>NW_026897422.1:0-323928 GCF_033153095.1 Gastrolobium bilobum | reverse complement strand
AAAAAGCAATGTCGTGAGACCAATTAAATTAAAAAAGACCACTTAAGGGACGACAATGTACAAGTCATGATTATGATGTCATTTACCCGGTGTAATGCTAAACATAAAGTCAAAAAGCAAACGTACGGATTTCTCCTCGCGCACATAAAATAGGAAAAGGATTCTTATCAAAATTTAACTGTATTAATTAAGAATTTAATTAATCTTATGTTAAATGAAATATTTTATCTTCTATTATAAACATAAGTATATGATAGAGCTCATTCACTCATAAAAAAAAGTAACACAAAAATTGATGGGTCTATAGTAAAAAGAATTATTTTTCAACAACACGAGAATATTTTTTCCTATATTTTAATAGGTTAGTTCATTAAAATTACAAGAATTTATCTACCAAAAAATAAAATTGCGAGAATTTCTCTAAAATATAATAACCGATAATAACGTTATTTATATATTATTTTTTCCCTTTTTATCCTAAAAGTGGAAGAGACGTATAAAAAAGTGTATGTATAAAATTATTAGTGTTGAAATTTATAATTCGCATAAAATATGATTTGGCTTAATGTAATGTTAAATCTTTATTTTTTTTACTTTTATTTAAATATTAAATTAAAACCAATTATTAATTTTATCAAATATATTATCTGTGAACAAAATTTAGTTGATACACCTTAACTTAAATTGGAGTTTAAAATGTGCATGCTATAATTTGAAGGAAAGAACGATTGAAGGAAAATGTTTCACTTTTTTGCTTTACAAATTCTTCATTAAAATTGTGATTATTAATCGATAAATGAATGATTGAAATATTTCTCATAACATCATAATTATGTAAAATTCTAATATGAAAGAATCCATTTTCATAATTTTTAAACATCTTAAATTCAGGGTTTTGAGAAATGATAAAGAGATATTAATCAGTTACCGACTAGTTAGTGATGAGTGATAACTCACGTGGGCATCCCATGATTTGAAATATAGACCGCAAACGCGTTAAAGGCCGTGAGACAAATGCCAGCATCATTATAGTTCTGCATAAGCACGTGCGCTGAGAGACACATGCCAGCCATTATTGATTTTTTTTAAAAATATTTTATCGATTTATCGCTTTGCAATTAATCTAATTTGAAGTGAGTTCAGAATTAAGGCTTTAAGCTATTCCCAAATGTAGTATTGGAGATGATCGAACACATACTCTCATCTTATCTATTTAGCTCTCATACAACAATTGAACTACCTCCATTTAATAGCAGTAATCATTGTAGTTCTGCATAAGCACGTGTGCTGCTCCCCATATGCTCACTAAACTTCATTACTTCTCTCGGAAAGTAAAGTGTGAAAGTGATCCTAGCAAACAATTATAGTGTTTATTCGATTTAATTTAAAAAATAATTTTCATGATTTGAGTTGAACCTGTTAAATGTGAAACTAATTTTATTTAGAGTAATATTAAAGTTGGTATTAGATGAGGGTATTTCGGCAGATTTATTTTATTTTTGAAACACGTAAAAAGAAACTGAATTAATTTTATATTAGTAATCTTCTTTATTAGCTTTACTCTGAGTAAGTTAAATAACCAGTAAGAAAACAAATGCGCAAATATCCTAATTATGAATGAAATTAAATTAAACTCAGTTAAACTAAACCCACCTAAATTTGAATGGATTCCTATTTATGCATGACTAAAGATAATAAAGATTAAAAACTATTGGTGATTCCCATCATTTTTTTTAATCGTATATTGACAAAGTTTTAATTGATTGATTATTTTGTCCTTATTTTGAAAAAAATTTATCAGTTTATCTTAATTCCTAAATTAAATATCAATTTGTCCCTTTTTTTAAATTATATATTTATTTATCCTTATTTAACCGATATTTATTCAAATAAATGAATAAATAAGTCAAATAACGTCAGTCAAGTATATTGGGCAAACATGCACAGATTTATATATAATTTGAAAATGAGACAAATTGATATATAATTTAAGAAAATGAACAAAGTGATAAATTAATTTTAAAAGGGAGTAAAATGGTCGATCAACCCAAAGTTTCGGAAAATTTAATATGCTCCAGATCCACCACTTATTCAGTGGTCCCTTTTCCATAAATGAAAAAATTTCTTTTATTTCTATTCCTCTCTTCTTGATTTTTTTCCCTCTTCATCCTCCCTTTTTTTCTATTTTGAAAAAAGACCACCATGGTCCAGGCTCACAAAATATCTTCTCCCAAAATTTCTAATTCTTCCGTGGAAATTGATGAATTCAAAGGAGTAGAAGAGTTTTCTTATAAAAAAAATTACAAGTTTCTGTACGCCCTTTTTAAGTGTGAAATTATTTTTTGTTCAACATAATGATATTATCCTTCTCAACGATTACTTTAACATAGGCCTATCAAACAACTTATTTTCAGTTAAACTATTAACGGTAGGGGCAAGTAAAAAGAGTTGGTTAGCACGGTGACAATGAAACATACAATTTTGGTATAAATTATTCTTTTTATATTCATCAGATTATCTTATATTGTTGATTTACAGCTTGGACCACAATTGGTAGATTCTCCAAAAAGACAAATTGGAGAGTGAACAAAATCAAGCAAAAGATTATGAACTTTATTATATCAAGGGAGCATCTTTGCCTTTTGCTTATCATTAAACTCTTATTTTCATCATCTATTAACAGGGAATGTTACAAAAGTAACAACTCGATCGCTCTTACTCATCGCAACAATATACTTTTTATCATTGCTCTAAGGCATTGTATTAGCTAGCTACTTGGTGATTGTCCAGTCTTCCATCTTGACGTTGCCTAGTGTTCCCTATTGATTGACACGAAACTTTGGATTATGGAACAACATAACGAATCCAAAGCCAAGAGATGGTCAACAAAGCCAAGAGATGGTCAAAAGTTACTACTCAATTTCTTGAATATTATAGTAGGTGACATAAAATGGGTTTATTTTTTGGGACCGAACATGCTCACACACACACACAAGTGTAAATAAAAAAGAGAGAAAAGGGGGAAAAAAAAAGTAGAGACACACACAAGCGCGGAGGGATGAATATTAACAGTCGCTCATCCCTAAACTTTGATTATTTTATTATTATATATAATTATATTTGTTTAATAATATTAAACTATTAGTGCTAATAATTAGTCTCTCCCTAAAAAATACTTATAATATTCACTTCATTTTATTATTCTTAATAACACTCGTAACTTTAGTATTTTATTTTCGTCTTCATCACAAAAAATCTCAGGTCCACCATTGGACACAGATTGCCTTGATTCATCCAATGCGGATTACGTCTAGCAATATATTCTTCTCACCACACTCGTTATTACTCATTCAATTTACAAAAGGAATACAAATAAATTTAGAAACCCTAAGTAACAACAATTATTTATGAGCCGCGTCACGCAAAGAAAAGTCATCATCTAATTGTAAAATATGAGTCGTACCTAACAATTTTAAGATTCAAAATAGCAATGTAAATAATCAAAAACTCTATAACATAACTTTTTCCTTTCTCTAGAGTACATGGAGGAAAACAACATCTACTAATCTTAGGAAGATGCTGAGACTCATTTACTTGCATAAAGAGAGTAGATCCCTGTATTCAAAAAAAAAAAAGAGTAGATCCCAAGTTACATTCTTTCCTCCAATTTTTTCCGCATACAGGGAATCAACCTATATTACTACATAAATCCTAGCTACAAAGTTACTTTTATTAGTTCTAATTGATTCTTTGAACTTCTCCTTAGGAGATAGTCACGGAACACTTTTTGAATATTGTCTAACTATTAAATATTGATATAGTTCTCCTTCATGTCCAAAGAGGTTCCCATAATGAGTTAATGCTAGTGTTCTCCTCAAAGAAGTTCATACCGCTTTGAATTTGATAGCCATTGCTGTGGGGAGGACTCAAAATGAAGTTATCCGCAGATTGTTGTGGTGATTCCTGTGGACTTTGTGTCATTTCCATGCAAATTAAAGCCATAAGATTGGCTTGCTGGAATTGCATGTTCACAAGCTCAGCTTGTGCCTTGGCTAATTGTGCTTGAAGCTCATTGACCTGCTTTTGGAGCTGGCAAATTGATCCTGCACAACCATAAACTGGGTCTCTTATTCTTGCACTAGCCTCGTAAACCATGCTAGCCACTGCATCAGCTCTTTGAGACTCTGGAAGTTCCTGAAAAAATTAAAAAAAGCAACAAAAAGTTTAGATAATAAAATGCACAAGTTTCTACCCTTCAGAAAATACTATAGGCAAAAAATATTTAATGATACAATCAATAAAATATATTTAAAAATATGTATATATTGACTAGTTCTGTTTCTCAATTATTTTATTAAGTTGAAGACTAAGAGTGTTAAGTATAACTACTAGGAGGACCACCATTAGATATTCGTTAAAATTAGGTGGTTGAAACTTGAAAATGCATTCATTTTGAGTCATTATAACACCAAGTACGGAGCTACATTTCGTCCAATTAGAAAATAGGGTCCCGATTGACCAAAAAATAAATAAAAATGACAAGAGCTTCACATAATTAAGCATTGTTACGGTTTGTGTCTCCACCAATATTTGTTTACTCTTCAAGTTTCCCTGCTAAAATGTGGTGCGTAAAATATTTATTTGTCTGTATACTTTGTCGTCACTGTCAAAGTTTCAGGGTAACAATAAAAATTAGGCACTTTTGTTCATTGCAGACTAGTCTTATCATTTTTGTCCTCAGAGAGGATGCCGAGACGTGTAGCACACATTTTTTTTTTTTTTTTCTTGGGACTTTTCAATAGATTACGTACAAGTTGATGCACTATATTGGGTGATGATGGGATGGCACAGGTAACTATAACTCAATAATGTAAACTACCAACTCAATGAACTCAATAATGTAGAGATTCCTATAGATTGTTATTTTTTCATAAACGAGGCAATTTTGTTTGAAGCATATTTAAGATTAATATTTTAAATTTTTTTAAAGATGATAATATGGAGGATCGAATATGTTCTCACCCTACTTGCTCAACTCTCCTGCATTAACTGAAGTACCATCATTTAGTTTTCATATATTGTTATTAATCCTAAAGTAAGTGGGAAAATTAATAAGGGAAATATATATATATATATATGGAAAAAGATCTGTTTATAAACTTTTTTTATAAATTACACTATGACCGGTCATACACTCTTGATTGAAGTATGACCGATCATACTTAGTGTAGTTTGTAAGAGTTTCTAAACAAAAATTTTGTAAATATAACATTTTCTTATATATATATATATATATATATATATATATATATATATATATAATAAGATTAATGTTTCTCATATTATAAGATATAATAATTTTATTTCTTACACACACATAAAAATATGTGAGGGCCATATAAAAAAAAACATGAGTCTTATATACTAACTTTATTTAATATGTGTGTAAGTTATCTCCTACAACATGAGAAATATTATTATTATTATTATTATAATATATATATACATATGGGTCAAGTTATATTTACAAACTTTTTTGTTTACAAACTATACTATGTTCTATCGAGAGAAGATAGTATAATTTGTAAAAAAATTCAAAAAAATTTGTAAACGGTCGTTCCCTTGTATATATATATTATATATATATAAAAGATCTTGAACACATTTTCAAGATTCACTTGTTTGTTTGGTTTCTCTAATTTTCACTTAAATAGCACAAACATCTTTACAAACGAAGATAGGTCTTTTAATTGAGAGTTTAATTATAGGACTAGAATGGCGGAGACAAGGGGGGAAAAAAAGAGTAATTGAACCAAGATGTTTTGAAGTCTTAATTATATTATAATTGGTAGCCTTTGTCCTATAATAACTACCTGTAAGAGTTTGATGATGTTGCTGGCTCCGAAGACTCTGTGAGCAATGGTAAACTTTGCAGGTTCAGTGGGAGGGAAATAAGGTGCCAATACACATTTCTCAGCACATCTTCGCCTCAAAATCTTGCATGCAGCACAAGGGGTCATGATAACATGAGGAGGTGGTTGTGGTTGTGGTGAGGAGGATGAGGAAGTGGGAGAGTGAGAAAGTGGGGCAGAGTAAGTTGGGGTGTTTGTGTCACTGCTCTCCATGTTTTTCTCTGTTTTTTGTGTATACCCTTTGTGTTTGTCTGCTTCTTTGTGTATTTTAGGGACACAGAGAGAGAAGAAGAGGTGTGTGGGGTTGGTTTGGATGGAAGCCAAAACTTGGGGTTTTATAAAGGAAATGAGAAGCAAGTAAAAGCGTCATCACATGGAAATGTTACGTCACCGTTGAATTCGTTAACCAACGTGGCTGCTCGTGGTTTCCCCACTTCTTCGTTAGGTGTATTGGATTTGGCTGATTCTATGGAAAACTCTTCATGTTTGAAAAACCGTTTTCAAGACACATTCTCATTGTGTTTTTGCTCCCATTACTTTAATAAACAATTTAAAGAATTAGTAATAATAATCGTTAAGGGTATCAATTCTTAACGCGAAACAAATATAATATAAAAATTCGTGTTTGGATTGACCTATATTTAAATTTGTGTAGTGTTCGTATTAGCAAAATATGTCACGTAAAATTCGTGTCATGTCACATTTCAACACGCAAACGCTCATTTGACCCGTATTTTTTTAGCCGTTTAACATTTTAACCAATTCATGTTGTATCATGTCGCATCAACCCATTCAAAAAATTATTCGTGTCGGTGTCAAAAACTCGTAAATTTCAATTTGCGTGTTATCTGTATCGTGTCATGTTATCTAATACAAAAAGTGATTCATGTCAATGTCAAAAACTTATAAATTCAATTTGTATATTATATGTGTCATATCTTGTCAACCTGCAGAATTTGCTGGTATTCATGTTGAAAATTTTGATACGAATAAAAATTTGTATCATGTTCGTATTGATATATTTGTGTTGTGTAATGTCACAACACAAGTAATTTCTTTCAATATGGAATTTATTTTTTTCATTTTCTACGAAAACCTTTGTGGTTTGCCTACCTTGGTAAAGTGCCTTTCCCAAACTAGTTAGAAAAAGAAACCTATGAGCGAGCAACCTGTCCTATTCACTCTCCAGCTTTGTTGGACTCATGTAACAGCATAATTTCAACCCAGAAAACCCAAAATGTCATATTGTAATTAATTAAGGTGCTTGAATGAATCTTCCTGGCTGAAATTCATATTAAAAAACAAAACTCCTTTCCCAAAATTATTTTACGTGCAAAATTAAGGAAGGTATATATATAGATGAGACATTATGACATTACTCTTCACCATTTGTTTGTTTCCGATTTTTTCCTCTTGCCCCTAAACCATATCATAATAGACAACACAATAAGCAGCAGCCTCGGAGGACAAAGCAAAAATAAACATACGTTCTCTCCATTTTAAAATTCTTTGGTTTAGGTGGTCACAAAATTTTTAATTTTCTGAATTAATTCAACAAATTGATAATATATATTAAACTTTTTTTGGCTAACAGCTCTCACTAAAAGATTCCATGATGAAACTGAAATGTTATTTTGTTCTCATATTCATATATTATAATTTTAGTTCTAATGTAGCGAGGCCAACATCAACTTTTGGTCCACACTAAACTACTTAAAGTGAGTTATTAGGGTTGCTATCACAAATAAGCAACCATTTCACCTAAAAGCTTCGGTTTATAAGTGACGAGTCTTTAGTTGTTTTATATTATGTTTCTCTAACACACTCTCTCACATAAGAGACTTTTGTTTTTAAAGTGTGGATATACCATAATAAACAATCAATTTAATCCAACAACTTAAATTTATAAATGAAGGACCTTCAATTATTTTATATTATATCTCTCTAATAACACTATATCTTTCTACTCCCTTAACTATTACCAAAATCCTTGCTATATATTTATTCACAAAGATTCTGCTTGCAGAATATATGCATATGTGTTTTTATGTGTGCAAGAAAGAGAGTTACGATCTGTTTGACTGTGTTCTGATTTTTTTTTCTTAAAACTATTTTGTAGAACAGTCATGGAAATAGTTGTTTTCGATGGCTTATTTGTTTTGAAAGTTGAAAACCTAAACAGAAAACAAAAACAACTCAAACAAGATCTCTAAATTTTATTCTAAAAACAAAATAACAGGTATAGTTTTTAAAAAAAAATTACAAAACAGGCTTTACCAAATGATTTTTAAAAAAAAAAAAATCATAAAACTGTTTTTGAAAATTGATTTCAAACAAGCCCTTAATTGGGCCACAAGGTGGGACAAGGTTGGTGGAGGGTCGTTCAGCTTGTTGGACACAACCATGTAAGAAAAAGGGACTTCCGTAATCGAAGTATTTGGGTTGCAATTACCAATTACAACCTTTCAAATATTGAGAATTACTTTATTATATAGCTCCAATATAACATTATAGGACATGAAGTTCTTAAATAGGTATTATTTTAAACCGTGGGATTCTAGCTTATCTTCGAGTGATTAAGTTTTCCACAACTTGGAAAATTTTAATTTGAGTTTCAACTTTGCGGTGGAAGTAGTTGGACCTTTTTAATTTATTACAATTTTCTTCCTCATTTGCTCTCTAACTCTCTTAAGAGTCTTTAGCGTGTGGACCTTAAGAAAAGAAGAACACTAGCCAACTCCACTTTACGGTTTACTCCCACTAACAAAGTCCTTTTTTTTTTTTGGTTCCCACTTAAACTAAACATTTTCATATTAATGATGAAGTAGTGGCTAGTGTAGACACAAAACAAATTTCATTAGTTCATAGCAAGTTGCGAAGGTAAAATCTCTCTAGTGTGAGAATAAATAGGGGTCATTCCTTGGGCAATGGTTCTCCAATAAATAAAAGAGAGATAGAGATATATCACTCTCCTAGCAACATGATTTCATATCATGTCCCAGATTGGTCATATAATTAAATTAGCCAACTTGACCGAAATATCATAGCTAAATTCAAAAATGTTATAAATGAAATGTTGCATCTGAAACCAGTCAAAATTGCAAGTTCAGCTTCGAACTTCTTGTTGAGAGGGGGGTCCCTAGTCCCTATCTTGCTTTCATCATCATAATCACTTGTCCTGCCATGCAAGGAATGGCTAGCAATCACGTTGAATAGTCGTACTATAACATTATAACATGTGTCCGTGTAAAGTGCTTTTATTAATGTTATACGACACTAGTACTCTTTTGGCATTGAATCATCCTCATCCTCATCCTCATCCTTTCCTTACTCTTCAATTAGCAAATTCAACAATGAAAGGTGGTCTTCCCTTAGCACACTTAATAAATGCAAAGTCCATAGAGTACTTTAAGTTAGTCTTTGATCAAATATGAATGAAAAACTAAAATCGTGAGCCACAGGGCACTGAGCTAGCTATGTGGGGTGTTGTGCGAAGAGGACCATGATCCAAAACATTCTCTAGACTTGGACCAAAGCTTCTAGAGCCTTGGTTGATACATTATTCACTACAGACTGAGGCCTGAGTTGTGCTCTGTATTGATGTGTGAGGATCATGACCCATAAACATTGATGACTTTATTTTAATTCAAAATTATACTTTAATATTAATACAATATGAGTTTCATGTGATGTATGACTGTATCTCAAATCTTATTTGTATGTTAATTGTGTCCTATCCTATAATTCTTAACATTTCAGAATTCAAACTTCCAAGCTCATAATTATAATGGCTGCAAGTTGTCACTTTTCTAGAAAGAGTTAAGCTTTTGCTTCCAAATTCATAGTAATCTAGAACTACAAGGTTAGGTCCACGCGGTTAAGGCTAGAAGGCTGAGAGAAGCAGTTCCAAATTCCTATCAATTCCGCACTCAGACTGCAGAGAATTCTTTCAGGTTCAGTGACCTATGTAAGCTAAATTATTTAGGTGGAAGCCAGGCTGATGATCATATCATTGAAAATGAAGACTAATGTATGGCTAAAAAGTTGAGGTTAGGCACACAAAAAAACAAACAAACTCATATATTTCCATATTCCCATACAAGACTTCTTCCTAATACGATTCATAATATAACTGGGGAGGACCACTGACATCTTACTAGCCTGGCCCTGAACATGTTTCATGCATCAATTTCCCCCCTCGATTTTCAAGTAAACATGTTCAATCTGTATTAGCATTCGTGATACTCCACTGCATTATGGTCCATTTTTTTTTTTTTTTTTTATTGAACATCCATTTCACATTATTGAAGCTAAAATGCATGTAAGTTTTTCTGCCTGATGGCAATGATTAATATTTGATCATTCTGCGATGCCCTTTTTTACACGTCGGTGAACATTGAGTCAAATAGGTGTTCTTAAGGGGTCCCTATGTGCCCATTTTTTCTCTGAGATGATCCATCACGTTACTGTAACAGCCAGCGAGAAATATTTCCCTCAAGCCATCTTATAGTATTAGTGTTAACTCATCATTACAAAAGCGAAGGATTTTATTCCCTCTCATTTGTTGGAAATTGACAATCACATACACAAAGAAAAGGAAAAAAAATTATAATAAATCAGAGGTTCACAACAGTACCTAGTCTCTACAGACCTGGGAGCAGACCCCCGATAGCTCACCTGAGAACAGGATCCCAGTTGTCTTTTACTGACCCCGACAACAAGGACCCTCGTCAGCATTGTGACGTGTGAGTCATATCCAACATCATTTTCTTTCCTCCCATTCAAACATATGTACGGTAAGAGACAGAGAACATTGTCACTCTGATGTTCCAGCATAACTTTCTTTTGTATGAATAACAAACCAAGACTTGTAGCTGGATGTAGCACAAATTGCCTACCCAAAAACACTGTTTGGGAGCACAACACATATAAAGGAGTCAAGTATTTGAATGATCAAGAGTAGCAAAGCCAATGCTGAAACAGTGATTCACTCTCTAGCAGTATCTTTCAAGTGAGTGAAGTTAGCACTGTCATGAGAACTAAAGTTTAAATTTCTTTTATGGAAACCAATCACCAAATGTAAAGAACCTTGGGATACACCACCCCAAAAGCTAGCTCAAAGGGTAGGAGTGCCCAAGGCCTTATAAACTCCACATTAATTGCACATACAACCATTGTGGGACTATATATCTCAACACGCCCTCTCACACCACCCCAAACGAACCTTGGGATACACCATGTAAAGAACCTTGGGATACACTACCCCAAAAGCTAGCTCAAAGGGTGGGAGTGCCCAAGGCCTTATAAACTTCATATTAGTTGCACATACAACCAATGTGGAACTATATATCTCAACACTAAATTTATATTTCAATGTAGATATATATTAGAATTCCATGTTGAGAATGGTATGGGATAGCAAAGCCAATGCTCAAAACTCTTTGTAAAGGATATCTTCATCAATGGGCCTAGGAAACAAACCATAATAAGTGGGCCAACACCGCATCTTAACCCAAAACTTTAAGGCTGTAGGTCTATGGGTCTTTTGCACTTATATGACCCTCACGTTGAGATATATAAAATCATTAATGTAGTCTCACCCAATAGTTTAAACTTTGGGTGAGACTACATTAATGGTTTTATATATCTCAACATGTAAAGAATCAATTCAACCCAAAAGCTTAAGCTATTGGGTGAGACTACATTAATGGTTTTATATATCTCAACACGCCCCCTCACACGAGAGCCCAATGGGCTTGAAGGATGGATAATGCACAGGTCCACCTACCTGTGTGAAGAAAGAAATTCCACTAGAAAGAAAATGGGGGGCAATGAGGATCGAACCCGGTACACCGAGGCTTTAATACCATGTAAAGAACCAATTCAACTCAAAAGTTTAAGCTATTGGGTGAGACTACATTAATGGTTTTATATATCTCAACATAGCCTACTTACTTCACCACTACTCACTGACACTTGATTATTTTCAACATTCCATTTGTAGGGAAATCAAACACTAAAGTTTAACCAACATTCAAGGTCAAGACAAAGTTCTTAAATTACCTTAAGTACAAAGTCATCAATGTTAACCCAAAAATAGATAACTCAAAACCCCGTTGCAGAATCACGTGGTATTAAATTCAGCAATTTGCAGCAAACAGATCACACCCCACGAGAAGTACTTGTTTAAACTCTGTCTTCGAAAGTTAGGTAGACTAAATCAATTCATAAGACAAATTATCTAGTGTAATAAAGATTTATATGATTATTTAATATAAACTGATAATCCGTACCAGACACGAGATAGATCTTCCAAAGAACAAGGCTTTTTTGGAATAAGTCAATTCATTTGGGAGAATGGTGTGTTCCGAGGTGTGAAGTGGGAGAAAAGGGATTTCATAATAGGGGACCCAACGTGCATTTTCTTTGCATTGGGCTTTTTCATTAACTGATAGAAATATCAGGTCCCTGCGGATCGGATCATCCATATAATATACAAACAGAAACTCCAGATATTTGATCTCTTTCTCTTTGAATGATATCTCAATTTCAGCGACGGTTTCAGGAGCTCCTTTTTTTCGCCCCCGTGTAGCGACATGGGGGCGAAAATTTAATAATCCATTTTTTTTAAAAAAAAATGGATTATTAAATGAATATTCTTTTTGATACAAAATTTTCTGTTTGTTGAGATATATAATCCCACATTGGTTAGATGTGCAACTAATGTGGAGTTTGTAATGTTAATTGGTTTATTCTACCCAACTTATGTATGTAAACCGGGTTTACACAAGTATTTCTCCTCAACCGCGGCATTTTGTCCATTGGAGCATAACATTTAGTTATGACTTTCTTGCCAATTTTCTTACCCACATGAAGGGAAAGAAAGACAAAAAAGCCCTTTCAATTTTACAAAAACAAATAAGAACAAGCTTATCAAATCAAGTGTTAACTTTAATTGGATTAGATACATATTCAAGCTTACCAAAAAAAAAAAAAAAAGATACATATTCCAACTAGAACCATTATCTGCATTTCTGTATCAGCCTGATAATTTTCTGCAACAATCAAAGTCATATCAGCTTCACAATATGCAAATGTTATGAAAAACTGATGTTGGAGCATGTTAGAGATATATAAAACCATTAATGTAGCCTCATCCATCAGCTTAAGCTTTTGGGTTGAATTGGTTCTTTACATGGTATCAGAGCCTCAGCGATCTTCACCGCCTCCTATTTAATTAATAATTAATTAGGTCTTGTGGAGTTTCTTAGCACAAGTAGGTGGACCCGTGCATTGTCCACCTTTCAAGCCCAATGGGCTTTCATGTTAGGGGACGTGTTAGAGATATATAAAATCATTAATGTAGCTTTCGTGTGAGGGGACATGTTAGAAATATATAAAACCATTAATATAGCCTCACCCATCAGCTTAAGCTTTTGGGTTGAATTGGTTATGCACTCCTATAGGTTTGCAAGAGCAACCCAGTGCCAAATTTCAATAAAAAGTTGTGTTCATTTGAGAAGCAATTATGGGTTTTATAAATACAAATAGACCCAGGAAAGCAATCTTTCCATTGCAAGAAAGCTTTCCCACTCATTTACTCCATAAAGCAGCTAGCCAGCTATTTAAGTGCAGTCTCACAAAAATCAAATAAGCTTGCACAGCTGCAATGTGCTCAAAACTCAGCAATTAAAAAAACGAGGAACAGCAGATTTGCAGCCTGAAGAGCAAAAACAACAATTTCAAAAGAGGGAAATACAACAGTAATTGATGCAGAGCCAAATATAAAAGTAAAGTTCTCATTCATATGCTTTCATGTAAGATACAGTATACTCAAGTACAATATATGCACTGATTGAATAGTGACGGAACTGAATACCTTTTCTTGATATTAGATCAAAGAATTTCAAGGACTTTAGTCATAATGAAATGGACTTACCCGGGATGTGTAACTCACTTATAACAACTTTGTAGCTAAGCAGCAGCAGCATCCAATTTTGAGTCCCAAGATTTTTAAACTTGAAATCATTATAAGCAGTCGAAATCCAACATATTGCATAACAATTTTGTGCACAAAAACTGCTTTTTATCAGGAGTCATGACTCCATATCTCTTCTGGTAACTTTTACCCTATAAATGAAAGCATCCCATCCGAATTCATCTGCCACTCTCCCAATCTAGCAAGTTTTAAAACCTCATAATAATCTGTAACAGGAAATGTTTAAGAGCAGTCAATAAAAAAAACCACAGATTTTAAAGATATGACCATATATATATAGGTGCATGCTTGATGAAGAAGGGCAATCCAAAATGACTAAATAGAATATTGTTTTTTAGTTTAAATGTTTTCATTTTAGAGAAAAACAAGAATGGAGATAGTTATTAATAACTCTAGTTATTCAATCTTATAAACATGCAAGTTTTGATTTGTTGTTATGAGTATTTTAGGTATTTACACATAAGACTAGATAAAGCCAAAAATATTCATACAAAGCATTTTACTTAAGCTCAAAATATACCACATGAACCATCTAAAACTACTGTCCAACAGTCCATCTTTTATATGTAAAAAATGCAAGAATTGAAAAGTTTTGGCAGACAAAAATGTCTTAAAGAGCACAAATAAACAGTACCAGTATCTATCACCTTGCCAATTCAGAGAGAGAGGCTGTCTGCAAATGTTTTCTCACTGTTTAAATTCATAATCAATGAAATCCTGAAGAGCAATCATTCTAATATAATAGCATTTTAAGCTCTTTATTACTTCAGCAGTTGCCAGAGCTCCATTAACTTTTATAACAATAGGAACCTTGTAATCCAAAGCCATCCTTCTCAGAGCCAAACCATCCAAAGGGAACCCATATCCTATCAGCCCCCCTCAAGCTGAGAGGGCTTAAAATCTAAGACCTGAAGCTTGTATTTGAACTGCAAAAATTTCGCGGAAGCAATAGCTTTGGTCAGGCCATCAGCAATTTGCTCAGTTGCTGGTATGTGATGGATAGAGACAGCACGATCTTGGACTTTCTCCCTCACAAAATGTAAGTTGAGCTCAAAGTGTTTTGTTCTGGAGTGAAACACTGGATTTGCAGAAAGCATGACAGTAGAAAGATTGTCACAGTATATGGTTGGAGGTCGAGGAATGCAAACATGAAGTTCAGTGAGCAAAGACTTAATCCAGGTAAGTTCAGCAATGGTAGCCGCCAAACATCTGTATTCAGCCTCAGTGCTGGATCGACTAACTACAGGTTGCTTCTTGGAGGACCAGGAGATCAAGTTGTTGCCAAGAAAAATACAGAATCCACTAGTGGATCTTTGATCATCAACATCAGACCCCCAATCCGAGTCACAATAAGCAGCAAGATGAAAATGCTTGGAAGGGTGAATGGTGAGCCCAAGAGAAGCAGTACCACTGAGATATCGCAGTATCCTTTTAACAGCCTTCCAGTGATTGTCCAAGGGATGATGCATGAATTGGCAAACTTTATTGACAGAGAAGGTGATGTCTGGCCTTGTGATGGTGGCATACTGGAGGGCACCTACAATAGAACTATATTGAGTAGGATCAGGATGTGGTTGACCACTGTGTGCAGAGAGTTTGCAAGTGGACACCATTGGAGTTGGCATTGGTTTACATCCTGTCATGTTAGCTTTTTGAAGAAGGTCCTGAATGTATTTGGATTGACTAAGATGATAGCCACCAGTAGAGGTTTTCTGAGCCTCAATGCCCAAGAAGTAATGAAGTGGTCCAAGATCCTTCAAAGGAAAAACACGATTGAGAGTGCGAATTAGATTGGTGACAGCAGATAAGGAGGAGCCAGTGACAATAATATCATCAACATAAACAAGAACATAAACAGTAGTGGTACTGGTGGTGTGTATAAACAAGGAAGTATCACACTTAGCAGAATGAAAACCAAGATCATAAAGGGTAGTGGACAGCTTATCAAACCATGCCCGTGGGGCCTGCTTGAGGCCATAAATTGCCTTATGAAGATGACAGACTAGAGATTTATCTTGATGGAGAAAGCCTGGAGGTTGTTTCATGAAAACCTCTTCTGCAAGATCACCATTTAAAAAAGCATTATTGATGTCAAGTTGGTGAACTGGCCACTGTCGTGAAAGGGCAAGAGTAAGAACAACTTTAATGGTGGCAGCTTTGACAACAAGGCTAAATGTCTCCTGGTAATCGAACCCTTCTTGTTGGTGATATCCTTTGGCAACTAGGCGGGCTTTGTGTTTAAGAATAGTGCCATCTGGCTTGTACTTGGTGCGATAAACCCATTTGCAGCCAATTGGACTTCTTCCTGGAGGTAGAGGGACAAGTGTCCATGTGTTGTTGGTGAGCAATGCTTGATGTTCTTCTTGCATAGCCTTGAGCCAGTGAGGCTGAGTAAGTGCCTGAGATACACTACCAGGTTCAACAGATGTAAGCAGAACCTTAGGTTTATGGATTCCTGCCTTGCTTCGAGTGATCATAGAATGTGCATTCTGCATTGGTGTCTCAATGTGAGAAGAAGAAGTCCTGAGATCAGTAGTAATGGAAGTGGGGAACCTGCAAGCAACAGTAGGAGAACTAGGAAGAGAAATATCAGTAAAAGCAGGTATATGAGGAGTAGGGCTGTTATTACCAGAAGTTGGAGGATGAGGTAAAATAGGAATAGCAGGAGGTGGTGTAGGTGGGCTAAAACTGGAATCAGTATTGGAGGATAAAGTGTTTTTGTATGGAAAAAGTGCTTCATCAAAAAGAACATGCCTAGCTAGAATGACTTGGTTATTAGGAGTAAGACATTTGTATCCTTTATGTCTTGGACTGTATCCAAGAAAGATGCATTGAATAGATCGAAAATCAATTTTGTTCTTGTTGTAGGGTCGAAGATAGGGGTAACAGGCACATCCATAGGTTTTAAGAAAAGAATAGTCTGGAAATTTATGGAAAAGTACCTCATAAGGGGATTTATTTTGGAGTGTAGGTGTAGGTAATTGATTTATCACATAGGCTGCTGTGTGGAAGGCAGTGTCCCAGAATTTTCTTGGAAGATGGGAACTAGCTAAAAGAGCCAAGCCACACTCAACAATATGCCTATGCTTTCTCTCAGGTTTCCCATTCTGTTGGTGTGTGTATGGACAAGTGAGCCTATGGATGATGCCTTGAGTTTGGAGATAGTTTGTAAATTTGAGGAATTCCTTTGCATTGTCAGTTTGCAATGCTTTAATTTTGGTGTTCAATTGGAGCTCAACCATAGACTTAAAGGAGAGAAAGATATCAAAGGCTTGGGACTTTGCTGTCATGGGATAAAACCAAGTGTAATTGGAAAAAGCATCAACAAAAATAATGTAGTATTTGGATCCAGTGTGACTATCAACAGGTGCTGGTCCCCAGATATCAGTTAGAATGAGTTCTAATGGAAAACTGTATATAGTGTCAGAAGCAGGTAAATGTAACTGATGCATCTTGGACATACAACAAGCACAACACAAGCTTTGTTTGTTTTTATTAACAAAGGGAATATTGCATAGTCTAAGAACTTTGGTGACAGTAGGAAAAGAAGCATGAGCAAGTCTTGAATGCCACAATTGTAAAGTATTTTCTGTAGAAACAGTGTTACAAGAAATCGAATTGCAAGTGTTAACAGATACAGAAGGAGACAGTATTGAACTAAAAGATAAAGGAGTGCTGGTAATTGATCTTGGTGCTCCATCAAAGACATAGAGGCCATTCCTAAGTGTCCCTTGGAGAAGGATCTCCTTGGTAACCTGAGATTTAATGTAGCAGGCATTAGCATCAAATTCAAAAAGAACATTATGTTGTCTAGCAAATTGGGAAACACTTAACAAATTCTTTGAAAGACCTGGAACATGCAAAATGTCAGTGAGAGTGAAAGATAAAGGAGATGAAAAAGATTGTAAAACAGATTGTCCTGTATTAGCAATTTTAAGATTTGTACCATTGCCAATTTGAACTGTTTCTTGGCCATAATATGGTGCTTTTTGTGTCAGGAGGCTGGAGTCAGGAGTGAAATGATGAGTGGCTCCTGAATCTGGATACCAACTGGAATCAGTGGTGGAGAGGTAGTCACTTGCTGCATCCAAAGATTGAGAGGAGGATCGAGGAATGGAGTTTCTGAATGACATGTTCATTTGTGGAGGGGTTGCAGAAACAGAAGAAGAAGCAGTGTTGCTGGTAGGTTGATGATAGGGACTTTGAAAATTTTGGTTGAACCTGTGATAGCATTCCCATGCCATATGACCAAGTTTGCCACAAACTTGACATTGGAGTCTGTTGCCATTGCTTCTGCCACCTCCTCTTTGAAATCTTCCTCCTCTGTAGGTGGTGTTTCTGCCTCTGGTGAAAATAAAATTACCTCTATTGGGATTGGAAAAGTTGGAATTCTGTCTTCTGAAAGGGGGTTGATCAAACCTCTGAGTGAGATTAGCTTGCATGGCCATAGTTTCTGTTGTCTTTTTGTGTTTGTCAAAACGTTGTTCTTGAGCCATGAGCAAGGCTTCTATTTCCCCAACTGTGTAAGGATCGGTTCTGGAGATTACAGATGTGACAAAAGAGTCATAGTCTTCGTTGAGGCCATCAAGAATGGCATCAATATGATCTTCGGAGCTAATGGGAAAACCTGATGCAACCAAGGAATCAACAATTTTTTTGATTTGCAACAGGTACTGAGATACATTGGTATCTTTCTTGATGTTCTTTAGCTGGATTTTCAGCTGCTTGATCTTTGCTCTTGTTTGAGAAGCAAAGAACTCTTCAAGTTTCTGCCAAACCTGGAATGAATTGGAGCAACCTACCATGCGTGTATAGATGGTTTCAGACATAGAAGAGAGGAGCCAGGAGAGGAGAAGTTGATCTTGTTGTGTATCAATGGAATCTTGGTCACTTTTTGCTTTCTTTGCAGTTTTGCTTGTCTTGCCTGCTTCTGCATGCGTCTTTTCTGAGTCATCTTGAGTGTCTTGAGGTGCTGCATGCGATGTTGTGGCAGTGAGAACTTGAGTTTCTTGCTCAATGAATCTGATCAGGTTATAACCTTTGATCGTGGCCAATGTTTGCTGCTTCCATGGCAAGAGGTTGTTTTCATCAAGCTTGAACGAAACTGGGTTGGCAAAAGATTGAATGGAATTTCTCTTTTCGGTCTCCATGGATCATCAGCTCATGATACCATGAAAGATAATGAGAAAGAAGGAAAGGAATTGTAAACTGAATAATACTTTGTATTGAAAACTTAATTGATCTGTGTTTACACAAAGGTGCCACATATATACTGATACTATTAACTAACAACTAACTAAAGCTTTGGGCTGGGCCGCATGACTTAATGAGAAAGAGCCCAAAGGGAGCCCATATCCTATCACAGCATTTCCAAGGTATTTCACAAGTTTATCATCATTATGCACAATTTTCATTACCCTACCACCCAATTTTTGTTGCAATGACTAGTGCATCTATGACTAGGGTAAAACATCATAAAAAAAGAATCACCGGCAAAACAATTGAAAAACCACCTAGCTGAAAAAATCTCAATAAATGGGAACCAGTTCTTTTCATGTTGAAGTGCAGAGTAGAGCACATTCAAATAAATCATGTTCAAGCATAAACCTAAACTGATATATGAGATGGACTAAAACTAAATTTAAAACTTCATCAATCATTAAAGGATTAATCTCAGGGTACCTATGATAGATATCATGCAGCAATGTCAGCAATCATATGCCTTGCTCCATATAATAAATACAGCTTTATCATATTAAAAATTCCATAATCCAATTGACAAAGTAGTGTAGTGACCTGTACAAAATCTAAAACAAAAGAAATGAACAAAAGCACAAAGGCTGCACTGAAGGCCTTTATTCCTGAGCTTGGTGCTGATGAAGATGATATCACTCTGTTCTCTCAAGAGGAGTGAGTGAGAGTTGGTTTTTCTGGAACTATTCTCAGAACCCGTTAACGGTAACCGCACATCTTGGCCTTGTCAACAACACAATTGTAGTATTTATTTGTCATCAAGTTAAAAAAAAAACTTTATCAAATGATGATAGATCACTGGGCACCAGGAACTACGCAGGGGATGAGAGTCAGCACCGTCTTTGGGAGGAGTTTAAAGCCTTAATCTCGGGACTCGTCCCGAATTGGACTAGTCGCGAAGCTACTGATTGAAACATCTAAAAAAAAAAAAAAGATAAAATTTTTTAAATAATGAACAAAACTAGTTACAAATTAAATAGGGCAATAATAAGTTAACCATGGTTAGATGTCTAGTTAATAGGAATGTTCATTTAAAAAATAAAAATAGTAGGAATATTCCGTTGTCAACTTACATTGTTTTATTAGTTAGAAGAATTCAATGGGTTTGTCAGTCATTTTTGAATGATAATGGTGCTCTACCTCAAGCAGGGATGTTATATTAAGGCTAGCTAGAATGATGAACCGTTTTATGGCATGAATTTCAAATCAACCAATTAAAAGATTTGACATTCTCTTAACATTTATCCACATGAAAGGGTAAAAATTATATCAAACCTGTAAGATTATAACTCAACTGAATCTGGTTTGCTTCACTTGGATTCTTCTGCTTTCTGCATACATACCTTAATATTGTCCAAGTGTACCACATGTCCAAATTGAAGATAACTTAAACCATTCAAAGATTTACATTGTTGCAACTATAGTTGCAAATAGCTCCTTAGAAAGAATCATTACATGTTGCCAATAAGTAAACTTTTAATTTGCTCTTTCTTACTACATAAACCGGCTTTCTTGCTGAATTTTAAATTCAGTCAATGGCAGGAATTTGTGAAATATACTATTGTATGTATCATTGCTCTCCATACCAAAGGGCAGAAGCCATATCACACTTATGATTAAGTGTAAGATATTTCTCCAAATTTACAAAACTATCAATACTTAATTCCAGCAAATTACAAAATAAGTTTCTTCTTCAAAGCAAAAACAGAAGTTTCACTGAGTAAATATAATAAATACATCCAGCCTTTCAACTTACAAGATTAAAACCAAAACCAAATTCATGTTACGGGTGTTTGATACAAAACCATGAGAGCAACCTAGTTACACAAAATCCCAAGATATGTCACTGAAACCCTTTGGCATCCAAATAGTGCTGCTAAAAATGAAAGGTGCTGGGTTGTGACTTTGTCATCCTCGCTTCACCATAGGATTCATCATTATCAATTCTGCGGTTGTTCCTATATGCTGCATAAGCAATTATGTAAACAATTACAAGGATGATCATAACAATAATGTTGATCACAGAGACCTTCCTCCAACTCTTCTTGAGACTAGCCAATACACCAGCCTTGCAAGAATCACATGCATAGCAAAGCTGTTGTTGGTCATTGCTCCACCTATTACAGTCTAGGTTGGATCCCATGAGTCCTGATCCTAGGTTCCACACTGTCTCGTTCTGATAAACATAGCCACAATCTGTTGGGGGCTTGCAGCAACCAGACTAGAGACACAAAAAGAAGAACATTAATTACCTCAATAAATCACATGACATATGGGTTTTAAAACAAAGAAACTGCCACTGGTTCTAAGTTTTTGAAAATAGTTAAATGATTTTTTTTAATATATTATCTATCAGTTCGTGGATTAATTGACTAGTCCGATTCGAGTCAGATAGGACCATATAAACAACAGAACTCTCCCTAAGACCACTAATTAAATTGGATCAACCCTTACCGGTTGATCACATGCTTGATGGTTTTAAATGAATGTTGTAATTCAAAAGATAATGATTTTGTAGTTGTCTTTATCTTCTGTGTCTCGTTGCTATTAAACTATAATTGTACTTTTTCTTTCCCCTATAAAAATGTTAGGCGTGCAATCAAAAGTTGCTTTGTTTTGTGGCAGTGGCACAATCACAATGCTTGGGCATGTATGACAATGAGTGCGGACCAAGTGTTTGATCTACTAATCGGAGCAAAACACGAAAAGATAAAAAGATAAGAAAACTGTCAAGTCATTCTAGAAGATGAAAATATGTGAGCTCAGAGGTGAAAACATTGTGTTGTACCATCATAAATCATAACACCATTGACCATATGTCTTATATTATTATGACACTTATATAATATTATATAGGGAAATAATTGTTGAGATAATTATCTAATCCATCAGAAATAAAATAGTGAGATCCACTATTTCTTTTTCTTTTTTTTTAAATAATAGATCCCACTATCTTTTTTCTGTTGCATGAGATAATTTAACATGAGATAATTATCTCATGTAATATGATATAAATAGAACCCTATGATATAATATATAAGATTTACTTATAGTATTATATAATAAGATGACACTTATAAAACTTCTTTTTAATATTAAACTAATGAATATAATAAAGAAATTTAAAATCTAACAATACAATGTACTAATTGCATTATTGAATAACAATTGGGTGTGGAAAAATCACGGTCAGGATTCATACATGATACATCTTTAACAATTTTGTCCGTCCAGCCATAACATACTGTTACTATACTAGCAAACAAAAAAGGGAAAGGATATTCCACCTAAAAGATAAATCATACGGAAAAAGGAAGACCTCCCAAATCTTCAAAGTTTTATTTGTATCAGGCAGAAAATTCTTATGTGCGTTGGGGGCAGCTTGTAAAAAGCATAAAGTGACAACTCTTAGGTTATATACATACAAAATGTTTGCCACTGCAAAAAGGTGTAAATGGAGCCCACACATAAACCGAAAACACAAAATATCAATTCAAATTTTAAAAAGTTATATAATATGAAAATTACTTAGAACTAACCCATTCCCTTCTATGTTAAGTAACAGATTATAATTATTTGCAAATTGCAATTATAACTATGTTTTATGAATTCAATCCCATAAATCAATACTTATCAGCAACGTGGCCACCGCCTCATATGGTCCTCCCATATCTGTCATATACCTCATAAACCTGTTCTATATCTTTCCATGATATCTTATATCGTTGTCACAATATCATTCTTTTTCACGCGAAGCTGAACTATAGACAAATATGTAAAAATCAAAGCCAAATATTGATGATGACACATTTGGTATCTAGCAGTGATGCCATCTTTCCATTCCAACTAATGTTTCATCAATTATCATTGCTCCATTACTTGATGCCATCTTGTCAATGTTATTTTTTCCTTTATTTGGTTTCATTTAACACGAGAGGGTTATATTTATAAATTTTTTGTTTACAAACTCTTACAAATTATATTATGTTTTTTCGGGAGAACACTAAGTTGTACTATATTTCTCTGAAAGTACATAGTATAATTTATAAAAATTTATAAAAAAATTTGTAAACTGATCATTCCTCCCTAAAATAGGTTGCAGCTTGCAATCTATTGGACAAGGAACCACGTCTTTCGGGGCTTGACTAGCGGAAACCCATCACCCCCACATGCCACACAGTTCCTTGCACAGAGGAGTCACATCTCTACCCATCTAGGGTCGTTTTAAATTTCGTAAAATTAATAATCAGTTTTATTTAAATAAAAAAAATCAGTTCTCTGCCCTTTATCCTTCTTACCCAAACAGGTATAGCTCAGTTTGCAACACAGATATGTTAAATGTGAAGAAAATTTGAATTCGATTTTGACCAAAAATATATTTTTGGAGAAAAAAAAAACTTTATCCATGATTAAATCTCAACTTGAGATTAAAGGGAAAAACTGTTTTGACCAAATTACAATTAATTAATTAACCAATGATTGCTAGGAAAATCTAAAAAAATAAAAAATCTGCATAATAAATCCTAATTCCTAAACAGTAAACACCATCCTTCATTCAGAGAACTTTTTTTTTTTTAAATGAATTTAGCATAAAGACACCCAGAAATTGATCCAGATTATTCAAGATATAACTCACTAGTATACATCATACATTATAGGATTATTGGGGGGACATACCTGAACCGGTGTAAGCTTTCTACGGAAGAACATATCAGAAGCTTCAGGTACCCCACCAACGGTTCTTCCCATTGTAGCACACACTTTAGAGTCCCTAACACATGAACTAATCTTTCCCCAGTAGCTATTACTAGCTACACGCTCTTCAAGCCACCCCGAGTAGTCCTCAAGGTAATAGTCCATGTAACCCCGGTTCATTACGGTTCGGCCTGACCCTTTGTCCGTGACAACGTAGGCGAAGATTATGAACCCAATAAGCACAGCTATGATGAAGAACATGACAACGAGGTAAAGTCGAATGAGGAAGGTGTTGCGGTAACACGCGCCCGCAAAACCAGCCAAAGAGACGACCATGATGCTTACACCGATTATGATCAATGGCCATTGAAGAAACTGAAGACAATCTGTGTTGTTTGCTCTGCTGCTTAGCCATATCCCACCACCTAGTATTGGAATTGAGAGCAAGAAGGTTAAGAAGTTAAGTGCACCAATCAAGTGGTTGCTTGTTCTCATCTTTCTTTCTTGTATCTGAATCTCAAAGTTCAAAGCTAGAGAGAGAGTGTGTTATGAAAGATGCAGAGTTGGTGTTGTGTTGTTTTTTTATTTATTAAGAAACTTGGGAGCGCGTTGTCTTAATGATGATACTCGCTCCTTGTTTTTGACACGTGTACATTGTATTCCCGAAAGTTACTTAAATAACCTTATTCATTTGAAAATGGTAATAGCACTTGGATGGTTGGTTCCAAATATTTATATTTTATAATACAAGTCGGTTAAACTTATAAAAGTGTACTTGTCCTGAAATATTCAATTGTGTATGGAAGTACTTATATTACTATTTTACAATATTTTAACATGCTTCGGCTTTTTCGTAGATGTGTTATCCAGGCCATGTCGTCCTTTTTAGAAAATAAAAGCTTGTATCAAAATTAGAAAAGTCATAAAAAAAATTATATTTATCTCATTTTATATGAGATAAATAATTTTTTTACACACACAAAAAAGAAGATAAATCTCACCACTCTTTTTTTCTCTTTTTTCTTATTTATGGGTCTCACTTATAATTTTATTTCTACAAAATGAAGTAACTTCTTTCCTACAACATAAGAAAAATATTTCCCAAAAAAATATTATATCATATGATAACAAAAATTGAAGAGATGTAATAGATAACAAAATTTAAAAGGAAATATTTTAAATTTATTTATACGTGTATTAACTTTTTAAAAAATAATAATAAAATAAAATTTTGTTGAAAATTAAATAAATGATTGTTTAATGTTACATATATGTGTGTGTGTGTTTTTTAAATTTAAATTGATTAATTTTTTAGTTACATATATGATTCTAGATATTAAACCAAAAGAGGAGAAAAAAGATTATTCCGGATTGTTTTTTCGCCTTACTTGAGGGAAAGTGTACTTTTGGGGAAAGTTTCAAGTTACTAATAAGCGTATGGGTGCATCCACCAATAATAGGTTAGCTAAGCAATCCATGTGCACTTTTTCATTGATTGTGGGTAAAGTTTGAATGTTCACGTGACCCCAGCTGTAGAATTTGGCACGTATTTTTTAAAAATTCCCTCAAAAAAATGGGTATAAAAATTCTACAATAAAAATAGTTATTTGCAAAAAATAAACCCATAATCAACATCTTTCTACCTAAAATATCTCCAACCTAACCCATAGAAAACACAATTTGTACAGTAGTATAGTAGTTAATTGTAGAAATATGTTAAATAATAGTAATGTTACAAATTCAGTATTACTTGTAAGAGCAAAAGCCAAAAGAAGATACATCCTCATTTTCTTAATGAATTTTTTATATATTAATTTTAGAAAAAGTGTTTGTCATATTAAATTGTCATTTTAAATGAAATGATCCTGTTTTGGTGCATATTTGATATTCTTTTATATTCTCTCTTTCACAAAATTAAATGGAAAGAAAAAGAGAAAGTATTATGGATGGGAGAAGGTAAAAAATCACTAAAACAAGGTGGTTTCATTTAAAATTATATAAAATCATGTAATTTAAAATGATAAATATATTTTTCATTAATTTTTCATTGATGATTTTGTAGGAGGATTTTTTTTTCCCTTCTTTGTACATCTACGCGCATATATAAATTTTGTTTTCTTACTCAATTTATGTTATTAATCAGTATACATGAAATAAGTCTTTAATCAACAATAGTTAATTACAATGGAAATGGAGTGTTGTTTGTTTTTTTTCCATTCTATTTGATTATGGGTCTCGTTAATGGATTTTCATGGGCCATGAATAAATTGAGGAATCCCTCTCGCATGAAGAATTTGAGAAGAGAAAGTTGTCTCCTATTTGGATTTTCGTGGGTATAATTAAGGTTAGTTTGTAGCTCGAAAGTCACGTCGACCCTCACCCAACCCAAGGACTTGGGCTCTGAACTGAAATCCGCTCCAAAGCTCTCAAAGCTAGTCATGGACTCATGGGTATAAGGTATAGGAATTATTCACCGGAGCTAATTATATTCAAGGTGGGTTTAAGATTAAAATTTTAATTTTTTTTTTTTTTTAAATAATACCGAAGAGAATTGAACATATGTTTTCATTCTCACATACTTAATTCTTATGTACCAACTGAACTATTGTCATTTGGTTTACATCATACTTTAGATAGTTTTTTTTTTTTTTGGGTTTCGATTTTCTATCAGGGTTTCGATTTTCTCATGCGATAGGAGAAAATGTTCTCATGCTATAGATGCATCTTATGTGGGACCCACATCTATTAAAAAAAAAATATTGCACGAAAATTGAAGGGTCGGTAGTAGGAGAAAACAACTCTCCTACAACATGAGAAAATGTTTTCCTTTTTTTTTTGTACAAACTTTAGATAGTTTTAGGATTCGCTCTTTATGCAGTTACCGCAGATAAGTTATCTGCAATAGCCCAATACAACGTCATTTTGGGACGGAAGTCATGGTGTTTTTGTAATTTTAATTTATTTTAAGATTATTATAGTCTTTATAATTATAATTTTTTAATATTTCAATCTCAAAACGACGTCGTTTGGGAAGTAGATGCAGATAACTTATCTGTATTAAGTGCAGAAATATTTTTTTTTTATAGTTTTAATATGTTTAAGATGTGGACCAGAAACATCGACATATAAAGTTATAAACAATTTTAGAATATAACTATAATAATGAGAAATGGCAGGGGAGCGTTATATCGCAATGGCCATTCTGATGGTTTAAAATTGGGGCATGGAAGACGTTATCGCGTTCTTATTCGTTGGATTTTGACGAGTGATGACAAATCAAACCAAACAGTCCAAAATACATTATATGCCAAATAAATGTGGGGCATGCCTAAATTCGTCAACATTCCAATATATCCGGCATAAAATCGGGATTGCAGTTGCATGGTAATTTGAATTTTAAAACTCCCAGATTTTATGGTCAAACCTTTTTTCTACGTATTTTTATTTTTCATACACAAATGATTATGATATGAATAATGAAATTATTAAAAAGGTATCATGTCTCACTAACTTCGTTTATGTTTTTTTAACGAAAAAAGTGTTTGTCATTTTAAATAAAAGAAAATTATGTTATTTTAAGAGAGATACAGACACACAAAATTTGAATTTTAAATTAAAAAAATCACATATTTTCTCTCTCCCATGATTTTCGTTTTTCTGTGTCTATCTTTCATCTAAAATGACATAATTTATGTCATTTAAAATGACAAACACCAAACCTTTTTTTAATATTAATTGAAACATCAAATGTAGATTTGAGTTTTTGTCACATAGGTCTTAAACAGCACAAAAACTGAGTCATTCGCCTAATTATACATTTTATATTCTACAGGAATTATATTGACAAATTTATTTTTTTACAAACTTATAAACTACATTAAATTTGACTGATCAGACATCAATCAAGAGTGTATGACTAGTCAAACTTAGTGTAGCTTGTAAGTTTGTAAAAAAAAAAATTGTCAATATAACTTTCATCATATTCTATATAACTGTTTTGAAACTTACAAAATATATAGCTTTTAAGCACTCACAAAAGATCTCTTTGTGGAGTATTTAAACATTTAAATACTTCATGGCATCAAATGTGGACGGTGGAATTCATAAAGTGTATCCCGGTTTCACCTAATACAATTTAATACTGCCATTCTTTTATTTTTCTTGGTGTAATTATTTTCCTCCTTGCAATTTAATATTGTTTTATTCACTACAAGGCAATATCTCACTCGAGGACATGATTATTGTACTCAATGTATCATCAATTTGATTCGTTGTATAAGAATTTTTATTTAGAAAAAGTTTATATAATTACCTAAAGCAATATTACAAAACTTGATGACAAAAGTCTATGATGTTGTATTTGGGGGCATGATTGTAACATTTGACAAATGAGTCAAGAGGATAACGCGTGAAACAATTACTTCAATTGTTGTGGTTTCTTACACTTTCTTTAGGACGGTTTATTAATGTCTGTGTGTATACATTTCCTTAAGTAGAGAAACCAATTATAGATAAGGGTAGATTGAAAACAAGTGAACCTCTCACTCAATGTACGAGTCACGTGAGACCCCTCTTTCTTACATTACCAAGAAGGATAAGTGAATGCGATCGTTTCTTTACACTAAAAAACAAGGGAGTTGTTGAAGACTTGTAAAAATGGATAACTATCATCACCCATTCTCCGTTTTCTTTGACTATACTTGCGATAATGAAGTCAGAGAGAGAAAGAATACCATGTTAGGTCTTTCTTCCTTTTACTATTCTTTAATCTCATTTGGTTTTAAAAATGAAATGGTAGTCGGAGAGTAATCATTCATCAGACATGAATGGCTGAGTTTGGAGGAACTGTTTGTTTCAGTAAGAGAGACACATGTCACACATCAATGGCATATTCTCATGAAGTTTCACATATACAAACATCAGGGTTCAATATAGTCAGTGTCGCCTTCAAGACCTTGTCCACTTGTCCGCATATAAAACAGTTATAATGAAACACATAAAATTAGTATAAAATTAATATTAAAACACAAGTTTTAAATGAAAATATTTTTTTTTTGTAGTTGTTTATAAGTTATTGTAAATATAATATAATCTTATTAATTTAATAATTATAAAAATTTTAATTGTATTCTATAAAATATAGCTACAAATATCAAAAGTATTCTATCACTATTTTAAAATTTCGATGCTTAATAGTGCCTTAAGTTTGAACCTTTTGCTTTTGGTTCGTCCAATCTTTACTAATGAAGGGTGTCAGTCCCCTCCTACACTTTGATTTCGTTGCGACATTTTTTAAAAAAAAAATATTATAATCGGTTCATTGTTTCACAATTAGTCTGATTCGAAACGGATTCCAAAATTAAGATTTTAAATATCTTCTAAAAATAATACTTAAAAGTAATTGAATATACGTTCTCAACTCATTCTGATGCAATTTCTTGCGGACTTGAAACCGCTAATATAATTTACACCACATCATCCCCACGTCACGTGCCCTCTGTCGAAACAACATCTATAATATTAAGCAATTTCTGCACTGCATATTCTACACTTTTTTCTCATAAAAGTTACAGTTCATTCTTCATTGCAGGGATTAAACAAATTCTAAAAATGGTTTAAAGTTTATGGAAAAAATATGTGTTATTTTAAATGATATAAAATTATATCATTTTAAGTGGGAAAAAAATAAAACATGAAGGAAGAGAATGGACAAAAAAAATAAAGATGTGAGTTCTACTTCATATAAAAATGAAATAACACAACTTGTGTCATTTAAAAGGACAAATATTTTTTCTGAAATTTATATCACAAACCTAATAAGAAAATAACAACACTCTTATCAATTATTATTCAAGAAAGAATATTAAATTCAGATTTATGGCTTTCTCCCTCAAGCATTAAATAAACTAAAAAATAAGAAATTTATGTGTTTAAGGAAAAAAAATCTCTAGATTTGTACTTTATTTATTACGCAACTTGTAATAAACCATTTATGTGAGACAGTAATGATTCAGATAATTAAAGTAGTATTTATTAAATATTACTGAATTTTTTGTTTTTATAGAACTTCAAATTAATAGTTTCACTAGTTTTATATCAAACAACTATTTTTTTTCTATACAAATTTTTAAATTGGAAAATAATTATACTCATTTTGTTGGACCCGTTCAGCCCAACTGGACAAGAATATTAACCCAGATCATTTTAAATAATTTATACTTAACTATACTTCTTCTTTTTCTAGGTTTTTAATTTTTTTTATTGAACGTAATTTTTATTTTTATTTTAATTACCGCAATTAAGTCTTGTTGTTATTTTTATATTATAGAATTCTTAAATTTTGATTTTCTACTAAAATATTTAGAAATTAAACCATCTTAAACTTTTTCTACTCAAAACACATCAATCAAAATATTATATTTTATCCCAAATTAATTGAAATACTGTGGTTCATGAACTCAAATAAAAAATATCATATTTTACCTTAAATCAAAGAAATTATTGGTTTTTTATAATCTTATTCTTACAAAATATTTTTAATTTTTATCAAATTTTAGGTTTTCAACCGTTTAAATTATTTATTATCTCAAATGTGCCTTAAACCAACAGTTTTTTAAGTGAAAAAATGAGGTTATAAAATTTTAAATAAAAAATTTTGTCTTAAAAATAATTAAGGGTGATAAGTTGTGTTGATCGTATTTGTATTGGATTGAGATATAATATAAAAACAAATAAATTTGACAAGAACATGACATAAATAAAAATCCGTACCAATATTTTCGGCATAAACACGACACACTTATTTTATGGGTCAACATAACACGAATAACCTGCTTGTAAGATCGTCCCATCATAATTTGTAAAGTGATTAAATAATTTATAAAAATGGAATGATAATTGCAATAATATAAGTATTTGGAGGTTTTAGGTATATGCATTTCAGTCTTACATATAAAATTATTATATTAATTACCTTATCACAAAATTTCAGCAATACACCATACCACATGATTAATATCTCCTTTCAACTTATGTCCCTCAACTATGGTTACTAATCAACATTAGTTGCGACTAGAGTTGCCAATGCTAATCTACATTATGTTTCACCCAACATTCTTATCCTCATTGCACTCATGTTACCACCATTGTTTTGTCAGGCGGGTTTAGGGGAAGTCCGTGGCGGGAACCACCACCCAATGGGCTAAGCTACTCCAAGTACACCAAGTGGGTCCGACACCACATCTCAACCCAAAACCTTGGGTAGTGTTTGGTTTGGGAGAAAAAAAAATTTACTAGGGAAATGGTTGGAAAGTAAGTTTAGTAGGAAAATGTAAAAAAAGTTGTTTGGTTGACCCAAATATTACCAGGGGAATTTATTTAAATATGCAAAATCTATGTTCGGGAGAAACTTTGCACCTGTTTTTTCACTTTTCCAGTTATCTTAAAATACCACATCTCAACTGGTATTCTGTAACAGTGAATTTCATCCAAAAATCAACACAAAAGTCATTTTCCCATCTATCCTATTTGCCTGGTATTTCTTGAAAAAACCTGAACCAAACGTGGTATTTTCCAATATCCACTTACACTTTCCCATCAATCCCAAAATAAACCTTCAACCAAACACTACCTTAAGGCATTGGGTTCATGGATCCTTCCACTTATATACTTTTTACTTAGCTCATTACCAACCAATGTGGGACTCATCACACTTGAATATCTCAACAATCTCCCCCTCAAGTGTGAAACTCAACATTGATATGCACCCCCTCAACCGAGTACCTCGGTGCCCAAGTACTCAACCCGCCTCCTAGCCAATCACCAGGCTAGCCCGAGCCCAACCCGGCTCTGATACCAATGTCAGGCGGGTCCAGGGGGAAGCCCGTGGCGGGGGGCCACCACCAATGAGCTAAGGCTACATCAACCGTAGCAAGTGGATCTGACACCATGTCTTAACCCAAAACCTTAAGGCATTGGGTTCATAGGTCCCTTCCACTTATATACTCTTCACTTAGCTCATTACCAACCAATGTGGGACTCATCACACTTGAATATCCCAACAATCTCCCCCTCAAGTATGAAACCCACCTTTGGTATGCTCCCCCTCAACCGAGTACCCCAAGCGCAAAGTAGGGGTGGCAATATGGGTTGAGCCCGGCAGGTCAACCCGCCAAAACGGGGCGGGTTGGGTTGAGGTTTTCAACCCACCTCAACCCGCCCTGCCTAGAAGTGGGTCAAAACGGGTTCAACCAGCCGCGGGGCGGGTTGACCCGCCGGGTTATATTTTTTTTATTTTTTTTTACAATTTGGTAATATTTTATTAGTCCTTAAATTTTTGTGATATCCAAATTATTTTTTATCTTAGTACTTCTTAAAAAAAATAAAGAATAAGGATTTTATTTATGACAAATGTTATCTATATATAAATTCCTAAAGAATGTTTGACAAATATTAGTATAAATTTAAGATTGAGACTAAAAAAAATAGAGAAGTGTGAACTAAAATAAAATAATATTAGAAAAATTCATAAAATATAATTTATTTTTGAATTTTAATTAATTTTTTTTAATTGGCGGGTTGGTGGGTTGACCCGCCAACCCACCATAAAACGGGGTGGGTTCATTTTTCCAACCCATATTTTTTGGCGGGTTAACCCGCCTCGCCCCATTTTTGGCGGGTTGGTGGCGGAGCGGGGCGGGTCAACCCAAATTGCCACCCCTAGCGCAAAGTACTCGACCCGCCTCCTAGCCAATCACCAGGCTAGCTCGAGCTCAACCCGGCTCTAATACCAATGTCAGGCGGGTCCAGGGGAAACCCGTGGCGGGGAGCCACCACCAATGAGCTAAGGCTGCAAGCTGAATAAATCTCTGTATGGCCTGAAGCAGTCCCCGAGGATGTGGTACATGAAGTTCGACACTTATGCGGTGAAGCTTGGCTTTGACCGCTGTGATGCTGATCACTGTGTTTATGTGAAAAGGTTAGAAGGTGACTTTGTTATTCTAACTTTGTATGTTGACGACATGTTACTCGTTGGAAACAGTTTGAAGATGATCAGCACTGTTAAAGGAATTCTAGCAAAGTAGTTTGAAATGAAAGATCTAGGCGCTGCAAATGTGATATTGGGTATGCAGATTAAGAGGGAGCGTGACAAAGGAAGATTATGGTTAAGTCAGCGGAAGTATATAGAAGATGTTCTGAAGAAATTCAAGATGACTGACTGCAAGCTTGTGTTGACTCCCATGTCTACTGGTTCTAAGTTATCGGTTGACCAGTGTCCCAAGACTTAAGAAGAGAAAGAGGAGATGGCGTCAGTTCCTTATGCTAGTGCAATTGGGAGTCTGATGTATGCCATGATTTGTACTCGACCTGATATTGCTCAAGTAGTGGGAGTATTGAGCAGGTATATGTACAAGCCAGGAAATGAGCATTGGACGGCTGTGAAGCGTGTGTTCCGCTATCTTCGTGGTACGTCTGACCTTGGGTTATGCTATGAAGGCGTGAAGGGCTCAAGGGGATAGACATTGTTAGAACTGAGATGCTTTGTGGATGCTGATTGGGGAGGTGATATTGATAGTAGAAGGTTTACAAGTGGATATGTTGTTTCATCATTCGGTGGAGCTATCAGTTAGATGAGTAAGTGGCAGAGCACTGTTTCTTTATCTACTACAAAGGCTGAGTACATGGCCTTGACACATGCTGTTAAGGAAGCTATTTGGTTACGGAGGTTGTGCAAAGAGCTTGGCTTTGCACAAGGAGAGATGATCATTTGGTGTGGCAGTCAGAGCGCCATTTTCTTGGCTAAGAACCCAGGTTTCCATGCGAGGACCAAGCATATCGGCATACAGTACCACTTCATCAGAGAGAAGATTGAAAACAAGGTTGTATGGCTGGAGAAGGTTGACACAAAGGTCAACAATGCTGATTTTCTGACCAAGGCAGTGACTTCAGAGAAGTTTGAATAGTGTACAGCTGCATTGGGATTGAAGAAACATGTGAAGCATTCACCAAGTGGGAGAATGTTGGGTATGGCTCATACTGCGCATGCTGATGAGGGCCCTAATTATCGGGGTCAGCAGAAAGGCAACTGGGGTATTGTATTTTCTTACCACTCCAACTGGGGTATTGCTGATGAGGGCCCTAATGTTGGGTATTGTAATTTTCTTAGCAGTTTGGGCTTGGGCCCATGAATAGCTGTTGTTAAGGTTTTCTAATCTTATTTATATTTTTCTTGTAAATCGAGTGACTTGTAACGAGTGGCGGTAAGGAGAATATAGTACAGACAAGCTGGATGTAGCCTTAATTGGGTGAATCAGGATAAATCGTTGTGTCTATTCTCTCTTTCTCTCTGTTCTTTTCCTTTTTCGATTTGTGTGTTGTCGATTTCCAACATTTGGTATCAGAGAGGGTCTAGGGGAAACCCGTGGCGGGGAGCCACCACCAATGAGCTAAGGCTACACCAACCGTAGCAAGTGGATTCGATACCATGTCTCAACCCAAAACCTTAAGGCATTAGGTTCATGGGTCCCTTCCACTTATATACTCTTCACTTAGCCCATTACAAACCAATGTGGGACTCATCACACTTGAATATCCCAACAATCTCCCCCTCAAGTGTGGAACCCACCATTGGTATGCTCCCCCTCAACCGAGTACCCCAAGCGCAAAGTACTCGACCCGCCTCCTAGCCAATCACCAGGCTACCTCGAGCCCAACCCTGGCTCTGATACCAATGTCAGGCGGGTCCAGAGGGAAGCCTGTGGCGGGGGGCCACCACCAATGAGCTAAGTTACTCCAAATACACTAAGTGGGTCCGACACCACATCTCAACCCAAAACCTTAAAACATTGGGTTCATGGATCCTTCCACTTATATACTTTTCACTTAGCCCATTACCAACCAATGTGGGACTCATTACACTTGAATATCTCAACATATTTGCTATGTAACCACCTTTTCCTCTCCCTCTTCTTCTTATTTTTCCTTTTCTTCTTCTGCTTCTTCATCCTCCTCTCCTTCACCCTTTTCTTCCTCTTCTTCTTCTGATTCTTCTTTTTCAATAGTCACAAAAACTTCTTCTATTTCACACTCGTTATTTCGCAAAAAATACGCACAATTATATTTTCACCCATACCTTAGGCTACAAATCACGGATTTTAACATTCTTTAGTGTATTGAAAGTTCAAAGCAGATCCACAACTTTGATAAAGGGGTCTAAGCATAATAATTCTAAAGTTAAAAGACCTTAAACTGACCTCAAAGTTATTGTAGTGGTGTTATCTCGAAAATTGATACAGTCTCAGTATTTTTGCTATAACTTAAGCTTCTCACCATGCATATGGATGTTCTCTATCTCGATAAAAAGATGAGAAAACTATCTACCATTTTCATGAAGATTCAGGGCTTGATTCTACCTCTAAATTACTTTAAATTGTTGTGAAAGTATTACAACATTTATCTAACCTAGTTTCAGAGTTGTGGTTATATTTGAAGCAGTAGATATCTAATTTGACCATTCTCTAGTGTTTTGGAAAGCTAAGACTCAGGCCTACAAATTTTTTGAAGAAGTCAAAATTTAATTATGGTGTTAAAGTGGCTCAAATTGGGTTTGAAGTTAGTACAATGGTGTTGTCATAGGATTTGGACAGGTTTTAGTGTTTTGCTCATATCGTTAGCTACATAGCATGAAATCTTACATTATTTAGTGTTTCATAAAGTTTAAAAAGAGAGCTACCACTTTGTTGAAAATACCAAAAGCTAACTCGATGTTTGAAGAACCTTAAGCAGAGGTTAAAGTTATTGCAATATTGTTGTTACAAGATTTGGTCTAGTTTCATTTTTCTTATATTTTCATGGGTTTTATGACTTTGATTCTATGATATTGGAAGGAGCGATGATGGTAATATAGTGGTGGTGGAAGTGGACATATATGTTGGTAGGAGTGTTCATGAATCAATCCAAGTCGATTCAATCCGCGGTAACCGAACCGAACAACCGATAATCGAATTAATCGAAAACTAAAAAATCAAAAAAAAAATCACGTGTTTTAATTGCATTGGATTGGATCGGTTTTTTGTTTGGTTGGTGAGAACCGATCCAATGTATTATGTATTTATTATTTTTTAAAGATGGTGGCTAGGAATCTTGTTATTTTGTAGACTTTGAATCTTAGATGTTATTGATAACAAACTGTCATGTTTTAGTTTTTTTATCTATTAATCTATTTTAACTCTTCATGAGTTTTAAGACTTATTTTAGTTTGAAGATTTGAAATTTCCAGTGGTTTGTAACTTTGAATGACTTTATTTTGATATAGTTAGTGATTTGTATGACTGAAATTTTAGATTTTTCGAAAAATCAAAAGCCGATCTAATCAAAATCGAATAAAATTGGATCGAATTGAATCAGATTTAAAAAAAAAGCGAAGGGTTGGATCAGATGATTTTTGCTTCAAAATTGATCCCATCCATACCACAAACACCCCTATATGTTGGTGTCATACATTGTATTGGAATTAGAAGTGCTTAATGTATATAGGACCCAAACTCTAGTAGACAACGAATATTGATCGAGATTTGAGAATATGTTTAATAATAATAATTATAATATCCTTGGATAGCATGAGGTCATTGATGTTTCTTGCGACAATAATATGCTATGCAAAATTCAATTTCGCAAAACATTTTATCAATATATAGTCTCATAGTTCTTTTTCATTAGTTTCAGATATGTATGGGTAAATAATGGGGTCTATGCTAGTCCAAGCTTTTCTTTAACTTAAGTTTGATACTTGAATGTCTTAAGAGATGATGAAATATAAAACGAAGGTAGGTGATTTGTTTTGCTTAATTATTGATTTTGATGATATTTGAGAAATAATTTAAAGCAACATTATGAAATTTATATACGTTTATATTTTTAGAGTTCAAGTATTCGAAATGCATTATATTATTATTTGAGTAATTTCGATATTATAAATTTTAAGGATAAATTAAATTTTGATTTGATTAAACTTTTTTTATAATATTTGACTCATATTTGATGATATTGAGACATATTATGTGAGGGTATTGTGGATTTGATAATTTTTTTGTGATTTTATGGTTGAATATTTGTGAAGCATTCCAATATTTATGAATTAATTTATGAAACTATATTATTCTTATGACTGGTTTTGAGAAACGTATATATTATGTTTTATATTCTTGAAATTGGTTTTCGGGGATGACTTTGTCAGAACACTGTATGCTAATAATAATAGATGTTAGCCTTGATGCAGTATGACTTGTATATAGGTGGGAGCCTAGTATTGGGATTACTCTATATTTATAGGAAGGGAGCCTATGATTGATATATCACAATTTTATTTGAGCATACCCCCGCTTAAATGTGTATATATAGTATTTTACCAAAGTGCAAATTTCTGGATTTTTCGAATTTATTAGGTTGATATTAGTTTTTGAGCTTTATTGTTTGATGTCATCATTATATTATTTTGTCATAATGTTATTTTTTGTAACACATACAAATCGATTTGAGATTTGGGGATTTCTCACACTTATCATTTGAATAATATTAATTTTCTGTGCTGCCACGTTCATTTGTTATTTACTCATTAAGTTGCATTGAAATTTATCTCAATCTTAATGATATATTCTTGCAGTAATTATTACAGAGTTAGCTTTTGATTTCATTCTTCTAGTTTGATCATGGGAGTTTATTTGATTATCGGTGATGAACTGACACATCATTTCGTGTGGACAAAATTTATATTTTGATTTTTTTTAGAAGTCTTGTAGGTTTATATTTTATAGTTGCTTCATTATTTTTACAAACAGGATAATTATAAATTTGATAAATATAAATGCATTAGTTTGATAATTTAGTCTTGTGAGACTATTTTGTGTTCGTATTAAATTTAGCTTATGTCGATCGTGGGCCCAAAATTGGGTCGTGACACCGTTTACCATCAAAGTGTGTTATTTTTATACAGGTTGACATAACACGAATAATTTACCAATTTCAAAGTGTATTGCTTATTATGCGGATTGACATGACATGAATAATCTTTATACTAAATGTTACACAACATGATACAACACGGAAAACATGAAAGAATATCAAATGCAAGTTTAATGTCATGTATATAAATTGACATGTAACATAAATACATTTTTTCGTATTAGATTTTGTCAATATAAACACAATACAGATTTAAAAAAGGATAGATCAGAATAAAATTTTCAAGGGTCATATTAACGGAACGAGTTGAAAATTGTCACCTTATCTCAATGTTATTAAAACTGGACCGACCCGGCCGGGTTGACTCAAAAACTTGTGAAGCAGACACTAAACCGATTCAGTTTGGATGTTGGATTGGACTTGTCACAGAATCGGTGCGAACTGGCCCGACCGGGTTTTACAAAACTCGGACTGGTCATGCACATTTATTAAAAAAAAAAATTACAATACGACGTTGTGTAAAAGAGTATCAAATACCGTGCATTACCTGACCAATTTTTGCTTTTATTCTCGAGTCTCAAACCCTCTCAAGTCTCACATTGTTCTTCTTCGCCTCAAATCTCAATCCTCTTGTTAGGGAGACACTGAGCAAGGTACGTTGTTGAAACCAAAGGCTTTGCATATCATTCAACTATCATGTGAACAAGAGATTCTTGGCGAAATTACTCATTTTGAAATAGGCAAAGAAGCCTGGATTCACTTGCGCACGCGATACAACATAGAGTTAAAAGCAATGTTATTAAAATCGGCCCGGTCATTGACCAGGTCGAGGTACTGGGTCACTGGGTTACTGGTTGAACCGCATGACCCGGTAATTATATGCAATATTAAAAAATTCTAAATATACTCAAATATCTAAAAAAAGGATAAAAATTTCAAATATTTTAATATAAAAAATAATAAATCACATATTATTATCCAATAAAAGATCGAACAAAAATATAATGATCGTGATACGGAGCTTTAGGTTCAGAAAACGACATCTTTAACTATAAATCAAATCAAAATTTTCTGCATAGTGTATAATTGAGATAATATTATTGTTGTAGGTACATAACTTATGTAAGTCAATAAGCAAAAAAATATTCAAATATGTCCATTATGATTTTTATTTTATTTTTTTTTAAATTTGGAAAAAAAATTTGTACCGGGCCGGGTCACCGGTTTTCATAAAAACTGGCCGAGTTGGACCGGGTCACACTGGTTCTGATGCATAACCGGTCTGTTGCTTCATCCGGCCCGGTAATATGACCGATTTACCGGTTCCCGGGTCGACCCGGCCAGGTCGATCTGGGTTTCTTAACACTGGTTAAAGTTTCCTACATTGAGCAAGGCACATTGCATCGATCTATATTCTGCTTTAAAATCTTCCTAATAGTAATTTCTTTAATTTGTTAGTGATTTTCCTATCATCTGTTAGTTTTATTTCTAAAGGATATCAATGATTACAACAAACTGTTATGAGTAGAAAAACATTGTAAATGAAGAATATATGAGAAGAATTATCAAACAATCCTTTTCTTTGAGTTTTCCCAATTTCCTCTCTGTCCTCAATTATCAAACAATCCTTTTACTAGATTCAACACTATTCTTGAGTCTCAACCCTCTCAAATTAGTTCATATTTGAATGATTTACTACCAATGAATCATTCTGTTAACTCATTTGGTCTCAAAACTCATTGTAAGACCAAAATATTTTTAGTATACAATTAAACAAATGCATACTCACACTTGCCTTCAAAATAGAGGTTGAGCTTATTGTCTGAGGAAAATCACTGATCAATAACAAGCTTGCAATAAGCCAAAGCTTCATTTCAAAACATCAAATGTCCATGGCCAAATTCAAAGAAAGAGAAGGGAGAACAATGATTAAGCAGAACCCAGAAGAGCACTTCATGTATGTGACTCGTTACATATATAGTTTAATTGCTATGTCCATAGATTTTAAAATTTAAGGAGGGATGATGCCCTTACATAATGAAGTGAGTCATTAATCACTTTTCTAACCTTTCATTTTAAATTTATTTCAAGTGAATATTCTATCTCAATGGCATCCTAATCACTGAAACTGTCATTATTGAGATTATTTTTTCTTTCCTTTTTTCCATCACAATATATATGGATAATAGTTACAATATTGACTACGCAATCCCAAACTCCTCACTCAAGAGAGGACCTTTTTCACTAGTTTGCCAACAGTCTTAACCTTATTCATTTATAATGGTTTCTCTTAGATTTTTTAATAAATATGCATCGGCTACATATCTTCAGCACATGGATACCGTTGGTTTTATATTTTTTGGTTTTTAAATTACTCTAGGAAATTGAAATTTGCAATAATAAGTAGATGAATTTCAATTATTTTTATTTTTATCAAAAAATTTGGAAGTACATGAAAAATCTTAAACAAATAGCTAAATTAAGAATTTTTTTACACAAAGATCAATGGGGAAACTACAGTTTGGTGTTTTAGTTTATTTCACTCCAGCGACTGTGATTTGTGACTGCTTGTGAGTGATTAAATACTTTATAAAGCAGGTTATTTATCAGGTCTTCTTGTTTACTTTTTTTTTAAATACAAATCTAGTTGAAAAGAGAGATTATTAAAACATAGTGAACCAAGCATCGTTCCTGAGATATGAAATTGAGCATATTTCTTGATGTGTAAGACCATGTATTCGGAACAAACACGTCCTCTTTTTTCCTTATTTTCGATGACAACCAAACTAGTATGACTTGATTTCCCTCTGGTGATGAATGATTATGCTTTATGTTTGTGTCTAGTGTGATTTTTTTTGGTTATTCAACTTAGCTTTTGCTTAGTGTTAATTTCTTTTATACAACTATCAATAAGAAATATAACCAATCTAGAATTTCAGGTACTCTACATTATTTCATATTGATTATCTTCTTTAGTGATGTTGGGACTAATGGTAAGTTCTCTGTTAGGAGCGCCTATGAATTTTTGAGAATACGTAACAAGAAGTGGCTTCTCGTCTAGAATTGAAAAGTGCCTGAGCGGATTAATAAGGGAACTTTGTGCTCATTGGTTTCTTTCTTTCAGATCCTTTTAATGTAAACATATCTTGAACCATATATCAAAGTCTTATTTTTCATTAATATAATTTTGGCACTTTGTCCCAGCTTCAAACTCATAAAGGGAAAAAGAGATTAAAACTGAAGCACCTTATGATTAGTAATATTTACAATTGTAATTATGCTCTAAGATTTCATCATGTTGTGTCAATATGCACTATGCAGGAAATTTTAGTTTGATTTATAGCTATAGATGTCATTTACTGAACCTGAAGCACCAGTCTCACAAGAAATTTCATCTCAAAGAAAACAACACAAGGGAAAAACTAATCCAAGTTGGGAACACTGTAAATAACTTGTTAAAGATAATGGAAAAATTGTTCTAGTGTATCTTTATTATGATAAGATAACCAGGGGAGGTGGCATCAATCAGCTTAAGATTCACTTGGCCGAAGAAAAGGGCAAGTCGAACAATGCAAGAAGGTTCTAGCAGATATTCGTTTTCAAATGAAGCAAAATATTGATGAGTGCAGGAACAAAAAAAAAGTTCAGGAGGAATATGAAGATAGCAATCCATTAGATGAAGATCACGTAAGAGTAATTGATGAAGTGCTACAAAATTCATCAAGAAAATCACCTTCTACATCTCAAAAGTGGAAGATAATTAATCCTCTAGGTTCTTATTTTATGCCTAGAACAACTCCTGAAGCACAACCTGGCATAAAAAGTGTGTTGCAAAGTAAAGAAGTAATGGAGAAGTGTGACCTTGCAATTTCCAAATGGATGCTTGATGCTGGTGTGCCATTTAATGTTGTTAATTCATAATATTACCAGCCAATGATTGATGCTGGTGTGCCATTTAATGCTGTTAATTCATCATATTACCAGCCAATGATTGATGTTATTTGTAGCATGGGTCCAGGGTATAAAGGTCCAAATTTTTACACAGTTCGTGGTCATTTGTTGAATAAGTGGGTTGGAGAAGTCAAGAAACTTGTTAAGAGTTATCGCACTATTCAGAAGTAAACGGGATGCACTATTGTGGCAGATGGGTGGACTGATCGTTGTATAAGAACTTTTATCAATTTTCTAGTTTATCACCCAAAAGGAACTATTTTTCTCAAGTCGGTTGATGCTTCTAATGCTTCTAAAATTCCAGATTTATTGTATAAGCTTTTTAAAGATTTAGTGTTGCATGTTGACCCTGAAAAATATTGTTCAGATTATGACTGATAATGCTGCAAATTATGTTGCTGCTGGAAAGTTATTGGAGGCTGAGTTTCCTAAGATTTTCTGGTCTCCTTGTGCTGGTCATTGTATAAATTTGATGTTACATGACATTGGAAAGTTAGAGGAACTAAATGATGTTGTGTCTCATGTTGCCAAAATTACTAAATACATATATAATCATTGTCATCCATTTCCATTTGATGAGAAAATATATAGGTGGAAGGGAAATACTTTGTCCAGCTCCTACTCGTTTGCCACTAATTTTATTGCATTACCAAGCATATTGGCTCAAAAGGATGCATTAAGGGCTATGGTAACTTCTAGAGATTGGACAAGTTTAGCTTATTCTAAGGAGGCCAAGGCAAAAAAATTTGTGGAACAAGTTTTAGATTCTAATTTCGTGGAAACAATGTGCTGATATTGTGAAGCTTACTGAGCCATTTATTTGTGTTTCATATTGTTGACAGTGAAAATAAACCTGCCGTGGGTTTTCTTTATCAAACTATATTTAAAGTTAGAGAGGAGATGATAAAGAGATTTCAAATAAACAAGAAGAAGGTGGAGCCTTACTTGAAAATCTTAGATAGTCGATGGGATTCACAGCTTCGCAAAAATCTCCATGCTGCTGATTATTGGTTGAATCCAGGTTGTCGTTACAATGATGAAGAATTTGAAAAAGTCAGTTCACAACATCAAGTTTTTTGGATGTCATTGAGAGATATACTTATGGGGATCCTGATTTAAGTTCTAAGTTGACAAGTGAGATGAGAATATTCAAAAATGTTGAGTTAGATTTTGGAAGGTCATCTGCTAAGCGTGAACGAAATACCGTGATGTCAGGTAAAACTTATCGTTGATATTTTTTTGTGAGCATTAATTCTTATTATTGTTAATAATATTAATACTAATTTATTTTATCACATGCAATATTCTAGATCAATGGTGGGAATCTTATGGATGTGGTGCACCAAATTTGCAAAAATTGGCTATTCGTGTTTTAAGTCAAACATGTAGTGCTTCGGGTTGTGAACGCAATTGGAGTGCATTTGAACATTTATATTCATTCTAATAAGAGAAATAGATTAGAGCCCCAAAAGCTTAATGATCTTGTCTATGTTCGTTACAACTTGAGCCTGGCACAAAGGTATTATTGAGTATTTACTTTTTTTATATAATTATTTCTCTAAGTATTTCTAATGTTGAAAATTGGACAAATTAATAAACAGGAATCGATTGAAGCATCAAAACTATGATCCAATAAATTTTGAAACATTTGAGGACCACTCTAATTGGGTACTAGAGGATTCACCACCATACTTAACAGTTGAAGAAATGGAAGCTTTATGGAATGAGCTTGCAAATATGTCCATTCAACTAACTCTAAATGATAATGGTGTGTTTACTTATTGTTCTATGATTATTTGATTACTTCATGTTAATAACTAACATGAAAAAATGACATTTGTTTTAGATCAATTAAATTTGGATGATGATAATGATGAAAATGAGGCACAAGACAGTACTATGGAAAATGCAAATCAAACTGAAGGCAATGTTGGTCAAGCTTTTGATTTATTTGATGAAAGAGGAGAGCATGAATTAATTGACACAACTTTGCCTCATTGGGCATAATTATATGTTTTTGTGCCAGCAATTTGATTTGTTTGTTTTCTCTTGATATCCACAGGAGCTATTATTCTAGACTTGTGATAGATATCAAGTGTTTAAGGACATGACAAATATTATACGTTTGTTTTATCTTTTGTTGGACAATAATATGTGATTTATTGTTTTTCAAATTAGAATATTTGGAACTGATATCTTTTTTTACATGTATTTGAGTATGTTTATAGTTTTTTTTTAATATAAATTACAAGTTTTATCAGAAACCGAGGATCACGAAGGTGAAAACAGAGAGAACAGAGAGTTTCATTGTGAAATTGAAAGAATGATTTCTTAGATTGAATAATCAAATCTGCATGTGTACATGGCTTATATATAAAATAAAATTAGTTCAGCTATTCTAACTGTCCAACTGAATCACGTGGCATCTGTTATAAGAATTAAAGGGATGACGTGGCACTCTTCCTTTACTGTGTCACTTGCTTTTAGCTACACGTCGTGATCTTTTTCTTCTGTTCTGTCAATATCCCTTTCTCCACGTTATCAACAGTATTTACTCCCAATACCCCTCCACAAGCTGGACGCAGCACATCACGAAGGCCAAGCTTGCTAATAATAAGATGAAATGGTTGAGAAGGAAGGGGCTTAGTGAAGATATCGGCTAACTGAGAAGATGAGCGAACTGGAAGCAAATGAAGGGTGCCATCGTTGATTCTTTCACGTGTGATGTGACAATTTATTTCAATATGTTTGGATCGCTCATGGAATGCTGGATTCTTTGCAAGGTAGATGGCTGAGACATTATCACAAAACACATAAGCTGGTTTGGAGCAAGGCACACGAAGATCAGTGAGAAGATAAGTCAACCATTGGATTTCACAAGACATGGAAGCCAAAGCACGATACTCTGCTTCAGTTGAAGAGCGTGGGACAGTTGTTTGCTTCTTCAAACGCCATGATACAAGTGAATTTCCCAGAAAAACACAGAGACTAGTGATTGATCTTCTGGTATCTGGACAACAAGCCCAGTCACTGTCAGTGAAACCTGATAGTTGCAACTCATTGTTTGAGGGGAAAAATAAACCTTGGGCTGGGGAAGCCTTGAGGTATCGAAGTACACGATGTGCAGCATTCATGTGAGATGTTGTAGGAGCAGATACAAACTGACTGAGTTGATGAACCACAAAGGAAAGATCAGGCCTTATGGTTGTGAGGTACAGAAGTCTCCCAACTAAGTGTCGATAAGGTTGAGCATCAGATAAAATCTCAGAAGAATCTTTAGCTTGACACAATTTATTAGATGAGTCCATGGGAGTGGAACTCGGTTTACAACTCAACATCCCACTATCAGAAAGAATTTCCAAGGCATATTTTCGTTGATTTATAATTATACCTTCTGTTGAGCGTGCAACTTCTAAACCAAGGAAGAACCGAAGATTGCCCAGGTCCATGATTCTGAAATTTGAGTCCAGAAAAGCCTTGACTCTATTTATTTCATCCAAGTCATCACCAGAGATAACTATATCGTCCATGTATACTAGCAAAGTCGTGAAAGATGAAGATGCTTGTTTAACAAAAAGGGAATGATCTGCTACAGATTGGTGATAACCAATTCAAATTAAAGCAGAAGAGAGCTTCGAGTACCATTGGCGGCTTGCTTGCTTGAGTCCATAGAGGGACTTTTGGAGTTTGCATACGTTGGGGGGCTTATATTGAGGAAGACCCTCTGGTAGAGCCATGTAGACCTCTTCATTGAGGTCCCCATGCAGAAATGCATTATTTACATCAAGTTGAAAGAGGTGCCATCCACGAGAAGTAGCTACACTGATTAGAGTTCTCACAGTAGTCATTTTAGCAACTGGAGAAAATGTGTCAAGATAATCAACCTCCCCCATTTGTGTATAACCCTTTGCAACTAACCTTGCCTTATACCTTTCTATCATTCCATCAACCTTAAGTTTGATTTTGTACACCTATTTGCACCCAACAATGTGCTTGTCAGATGGACGGTCAACTAAGATCCATGTATTATTTTGCTCCAAAGCAGATATCTCAGCCTTCATAGCTTCATTCCAGCAATCATGTTGTGATGCTTGTAGATATGTTTGAGGTTCTGTGAGACATATGGAATTACAACAGAACCGGGTAAAATCAGGAAAACAATTGGTGTAGGACAAAACACTTGATAAAGGAAAATGTGTATTTTTGTTTGGCATGGGAGTGGATGCCCGAGAAGAAAAATAGCAATGGTAGTCTTTAAGATAATTTGGTTTGTGTTTGACACGTGCGGATTGTCTAGTAGGAACTGTGTGGTTAGGTTCTTTTGTATGTTGGGTAAAGAGAGAATCAGATTCAGGGTGTATAGGTTGATTGGTATTTTGGGTAATATCAAGATCAGGTTTAGTATTTGTGGGTTGGTGGTCATTTTGCATGAGATATTGGTTAAGGGCAGTATGTGGGTTATCAGTATATTGGTTAAAATGATGATCAATAGAATGGTCAATTTGTTGTCTAGTGGTTTGAGGAATATCATATATGGGAAAATCTGCAGTATGCATATCAGAACCAGATTGGTTAGCTTTATCCTTAAATGGAAAATGAGTCTCATAGAATATAGTTTGACGAGATACAAAAATCTCATGTGAAGCAACATCATAAAGAGCATACCCCTTCATACCTTCTTGATAACCAATGAAAATAGTCTTTCTGGCTCTGGATGGAAATTTTCCTCGATGGTTAGACAATGTACTAGCAAAGCACAAACACCCAAATACCCGTAGATGAGTAAGAGTTGGTGGCTTGTTATACAACAAAGAGTATGGAGACTTATGATCAAGTAGGGGTGTAGGCAGACGATTTATCAAATGGGCTACATGTATAATAGCAAAATTCCAGAACTTTGATGGTATTGTGATTGAAAGACTAAGGCTCGAGCAACATTCAACAAGTGTTGATGCTTACGCTCCACTCTACCATTTTGTTGAGGAGTTTCAACACAACTCCTCTGATGAATGATGCCTTTTTGTTTATAAACTTCCTCCATAAGAAACTCAGCCTCATTGTCATTGCGCAGTACCTTTAACTTGGTCTCAAATTGTGTTTCCACATATTCAATGAAATTTTATAAACGTGGACGCACTTCTGCCTTATTTTTCATCAATATTACCCACACAAATCGAGTAAAATCATCCACAACAGTAAGGAAAAACCTGTGTCCATTAATAGAAGGAACAACATATGGTCCCCATATATCAACATGGATCATATCAAAAAATTTATTGCTTTTGAAATTACTGGTAGAAAAGGGTAACTTGCGCTGCCTTGAATAATGACATATGTCACAAGGTCTTACATCTTCACAGGAAATGAAAGGAAAATCTTCAGACATTTGTTTACAAGTATCATATGACAAGTGGCCTAAACGAAAATGCCACAATTTGGCATCGTTCTTCTTCTTGGTTACATGAACAAAAGCCTTATTGAAAGAATCGATGTTCTTCGTACTATCTTGCAAGCATTCCATGATATAGAGTCCCTCCCTTTTATCAGCTATACTAATCATCTTCTTGGTATTGGCCTGCTGTATAAAGCATGAAGACTCACAGAAAGTAAGACAACAAGGAACAGAAGCTGCAATCCTTGAGACAGATATTAGATTGACCTTAAACTCGGGAACATAAAGAGCATCTAGCAGCTGCAGTGAACTAGATAAAAGTACATTTCCTGATATGTTAGTCATTACATGAACTCCATTGGGCAACATAATGGATATTGGTGATATCTTTTGAATTGAATTGAAAAGAGATAACTTTGAACAGATATGATCCATGGCTCCTGTGTCAATGATCCATCGGATTTTACCTGAAGAATTATCAACAGGTAGAGAAGTTGCATTTGAGGCTAATGATGTGGCAGTTGGTGGAGGGAGGAATCTGATCCAGTATTCTTGGTTCTTGCAGCAAATTCAACAACTTTTGATATTGCTCATGAGACAAAGACACTCCTATCTTAGACTCATCATTAAGAGCAGTGGTAAAGCTTCCTCCATCAGATTCCTGCTGAACAAGATTGGCTGCACTATATTGCCTTCCACCACCCTCAGCATTGCGTTGTTTTCCACTATTCTTGTAACCAGGTGGAAACCCGTGGAGTTGATAACAAGTTTCAACAGTGTGGTTAGGCTTCCCACAATGAGTACACATTTTGGATCTACGTCCTTGGCCTCCCAAGTTTGGTCGTGGTTTTCCTTTGTTATCTGTAAAGGTTCTTCTACCATAATTCGTGCTATTAGTAAAAACACAGGACAAAGAAGACTCACCTTGCAGTGTTGTTTTGAATTGCCTTTCTTGTTGAACAACCAAAGAAAAAGCTCAACTAACATGAGGGAGTGGATCAATCGTCATCAGCTGAGATCTGACATGAGCAAATTGCTCATTCAATCCCTTCAAGAAACGCACTGTCTGATCTTGATCTCTATGAGTCTGTACCAACTCAATGAGACGACAATTACAAGGAATAGTGCAGCGACATAAAGGTAAGGGACGAAGATTGTCAAGCTCATCCCAAAGAGTCTTCAACTCAGTGAAGTAATCTGTCACATTCATCTCTCCTTGATGAAGTTTGTACAAATCTTCTTGAAATTCAGAAAGCCTGAATATATCAGATTGGCTAAAATGATTTTTCAGATCTGTCCACACGTCTGAAGCACGATTCATCCATAGGATTGACTTCTCGATTGAACTGCTTATTGATCTATTGATCCAAGCAAGAACAATAGTGTTGCATCTTTGCCAAGCAACATAAAGAAGATCGTCAATGGTGAGCAGAGCAATGGTTCCATCAACAAATCCAAGCTTATTCTTGGATAACAGTGCCATGCTCATAGCTCTTGCCCAAGTATGATAATTCTTTCCACTCAAAGGTGGATTCACAAGAACGAGAGAGGGATTCTCGTTTGGATGTAAGAAAAACGGGTGACCTGGATTGGTCAAGTAATCAGGAACAATATCTGCCATTGCAGATGAAAAAGAAGAAAAATATCAGAAGAATCTGCAGCGAAAATGGCGGATACCAGAGCTAGAGAAGCTCTGATACCATATCAGAAACCGAGGATCACGAAGGTGAAAACAGAGAGAACATAGAGTTTCATTGTGAAATTGAAAGAATGATTTCTTAGATTGAATAATCAAAACTGCATGTGTACATGGCTTATATATAAAATAAAATTAGTTCAACTATTCTAACTGTCCAACTGAATCACGTGACATCTATTATAAGAATTGAAGGGATGACGTGGCACTCTTCCTTTACTGTGTCACTTACTTTTAGCTCCACGTCGTGATCTTTTTCTTCTGTTCTGTCAATATCATTTTTCTCCACGTTATCAGCAGTATTTACACCCAATAAGTTTGCATATATTAACGGGTCATGCGATTGAACCAATGACTCACTAGTTAAATCAGTGATCCAGTATCTTAACCGGATCGATGATCGGATCGAGTTTGATAACATTACCTTATCTAAAAAGTTAATAGGAGCAATTAAAAAAATTAAATGATTTAGGCAATAATCTTTTTAAAAATTAACCATGAATAAAAATGTATCGTTTGAATTTTTTTTTTCCACGGAGTCTTTTATTTATCCATCCTCGATCCCAAGAGAAGAAATGATATCCAAGTAGGGCCAAAGAAGATGGAGAGAGAGTCACACGATATGATATGACAGTTCAAATACAGTACGCGGACGCAAAGTCCTACTTAAAACCAATTAAATCGGTGTTCGTAAAACGACAACACTGTACTCTTACTTCCCCTTCTCACTCACTGACTCACTCACTGTATCTTAGCTTCGCGCTCAGTTTGTTTCTCTACACTTTCACGCACACTATCCGCTGAAGAAACACAAAGCCTCACAAACAAGAGAAGAAAGGACCAAGCACATCATTCAAGCAAAAAAAAAGATCAGAAATATCCAACTTTCGTACTTTGCATTCCTTTCAACAGGTTAGAACTCATGGATGAATCCCTTTTCTTACTTTGCATTTACATTAATGTTCATCTTAATGCAAAATGCAGCAAAGGGGTGAGAGAGGAAATAGGTCCATACACGTTATAATATTACTGCTTCACTTGTTACCTCACATTTCTTGTTGTCCATGTTAACATATAAGTGCTTACTTAGAAGGTCCCTTAAATTTGGAGGCTTGAGTTTTATCTTTTCCTTCTCCACATTTCTTGCTAGATTTTTTATTTTTTATTTTTTGGTGTCTCTTTAATGTTTTTCTTTTAAAGTGTAAAACGATTTTGATTCTTAATTTACGAAAATATAAACGTTTGTTGAACCTAAATGATGCTTCTTTTCAAGCTCTTTCTGCTTTTCTTTTTTGAAAAGCGCTTTTTGCCTGTAATTGATTTAAGTTAAAAAGTTATGCCAAAAGAAACTGCCATCAATGCAGTGTCTCTGTGTTGGAGCTCAGGAGCTGCAAGGTTTCGTAGCTTTCATATATGATATATTTACATATCTTTTTTTTTTTAAAAGCAAAAGGAATATATTAAAATAAAGGTTGATTCCATAATGTACTTCTTTTGTCTGTTTGTTTCTGTGCTTCTTCCTCCTTTTTTTTTATGCTTTAATAAACATATAGTAAGCTCCTTCTCTCTCATTTTTAGTCTCAAAAGATGGGTTTTCGGTCTTCCATTATCTTCTTTTGTTGCAGAGTTTAATGGTTTTGCATGTTTTCTCGTTTGCTGTAGATCTGATTCCTCTTGTGAACTTCGAGGTGGGTTTTTTTTTTTTCTTCTCCATTTTGGCGTGTCTTTGTTCAGCAGCGCACATATGTAAAGCATGTTTTTTTAGAAAAATCAGTTGTCTACAAAATCATGTTGTTTGTTTCCTCATTGAAACAATCATGTGAAAATGTTAATGGGTTAGAGCCAAGTGATCATTAACGTTCGCGTTTTGGCAGACAGAATCAGAAGGTTTGAGCTTTTTTTTTTTGGTCAACACATGTCTTCATATCATAGCAACCTCACATCCATAATTTCGTTGGTTGTGCTATGCCTTCTTTCACGGCAAAATTGGATGCTAAAACACTTTCATTTGTGATTTACAAAAATGCCCATTGGACATGTATTTCAAGTAGTTAAATTAGTATTTTTATATATTGATATGGAAAGATCATGGGCACCTATGTAATTTCATTCTTTTCTGTTGTTATAGTTGTAGGTCCCTCTTGATCATAATTCATAACTGGGGTGCTGTTAGCTGCAAAAGACCTTATCATAACATCAGTTGGTTAAAAGATAACATTTTCTCGCATGTGTGGGCCTTTGGTTGACATAATGTATCGATACAAATCTGTGTGACTTTTATTTTACCATCTTTTTATAGTGTTGCTCCATCTTTCTATCTTTTTAGTGATATCTTTTGGTACAATTTAGTTATATTTTTAGGAAGGTGTTAGCTGAGAGTAAAATTCTTTGTTGGTGAATCCCCTAGTATAATGTGAACCTTGGTGTGTGTTATGGGAGACGAAAGTGAATTATTTTGAAATATCAAAGTTTTTCTATATAAAGATAAAAAGGTGACATTTTTAGGTATCCTGAATTAGGGGGTCGGTTGGGTAGGATTCAGTGCCTAGTGAGAGGTACATTTTTGGCATCAAAGTGAATATCACAGTAAGCAAATCTTATGCATTTATAGCTTAAGGGGTGAAGATAAGAAGTTCATCCCATCTTGCATGAATGCATTTATTTTTCCCGTAACTTCATTAACTTTCACATTGGATTCGCTTGTCTCGGCTTGTGATATTTATCTGAACTATTACAGTCCTCGTGGGTCAGGGAGCTTTCAAGCAGTGAGGCCCAAATCATTAACCCATTTCTCTTTTCTGGATAGAAGGCAGTTAAGCCATGCAGACCCCAAAGACAAGGTAATCTTGAAATATTTTGGCAATTGCTCTTTTCCTGTTTTATTAATGTTGCTCTTGTACTTTGCCTGATTCAAAAGGATTTCTGGTTTTCTTCTTTATAATTTTAAGGTGTTTACATTTTTGCAGCTGCTGTATCTGCATCAATTAAATACTTGCCATATATATACTTGAAAGCATTAAATGTGGGAAATCATAACCATACAAAGAATGAAAAAATTAAATGTGAGAAATCATAACTATACAACTGTCGTTGCTGTACGTAAAGCGGCTGCAGAAATAGTTTTACCTAATTTTAAACACTTTTTGAATATATATATTTAAGATTATATCTTAATTAATTATTGAGTATTTATATCTTTTTTATAGTTGCATTTTTTTCTTAAATATTTGTCTTTTAATTTATATTTTAAAATTTTACTTAATTTTATAATATTCAATAAAGCACAAGATGATTGGTAGTTTGTGTTACAGAAGAAAAACATATAGATGGCTAAGAATATTTGTTGCCAATAAATGCCTGCCTAATCATGTCTCATTATTATGCTTCCTTTTTTGGTTCAATCAGGCTTCACTATATGCCTCCTCCCTTAAACTGCGGAATGGGGGATTGGGACCTGGTGCAGTTATTACCGATTCTAATGAGCCAAAAAAAAATGTTTTTCTATGTACTGTCTGATTATTACTATTTTATTTTTTTTCCACAAATGACTGTTAACATTAATACGCAATGTATTTTTTGGATGGGGCAATATGTAGCACAAACTCTCACCATTACCCATAATGACCTATTGATTCAGAAATGGTGATAATGTATCTTCAAAGAATAAAATTATCTGCTAATTACTAGAAATTTATAATTGAAATTTCACTATTTATAACATATGCTTGTAAGTTGTAAGGCACTTATCTTTTTCAAACTGGAATTATGAAGTTAATAACACAAGTTATTTTAGCAAGATTTTCGTGTAACTTGTTGGAGTCTTTCTCATGTAATTGGGTACTCAATTAGACAATTACTCATTTCTATTAAATTTGTAATTTTTGTCCGTTTAAATCTGGCTTCAAGAATGGTTATACTTTAGCTCTTTCATCTAAAAGAATTTGTTTAATTTTTAAGTGTGAGGATATTGTTTTATATGGCTGACAAGGTATTTGTTGCTAGAATTGAGAGATATGGGGGTTTCCATTCCCCACAAAGGATTTCACTTGTGTACATTTGTTTATTCTGATTTCAGAAGTGGCTCCTCTGAAGTGCCTCAGAAGGTTTCTCCTCGTGCTGTACGCCAACTCAGGACTACTACTGCTCTTGACATTGACTCTGTATCTTCTTTAAGTCAAGCTAATAAAATATCAAAGGAAAAAAGCCCCAAAGTCACTGACCGCAGATCACCTAGAAGCCCAGTTCCTGAGGTAACAATTTTTTACCAAGTAATATATTCACAGCAAATGTTTAACTGCAAGAGTTGGAAGTTGGAACCATAGAATCTTTTGGGATAAACTTGACAATAGGAACCATAGTATTTATTCGGATAAGCTTTTTTTCCTTTGAAAAAGTACTTTTTGCCACGGAGAAGGAAAAAACTCTTCTGCAGAAGTGAAATATTTTTAACTCCTTTAAGAAATATACAAGAAGCTATATTTACCATGTTAGTTTTCTGTTGAAGAAGAAAATTTTAACTTTTTCTTTTTTGTTTTTGCCTGTTTGTTTGTGCTTTTATATGAAAAAAAGCGCTTTGTTAATTGGGATAGGTTATTCTACTTATTTCTTTTCCTGCCTATCATTTTGAATATCAGAATCTCAACTAACCTTTATCTTTCTCTCTCCTCTTGAGATTCTGATCTAATAGTGTTGGAGAGTGGTAGGTAAAAGTAGTCAGAAATAAAGGTAGGTAGAATAACCTATCCCTTATTAATTAGCAAACCTACTTTAAAAAAATTATAATAATTAGTTAAGTTTTTCGAAGAAAAAAATGCAAGCCCCCACTTAAAACTGAAACAATTTTAGTGTTTTTCTCATAAACTAGAAAAAGTAGCTAATGAAAAAAACCATACCGAAAGGGCTTTTAAGTTTTGTCAAAAAATGCCCATCCGAACGCATTAAGCGTAGGACTGTTTTCTGGTTTCCTTTCAAAAGTACTTACTGATAGATGTTGTTAACTAAGTATTTGAAGTTTGCTTGAATTTCATTTTACGAAGTAAATTCTCTTACAATGTGCACTTTAGCGGATAGCCAATAAGTGGACCTTTTTAAAGGATTCTGTTCTTGAAAATTAATTAAGCGTAATCAAATCACTGTGAAGAGAGTGGGTAAAATAAGCTATTGGACTGCCATGTAACAACTTATCATTAGTGTTATAGGTGTATGACATTGTACATCAATGACTGGCGAAAGCCTTGGTGTGTTCCACATCCTCTGATGTATCTTTTATCTTGTCTCACTTTTCAATTTTGTACTACTTTAATTTTTGTTGTAGTCCTGGTTGGAAGCACCAATATGGTGTGTTGTTTTCTAAAATTTATCAGCACGATTTTCCTTATCTAGAATTTTAACCCAACATAATTTTATGTTGCTTTAGAGGAAGCGCCCCAGCAGGATATCTGAATTGGAATCTCAAATTTCTCAACTTCAAGATGATTTGAAGAAGGTGAAGGACCAGCTTATTTTGTCTGAATCATGCAAGAAGCAAGCTCAGCAAGAGGCTGAGGAATCCAAGGAGCAACTGTTAGCCCTATCTGCAAAACTTGAAGAGTCACAAAAGCAGTTCCTGGAACTCTGTGCTAGTGGAGAAGCTCGTGTTATTGAGCTCCAGAAAATTACAGAAGAACATGATATGGCATGGCAATCCGAGCTCGAGTCCTCCCAAAAGCAGCACTCAGTTGACTCTGCTGCCTTGTCCTCTGCCATGAATGAAATTCAGCTTCTCAAGGTTCAACAGGAATTGGTAGCAAATTGGGAGAATCTGAACACTCAACATGCAGTAGCGGCAGATGTGGAGCTACTAAACCTGAAGCAAAACTTGGCAGAAACTCTTTCTCTTGTGGAGAACATGAAAAACCAACTCAGGAATTGCAAAGAATCTGAAGCTCAGACCCAAGCTTTGTTCAATGAAACCATGCTGCAACTTGAGGCTTCAAAAAAAACAGTGGAGCTCCTAAGGGCTGATGTTGCAAAAGGTGTAGATGGATACAACTCCATTGCTTTAGAGTTAGACCAGTCTAGAACACGGGTTAACTCACTAGAGGCACTTGTTAGCAAACTCGAGACAGACCTCATCAATAATAAATGCAGTCATTCTAGAAATCTTGCAGATGATCATAAATTTAAGAAAGAGGAAGAGGATCCTAATCAGATTGAAGCAGAAATTTATCTTTTGAAGTCTGAGATCGGACGACTTAGATCTGCTATTGAGACTGCTGAGACTAAATACCAAGAAGAACAGATTCGGAGCACGGTGCAGATCAGGAATGCCTATGAATTGATGGAGCAGATAAAATCTGAATCAGGTCAGAGGGAATGTGAGCTAGAGGCTGAATTGAAGAGAAAGAAAGCTGATATTGAAGAGTTGAAGGCTAATCTAATGGATAAGGAAACTGAGTTGCAAGGTATTATGGAAGAGAATGAGAACTTGAATTTAAAGCTTGAAGAGAGCATGTCATCCCAAAATGAACCTGAACTTAGAAAGGAACTTAAAAGGTTAGATGAATGTGTGGCTGAGTTGAAGGGTGATATGATGGACAAGGAGACAACATTGCAAAGCATAACTGAAGAGAATGAAATGCTCAAGTTGGAAATCAATAAGAGGGAGGAAGTAGAGGTAGCTAAAGCTGCAGAACGTGAGGCTCAAATGAAACTTGGGATTGTGATGGAGGAAGCAGATAGGAGCAACAAAAAGGCAGCGAGAGTGGCTGAGCAACTAGAAGCAGCTCAAGTAGTAAACTCAGAAATGGAAGCAGAACTGAGAAGACTCAAGGTACAGTCTGATCAATGGAGGAAAGCTGCAGAAGCAGCTGCTTCCATGCTTTCAGCAGAAAACAATGTGAAGCTCACTGAGAGAACCGTGTCTTTGGATAACAACTATAAGTGCTCACCCTTTGCTGAAGACATTGATGATGACTTCCAGAGAAAGAAAAATGGCAACATGCTTAAGAAGATTGGGGTCTTATGGAAGAAACCTCAAAAATAGTGACTTGTCTAATTTATCTTGTGTTGTGAAATTCTAGTCCAATAATGTTGTATTCCTCTAATGTTTTGTGTCTTTTGCAATTTTGTCTCACCATTACCCTCCCCTCTGCACTCCACTGTAAATTGGTCTGAAACTGTTTGTGAACTGTACTAGGAAAATTGGCATTTAGTTGTTGAATGAATTTCAGCTCTTTTTCTTCACATAATCTACCACTCCCTCCTTTTAGACCATGTTTGGATCCATTATTTATTTGGGTAACTGTGTTTTGTATCTGTAAAGCTGTTTTTATTAATGAAAGTGACATGTTTGGACTATGCTAGGAAAACCTATTAATTTATTTTTTTTATTAAAAATATTTTTTTCCCCTAGGTTATACTTTCAAATTTCTTTGATTATTAATTCTTGATTATTTTATAAATTTGTATGCAAAATGTTTTGTTTTTCTTTCTTTAACAAATTGTATTTTGAATAATTCATATTAATTTTAAAACTTAGCTACGTAAAATTACTTTTTTTTTATACATAATTAAAGTAAAATATAAAAGTAAAATATATTTTCTTAAACTCACTTTTCATTTTAATATGTCCAAACACAGTTAATTTTTTTTTATCATAATTGATTATTATTGCAAATAATTATTAAATAATGTTCTAAAGCTAAGCTAAACATGTCTTGAAAGCGGGAATAGATCTTTTTATATTAAAATTTCACATAAGTTGGTTATATAAAAATTTTGTGTTTATCTCTCTCTTTATTAATTATAATTGTACTCTAATTATTCAATGCATGCGAAGAGAGATAAATGTTAAAATTTCATAAATTTGCTTACCAAAAAGAAAAAATTCATAAATTTTATATAAGATGATGCACTCTACTTGAGACTCCTGGTCATGATTTGTCATTAATTTTGTGATTGTCCGCATAGTCCTCAATCTGAATCTCCCATACTTAAAACCTGGTCTAACATAAGGGGCTTCATATAATCATCTTAAATAAAAACTAAGATCAATTTCAATTGATTAGAAGTGTTGATTACCAGAACGAAAATACTATAATTTAAAATATCATATATCTTTCTTAGGTTAGATAAATAAAATACGATATCTATTTTTTTATTGGTGATAACAAAAAAAAAAAACTGGGTGTCTAGAAAATAAAAACTTTTTTAAAATCGAACAAGAAGGCTTTGCATGTAGCCCATTTACGTTTGGGCCTTGCATCAGGTTTCAGAAACAGCTTAGTGGGCTCAAATAAGGAAAATTTAATGTAGGAAAAAAAAAAAAAGAGGTTTTTAAGGTTAGGTTAGGGTTTTGAGTGTGGCTGCCTGAGTAGCGAGTAGCGAGTAGCTCGTTGTTCTTACTTGTGCAGTCCGTCCGGTTCAGAAGTTGCAGAACGGTTCTGTGATTCGTACTTGCCACTTGCCACCATGGGGTGAGTTGCATTTCGTTAAACAAAATTGTTTATTCTGTTTGAATGGTTACTTTAGTTTGTTGGATTTTAATTAAATTACTTTATTTGATTTGATCTGTGTCCAATCTGTTTATTTTTCTTATGGATCGGTTGAAAGCTGGTATTTGTTTTTTATTCTTTGAACTTGCCAATTCTCCTTGTGGAAATTCTAAAGAAAATAATGTTTCACGTGGGCAAGCATATATATGTTATTGCCTTAAAGATAAAAATTTCATGTACTCTGTACATGCTATTTGTTATAAATTTGTTGAGCGTCTAGCAAGATGTATAATTTAGAGGAGTGTTGACAAAAATGATACATTACTTTCACTCTGTTTCATGTTTACAAGAATTTGTGAACCAAATGGTGAAAAGAGATTTTGTTGTTGTTTTTTTTTTCCTTCATGAATTCTTGAAAATAAAAAAATAAAGTGAAAATAAGATCATATTTTGTGATTATTATTAAAAACATATTAATTGAATTTGATAAGTAAAACAAAAATCGAACAAGCCAATTATCTTTCAGGAGCCATTTTCATGTTTATAGTTATGGAGTATGTATAAACTGATTGTATAACAACTAACAAGCCAATTATCTAAAGTAGTTCATATGAACTCTTAACACACAACAACAGTACAGCACCTCCTTTCTTGTGTGTGTTGCTTTAGTCAGTTGAGTCATTGTTTACTATCCAATCTTCGGTAATAAATTAAAGGGTCTATTTTCGTAGGGTCGATTAATAATAATTATGCAATGTGCTTTCATTAAACATGTAAATTAGTTCACAGCTTCTGGCATTTTCTCCTTTGTCAGGAAAACACGCGGTATGGGAGCTGCTCGCAAGTTGAAGTCCCACCGAAGAAGGCAAAGGTGGGCTGACAAGGCCTACAAGAAATCAAATCTTGGAAATGAATGGAAAAAGCCATTTGCTGGATCATCTCATGCCAAAGGCATTGTTCTTGAGAAAATGTTAGCCTAATATCCTATATGTGCTTTTCTTTTTGATTGCTTGTAAAGTGTGAACCATTTCTGCTTAGAAATTTTATATAGCCTTAATAAAGGGTTTCACTGAGTGACCTTGTTTTACAGTGGGATTGAAGCTAAGCAGCCTAACTCTGCTATTAGAAAATGTGCTCGAGTACAGTTAATCAAAAATGGAAAGAAGATTGCAGCTTTTGTGCCAAACGATGGTTGCTTGAACTATATTGAAGAAAATGTAAGTTATCTTTTAAAGCAAGATGAAAGTGAAGAAGAGGTGTTGGGGTTAATTAATTTTGTTTCTCGTTTTCCTTTCTACTTTAAAGTTGATGCTTGTTGTTATGACTTGTGCAGGATGAAGTGCTTATTGCTGGTTTTGGCCGAAAAGGGCACGCCGTTGGAGATATTCCTGGAGTCCGATTTAAGGTTGTGAAGGTATCTGGGGTGTCTCTTCTTGCACTCTTCAAAGAGAAGAAGGAGAAGCCTAGGTCTTGAATATTTTTTCTTTTAGGAGTTACTGTCTTTGGTTTTTTATGGTTTTCAATTGTATAATTTGAGAGAAGTAGATCATGGTTCTCTTCTCTGGCCAGAGTTACTTTTAAATGCTCATGGAACCGGAACCTGCTATGTTTCAATCTTATGTGTGGACTGGTAAAAAAGCATACTTATTTGTTAGTTATTGAACGTTTTGGAGAGTATGGAATGTTAGTTTTTTTTAAGTTTGCTCTTTCTTCAACCACCTTTGTAATTGGAACTTTAATGTAAAATCCATCGATTGCGTTTATAGTAACACGCAAAGGCATTTTTTTTAAGCTTGTTACTGCCGTACAGGATAATATAAATCTTCCTTCGAAATGTTACAGAACCGAAGGCGGTTCTTCATCAGCATTTCTCTTAAGTTAATATAATGGTGAACATTATAGTTTTGTTGACGTTGGTGTAAAATGGAGGTAGATTAACATGGGTAGAAAGTGTATGATGTTCCTTTGCATAATTCTTTCTGAAATTTGTTATGTTCAAGTTGATACAGCAATTATACTTGTACAACTAAGGTTCCTCAAATATTTTACATAATTTCATCGCACCCATTAAATTCCTTTTTTTTTATCTTAATTTTTATTTTTATTTGTTTTGCGCATCCAATTACTCGTAGGGATGTAAATAGGTTAGACTTTGACTTATATAGGTTAGGTCTGTGCAAAAAACATTGGGTCTGGTATGACCTATTGGCCTGTGTAGGTCCCAAATTATAAGTCTGACCTATATTTAAAAATAAAAGTCTTAGCCTAGGCCTGTTAACTTGTTTAACCCTATTAAATATTAAAAAATTAAAAGAATAACTAAAATAATATTATTTAATTATTCAAAATTATTACATAATAATTTTATTTATTTTATTTAAAATAAATAATATGATATAGGCCGATCTGTAGGACTTTTTGACCCTTATAATTTTTTTTAATAATTAATTACTAAATTGACCTTGATTATAAACTATTTCAAAAATTTAACCTCCCCAACAAACATAACACCAATCTGCTCCTGTTTGAGCGTTGACCACCAAGCCTACTCGGATACACTCCTCCCTACCCGAGTATTTTTTACCTACCCAGGTAAGGAGGGGTGTACCCAGGTATAGTTCTTGAATCTGAGAAAATGATTGAATTATTTACCCGGGTAGGAAGGGGTCTACCCGGGTAAATCTGGGAAAATAGTTCTTTGCAAGTCTTAATTTTCATCTTCATAAACATTAACACTACTCTCTCCTCTTCTTTGTGTTAATTTCTTTTAAAACAAACTAATTTAACTAACCCCACCACTGATGAACTGCAACGCCTTCATCTCTTAACTTTCCATACAAAGCCAAACATTCCCGAAGTTGCGGGGAAGTTAGATGCGAAGACGAAGTCAACCGTGTCGTCGAGTATCGTGCTATGTTACTCCAAGTCGTTTAAGGAAATGTGGTCTATGTTGTAGTCCGTGACAACCTGAAACCCTTCTCCGTTAATGTTTATGTCGTTTACATTGTTGCTCAGAAAAACAGCCTTATTGCGCTGCGTTTTGCTCATGAGGCCTTCATTTGTTAGGTCACGGAAGAGAAGTGTTAATAGGTTATCCATGTCTCCATGACGAGGCATGGGTTGTTGTTGTTGGGGAATATTTGAGGTTGTCGAATCATTAGAGTTTGTTGCAACCAATATTGATGAACAGTGGCGGAGCCGGATCTAAATTTGAGCCCGGGCCAAAAAATTATACGTGTATTTAATTTTTTTAACTTTAGTTAGTTCATATTATAATATATTTAAATTAGGGAAGGATCTGTTTATAAAATTTTTTTTGTGAATTTTTGCAAATTATACTATATACTCCCGAAAGTACATAGTATTAGCCAGTGTACTTCCGAAAGTACATAGTATAGTTTGTAAACAAAAAATTTGTAAATATAACACTCTCCATTTAAATTTTATTAAATATAGAGCATCTGAGCAGGCATTACAAAGAAGAATTATAATTTTATTAAATATTTTTTTATACAAGTGAAAATTGAATACATAATCTAATACAACTTACCGAAATCCCTTACCAAAAATATTTTAAGTTTTAGATAAGGTCAAATTACAAATTGTAGCCCGGGCCAAATTATAATTTTAACTCGGGCCAAATTATAATTAATTATATAATTATATATAATAAGTGTAATTTGTTAAAATTTAGCCCAGGTCGAGGCCACACCTGCAACGTACGTTGCTCCGCCACTGTTGATGTACTTATCAATGTGAAGGAAGGGATGAAGAATGCCAAAATCATCAACGGTAAAAAAATCTTACAAATTGAATTAGGAAACGTAATGATGAGATAATAGGCTTCTGGTAGAGATTTACCCGGGTAGACCCCTTTCTACCCGGGTAAATAATTCAACCATTTTCTCAGATTCAAGAACTATACCCGGGTACACCCCTCCCTACCCGGGTAGGTATAAAATTTCAAAAAATACCCGGGTAGGGAGAAGTGTACCCGAGTAGGCTTGATGGTCAACGGTCAAACAGGGGCAGATTTGTGTTATGTTTGTTGGGAAAGTTAAATTTTTTAAATAGTTTATAATCAAGGTCAATTTGATAATTAATTATTAAAAAAAGATTATAAGGATCAAAAAGCCCGATCTGTAGGCTTATAAGCCTAATATATACAAATATTTTAAATAGATTTATTTAAACACCTAGGTCTGTTCTATTTTACTATTTGTAACAGGTCAAATATGGTCTAATATAAGCTAAGCTGTAAGCGAGCCTAACCCATTAATATCCCTTTACATGTAGCCTGTGCGATATTTATGCTCATAATTTATATACATATATCATTTCTGTGAATTGATATCTTCAAATTTGTATAAAGATTTAGTGTAATACGGCGAACCTCAGGTTTACAAGAACTTTCCATTTTAAAATTTTTTGAGGCAATGATTTTCTTATATATGAGAATATTTATCTTAGTCTTTTATATATATATATATATATATATATATATATATATATATAGGCTTTAATGTTTTTACAGTGAATGTAGATAAGTTATTTATATTCACTTTCAAAAGGACATCGTTTGAGTTGAAAAAAAAATTATAATAAAAAAGACTATTATAATTCTGAAATAAATTATAATTATAAAAATATCTTGATTTCCGTTCCAAAACGACGTCGTTTTGAGCTTAATTTAGATAACCAATCTATATTGACGGTAAAAAAATCAAACTCATATATATTTTGAATATATTAAACAATAAACTAATACAAATTATCTAAATTTCTCACCAGTTGAAGAATCCTGGCTTTGAGAATCATCTTTTTAGTTTGCCTCATTAGAAGGGTATTTATTATATTATTAAACTCGGGAACGAGACCAAGCTTTCTCTTTTCCTTCTTCCATCTTCCTTTTAAAGTTGATGAAATAAAGGTTCTACGGTATTGACAACTTTTGTACCCTAATTTCCTACTCCTATTAAAAATAAATAAATCATTTTTCTAATCTAATTCCTTCGTATATGTAAGAAATACAAACCAATCTGAATTAAAGATGAGGAAACTAAAAAGGAACCATTTTTACTGTTGATATCCAGCACATAAGTATGATAATATACTATCATTTTTGTGCCATGTGCATGTCAGATAAACAAGCGATAGTGCTAGTTGAAGACTTTGACTAGTTGTACTTGCTCTACCATGTTCTCATTTCAAGCTCCAACCAAAGATGGCCCAGTACTTGTTGTGCATTGACGGTCAATTAAAACCATCGTTGATGGAATATAGTTCCTTTAATCCGATTATTATATGTCATAATAATCTAATTAAAGATCAAACCATGGCCCATTTCTTTCCCATCAATATCTCTACCCTCAAGGACAAAACTGTAATTTCATCTCGAAAATGACTGCTTCAATGCTATACAGCTGCCCCTTTCATATTTTCATACCAAGAGAACGAATTCTCAAGAACAAGACTCTCTCTCTCTCTCTCACTCAAATTGAATTTTTTATGCTCCATAATCCATGTCCTATTAAAAAATTCAAACAATGATGTAGCAATGTAGCTATACATTTGTCATTGATTAACGAGGCACATTCAAATAATTTTCAAACTTATTGCTGACAATTTTCTCACGCCCAAATCCTAAGTTGGATTTGGTCTGCCAAGGGAGACAAAAATCCTTCCCGAATTTCGCGCTCATGCTTCGCTGAAATTTCTAATTCTAAGAGGCACGAGAAATTCTTTTCAGCTACACTATTATATCATATATGGTACATTGGCAACTATTTGTCTATTTAATTTAATAATTTTTTTTTTGGAAATATTTAATTTAATAATTCATTTGAGTAATAGTGAGTAGTACAAACATGTTCTAAGAATCTACCAGGCAGAATATATTGAAACCACCACTAATAAAAAAAAAACCCCATAGCTGCTCCTGAAAATTTGATCCTAACTGTTCAGAGATTTCAGGTTCAGGCTGCACAAAACTATGAAACATCACTCTCATTCTCTCTATCTCTCTATCTCTCTATCATCTATCAAATAAGGAAAAAAATGCTTTATCTGCTTCTCTCCAATTTCATTGACTCGGTTAGGCAAACAACATCTGAAATTTCAGTCTATTCACCAATTAAAAGATAGTAGTACAAAAAATTTGACAATTTAAGGGCCAAAAAGAAAAACAAACTAGAAAGAAAAGAAAAGGTGATTTGATTCAAGGGAATCAAATCCTATAAATTAACCCAGCACTCAAAAGGATTGCAAGTCTTAAAAAGACTGATATGTTTTTTATCAAACATTGGAGGAAATTAAAAATCAGTGACTTTGTGTCTACATTAGAGGACTATTGAGAAGCCCATGCCAAGATGAAGTGATACCATTATTCCAACTAGCTCTTCCTGAGTCAAGTTCACCCATGTTTGTGTCTCCATTTAGCTGCCATGGGAAACCCCATAACACCCTATTTTCACTTTGTTCCCTGCCATTACAAAGTTCTTGTTTCATGGTTGTGACTGTCACTGCTTGAGTGGTTGCAATACTCATTTCTTGATCATAAGGCATCATCATCTCTCCACTAACCCCAACCCCAGAAGCATTGCCATTGTCAACCTCACCCATGTCCCCATTCCCATAACCATAGTACATAGTCTGCAGATTATTCTGAGTTCCAAGGAACCCACTTCTAAGTGCATCTAAGAATCCTGGGTTTGTGGTTGAAGGGTTCATGCCTTGATTGTTTAGAATATCACATGGGGTGCTTGTGGGGTTCCCCAAAATTGAAAGATCATGTTCATCAAAACCAAGTTGTCCACATGATTGCTTTTGGAGCCTAGCTAATGCAAGGTTAAGGTCACTGGAGTCATAAGACAATGGAGGGAGGCCAGTGAGTGGGTTGTGATTGGGTGTGAATGTTTGATCTTGAGCCCTCTTTGATGCTGATGATGATGATGATGATGATGATGATGATGATCTCTTGTTCTTCCTGCACCCTCCACCCACAGGAACATTCCTCAGTGTTCCTCCTTTGGTCCAATATCTCCTGCAAGACTTGCAGAAATACCTTGGCTGGGTAAGACTGTAGTTGTTGTAGTAACAAAATTTGGTGTTGGTGGAGTCACATCTTGGGCATTTCAGAGCTTGTTCTGGTTGAGGTCTTGGCTTTCTCTCTTGTTGTGCTTTTGAACAAGCTAACATGTTTTCCAATGACTGGCTAGACATTTGCTGCAACAAAAACCACAAAAATTTCCAATTGAGCCAAATAATCCATATATAGCCCAATTTGAGAGTTATGTATGCATACATTTATACATAAATTAAAAAACATACATAAATTACTACCAACAATGATACACATAATTAAATTTCCAATTTTTTGTACTTTATTGACACTCAAAGGGTGTTTATACTTTGTAGAAAATGTGATTTTTTTTTTTTAAAGGAAAAAAAATCAATTATTCTGTGAGAAGATCATTTCCTTGTTCACTATTCCAAATTGATCTTAAAGAAGAAAATTAAAACCCAAAACCATATATGAAGGAAAAGATGAAAAGCAAAAGAGAGAAAGCATATAATTAAAGAAGAGAAGCACCATCATGCATGATATATATATGTCTCACCTGATGTTGTCCACTAGAAGGATCCATCCATACAATTAACAATCAGAATAAGCTAGCACTCCTCAAATGAACACGGTTTTGAAACTTGAAAGGTGTGAGCTTTTGGTTTCTTTTTTGTGTATGTGGAATGTGGTTATTATGTCTAGCTTCGTATATCTGTGCGTTTTGTTTTATAAGTAATGAAGGAAAGGGAAAGAGAAAGGAGAAAGAGAGAGAGGAAAGTGAAGAAGAGATAACAATAGAGATGGGTTTAGCAAGTTATGCAAAGTGAGGTAATAGATACCATAGGTTTAGTTAGTACTTGTTATATTTATATACAAAGCAAGCAATCCCAAGATAGATAGATATAGAGAGAGAGAGAGAGAGTGTAATGATGGGTGTTGCCGTACGAGATATGATCGATGAGGTTGGCTTGCACGCAGAGAAAGCATTAAGGAAAGAAAATTCGAGTGCCTTCCCTACCCAATCTCTTCTGCAACGGTTTCATACGAAAAAAGAAACACTTCTCTCATCTCACTCCCTGCAAAACCACCGTGGGTCCCCCTCTCGCGTGGATTCAACTATTTGTGTGGACCCCACACTCCTTTGCCTTGCCCAGGCCATTTAAGTGGTCCCCACACATCCACCACCGCAATTCATCGCCCAAACACCCCCCGATTTCCTCAGCCCCCAAACACATTACCTCGTCCACTCGCGTTACCCTTTTTTTTAAAATTTTTTATTATTTCATTTATCACACCACATAAAAAAGTAGTTGAAATTTATTTTATTTTTTTCTTAATGAATTTCATATATTTTTTTATGTGTTATACGAGATAATTTATCTCATGATACAATATGAGAAATAATATTTTCTTTAAATAAATTAAAAAAATACACTGAAGACTGAATTTTATATTTTAATTTAAAGAAAAGTATTGTTATTTGGTGGTATAGGGAGGGCGGTGTTAGAACGTGGATGTTTTTGGATTTGTGTATGATGAGGTGGGACCCAGAGAGAAGAAACACTCAAAATTGAAATAGATGGAAGGGAAGGATTGTCGTCGTTTGTTGAATGTCCGGGTGATGTAGACTTGTAATGATGTTGGGGACAGGCAAGGGGACACAAGTGAAAGTGACACGGGATCTTCATTTTCATTTTCATCCTTTCATCCTTCATTCTTTCGTATTTTTTGTGCATTTATTCTCCTGTGCACAATCACTCCCTGTTTGCCCATTTCCTTAGTTATATAATTTATTTTATTTTATTTATTTATAATTATGGAATGGAAACACGTTGTGTAATTTGGCTCTGGCCACTGGCCTCTGGGTCATTATTCAGTCATATAATCCCCTCTCAGACACGCTCACATCTACTCATTATCTATGCCTAGACACCTCATCGCTGTCACCATTACTCACTCAATGTTCATCAGTCAATTTTGCTTTACTTGGTTTGGGTCTTTTTGGCCCTTTAATTTGGGTGCTTGTGGTCCTCATCCTGAATCATGATCAATAATAATCTGAACACAGTGACTGACTTGTCTTACTCAACTCCCACTTCTTCTATGCAACTCCTACAGTCCTACCCTTTCTTTCTTTCTCACTCTACGGACATAATTTCCCATTATAGTCACTTCACTCCAATCTCTCTCTCTCTTGTATATATTTTTATATTTATTGATAAATTATTAAAGGATGCATACATCAACTCATTTTTAATTATGTATTTTTTGGAATACATAATTGTAATATTTTTTTTATTATATACTCTCAGAAAAATATAGTTAAAAAATAGTTGCAAGAATGAACAGTATCATTCCTACAAGATTATTCTTATATTTTTGATTATTAATATACTTGTAGTCCTCTTTTATATTTTGTTAAGGATAAGCAAATAAATAATAAATATAATTCAATATATTAATATTTTTAAATATAAATAAATTAATTATTAATAAAGCGTGTAAGACTTTTTAGCAATGTTATTAAAACTGGCCCGGTCATTGACCCGATCGAGGTACTGGGTTACTGGTTCAACCGCATGACCCGGTAATTATATGTAATTTTATAATTTATATTAAAAAATTATAAACATACTCAAATATATTAAAAAAATGATAAAAATTTCAAATATTTTAATATAAAAAATAATAAATCCTATATTATTATTCAATAAAGGATCAGACAAAAATATAATGATCGTGATACGGGGCTTTAGGTTCATAAAACGACATCTCTAACTATAAATAAAATCAAAATTTTCTAGATAGTGCATAATTGAGATAATATTAGTGTTGTAGGTACATAACTTATGTAAATCAATAAGCAAAAAATATTCAAATATATCCATTATGATATTTTTTTGAAAAAATAAATAATTTAAATTTTTTTTTTATTAGGACCGGGCCGGGTCATCGGTTAACCGACCAGGTCACCGGTTTTCATAAAAACCGGTTGGGTAGGACCGGGTCACACCGGTTCTAATGCATGACCGGTCCATTGCTTCAACCGAACCGGTTATATGACCAGTTTACCGGTTTCCGAGTCGACCTATCGGATCGATCCGGTTTTAATAACACTGCTTTTTAGATTTAGCTTAAATTTTCCCATATATAATGTTATGTTGTTGTGCTTTGTTTACTCATTGGTTAAAATATTTATATATCTGAATTCTTAAACGACATTAATTAATAGAGAAAATTTAACATCAAGAAACATTAACAAAATTTAGTAAGAGAAAACATTGCTCATGTAATTTTACTTCACTCGAACCATACTTCAGCTCGGCTCGTGAATTTTTTTTTTTTTGGAAGGTTAAGAAAAAATTAATATGAGCAGAACTAAAATATTTGATAACTTTTTTTTGAAATAACAGATAAAAAAAATTCAGCTCGGCTCATGATGGTATAGAACTATATATACAGATAATTTCTGCAATATGACACAACATAATATGCGTAACATTTAGAGTTAAAAAACAATTGATATCTTCATTTATATATTTATAAGTTATTCATATATTAGTTTCGATTTTCTCATGTGGTAGGAGAAAATTTTCTCATGTTGTAGACACATCTTACGTGGGTCCACATCTATTAAAAAATTAAAAAAGCAAAAGAAAATATTACACGTAAATCAAAAAGTCACTAATAGAAAAAAACAATTCTCCTATAATATGAGAAAATATTTTACCTTCATATATATACACAGCTAGCAATAGCATATCCTTATAAATAGAGGCACGATCGGTCCCTCTAGCTCTTTTCAAATAGCTGTATCTAATAAAAATTGGCAAAACGACAGACTCGCAGATTCATCTGAACCGCCAAATATATGGGAAAAGATTGTATGATAGTTACCATTATTTGCCAATGCAGAATCGAATGATTAATTTCGTTTAGTAGTTTATTTAATGGATCTGCAGCTTAATCAGATATATTTCCTCACACATGGCGTTTTGTCGCTTAGCTGGTAGGAAAAAAAAGTACTGCTCTTTTTTTTTTGTTAATTTTTTTTTTCAACAACCGATCTTTATCTTTGGGCTGATCATTCTTTAATCAAATCATAATTAGAGAAAAGCTAACAGCCATCATTGCATTTTATGAATTTTTAATCCCAAGTTTAAATGAATCATGGGGCACATTATTTCTTTCTCTCTTTAGTTAAAATTAAGATGAACATGCAAACCACCAAACTGATTGCTAACCTAACAAATCATAGCTACTATATGCCCAAATCCCGGAAAAATAATTAAAATGATAAAAAAAAAAAATATTCCATGAGCAGGTAGATGATGAAAAATTCAACTAAACTACATATATCATAGGGATTTTAAGTTTCAAGTATGGATTTAAAATTTATCATGTTATAGGAAATAAAATTATCTCACAAAAATGTGTAAACTTTAAACCCTTCAAGCATTCTCCACCTCACCCAAAAGAAAAAGTAAAAGAAATGGCTACATGTGCAATGCAAGTACCTTCTATACCGTATATTTGTTCCTAAATTGGATGTTACGTCTCCATTGCCATTACGTAGCAGATTCTGTGGAGTGGCTAGCGGGAAATACTATGGTACTGACTATAATTCATACTATCATTATCTTTTGAAGTACTTGTGGAAAATAATTAGCAAGCAATGATTGATCCCACTTTGACACCCTTTGGATCCCATGGAAATTTAGCTTTGGGTGCACCCTATGTACCCTTGAGTTCCTAGCTAGTTTTCAAAGTAACCATAGATTGAAAGGAAAAAGAATAAAATTAATAGCGTATATGTTATTATATGCTGAGTGAAATAAACATGTGTCCGAGAATGGATGATGTTGAGGATATTTAAGTTGATATCAAAGATTGGAAGATGCAAAAATATGTGGTGGGGCATGGATTGTGTGTGGGGTCATGAGGCATGAACATCCCTATGGATCAGTCATGTTGGTTGACTGGTCAAATTTATATCAGTCAAAGGAAACAATGAGGAAGAAAAAAACAAAGTAAAAGTAAGTGATGGGAAACCGTGCCCAAAAACATCCTTAGGCACACAACACATACGGTAATGTTGTTTGTATTAGCATTTATGTGAAGAAAAGAATCTAATGTTCCCACTTCCTACATATCTTTCTTCCACGCAGAATCTTTGTCTGTATGGTTGAGGTTGATATGTCACCTGATTTTGTGTGCTGGTTGGAGTTTAATAATCATAAATCATCCTAATAATTAACAAGTAGGATGTGATGGGTTTTAGAAGAAAAAAAGAAAAGCGAGATGTGAAAGAATGAAAAATGTTGATCGTAGAGCTAAAGTCGGGGGATGTAACTTACAATTTCATTGGAATAGGGAATAAACAAAAAAAAGACAATATTGTAAATCACAAGTCACAGCGCTTTCTTGTTTTGGAACTACTTTAAAACTAATAATCATATTCAACTTATTAGTTATCGACATGAACTCACAATATGAAGCCATTAATTTGCATCCCATCAGTTTTCATGCGTCTGGGCATAATTCCTTGTAGCTAATTATTACAACCGTTTAGGTTCTGTTTGTTTTCTGAGGGGGAAATATAACAGTTGTTGATGTTTTGATAAACTTTTAATAAATCTTAAATGTTTCATGATCTTTAGTATTATAGGTACACACCTAGCTAGCTAGTAGTTAGTTGAATAGTTCTCGGTTCTTTTAATAGGCACAAAAATATTGACATCGGAAAAAATAATGTGTTCTGCTTCCAAGCTTTTGTTTGAGAGGGAAGAATATTTGAAATTTCTTTAATCCATCGCTTCCTATATACCTTGAAAGACCGCGCATGTTGGAGATCGGGCATATTTTTTTTAGTTTTGCAAAAAATGGTAAAGAAAGATGGTAATATATATATATATAAAAACTAATATCGGTGTAATGATCATAAATTTTTTTTATGTTAATTTAATCTTAACCGTTGATATAAACTATTAATATTGGATATAACACATATATACTGATATAAATTAATTTTGTGTGCGGAAAGAAATTGCACCGGGTAAGAATAACAACTTTACATTCATTATTATTCATTAATTTTTCTTGAATATGATAATAATTTATGTGAACCCTCATCTGCAAGTGTATAAACTTTGCGTGTAACTATAATTGTCACATGTTACTTTTACATGTTGGGGCAGGTATATAATAATAATTTGATACCTATCATCTCATTAATTTCACAATAATTTTATTATGATTTGTTAATCTGTGACTGGTTCTGTGATCATTACATCATCTCGTGCATTTAGATGTGAACCTCACGTAAAATCGATTGCTAAAAATTAATTCCCCAGCTTCAATGAAATTCTTGTAAGTATTTCGTATTAATGTAAAATAACTATATTTGGAACCTAGGTTTCTAAGAATAGCTTATCCCTCTAGTGAAAACTCATTCTCACCGAACGATGACAGCTCAGTTGATGTAACTGTATAAGAAAATGAGTGAGTAAGGAAGTACCTCGATTTGATCCCCACCAATGCTATCTTGGAAAGGGACATAAATCCTTACTCTTTGATCTGCCCCGCACTTGAAATTAGTCTTATAGTCGACTCAAAGAGTCAAAGCTTATGATAGTTAAGGTTGGTATTAAAAAAAGAAAAGAAAAAAACTCATCGTCAAGTAGACCACCCACCGTACAATTCAAACACGAGGGGATCTGGATCCTCTCATGTTAAAAAAAACATGATATGATTATGTGGAGAATCATAACCATACAAAAGGTGGATCAATGGTGATAAAGAAAGAGAGAAAATATTGAAATAGGTAATTACAAAATCATAACTGTTGATTTACCTTTGTATGATTGTGATTTTTTCATATGACCATGTCATTTTTTTTAACATGAGAGGATCCATTTCCAACACAAGAATAGAGAGAATTAAACCAATTTGAATATTGAATGAATCTGAAATCTATTAATACCTTAAAGGAGTATACAACATTGGAAAGTTTGATGATGTGTCAATCTCTCCTTCAATTTCATCATTGTGTTCACACTTAAGCCAATTTGAAATGTTTCTTCTTTTTGTAACTTTTCAAATTCAAAATTCAAATTTCATAGCTGGCGAAAAAATAAGAGCATTCTCTTGGTGGGGTCCAGCTGTATTAAATGAACACTACATTTTGCACGGGTAGTTGTTAAGCCTATTAATTGTTTCCCACTAATTTCTGCATAAGTAATTGTTAAGTCTATTAATTGTTCCCTCCACTTTCTGTTCCCTCCACTTTTTTTTTTTTTTTTTGGAGTTACCCAACCCTAATTATCTCTTTGAGACGAGTTGGCTCCCTCCGGTATCCCCACGAGCTTCGACTCTTTGAGCCGGCTATGGGACTAATCCGGAGTGCGGGGGAACAGTGATGGCTAAAGGTTCAGCCCCCTCCCCAAGAATGCATTCAGCGGCTGTATGGGTAATTGTTAAGCCTATTAATTATTAGATCTTTAAAAACAGTTTTAATACCAAAAAAATTAGTTTAAAAAATGAATTTAGTACATGTATAAATAGGATATGTGTTGCTGCATATTTTTCTTTGGTAATTACTTGTTGTACACATATTTCTTTTGTTTCTGTTTGTTTATCTTCTTCATCTTCTCAAGTTGTTCTTCTACATAATCTTACACATTATGTGTGCGCTTATAGTTTTATACTTCATGTCTGTTGATCTTCCATATTCATTGTTCTGTGCTTTATTGGGTGAATTGTCTATATTATTAATATCGTATACTGACACACGAGGTATTTTTTGTGATTTAGTTTTGATGCTGAAGTCGAAGACACCTTGCTGGACAAAGAAAATTTGTGACCAATAAAAATGTTGTGCTATGAAAAGTCCTTAGAAGAAATAAACATGAGGTGCTGGGGCAAAAGTTGAGGAGGAGGATGAAGAGTTTTCACAAGGAAGAGGAAGAGGATGATGATGAGGAAGATAGTAAGAATAAAAATAAGGTATACTATTAGTTTTTATCTGTTTATTTATTATTTGAGGTTTAAACCCGAATTAATGCTTTTTTTCACCTGCCCTTTGGTGTCAAATATTTTCAACTTCCATAATCTTGATGCTTTATAATTAATATTATCTTTATTTTGTATGGCTATGGACATTTCAGAAAAATGAAAAAGCACAAGTTGGTGGTGTTCAATAGAAAGGTGAGAGTCCTACAGAGTGCAAGCAGTAGTAGTTATTTATTTCTTAAAAGAGTAATGCAGCTCATAGTTGTTTTTTGGTGGTCCTAAGGTGCCTGATTCTTCCAGCGTTTTTTCATGATCCTCAATTCACTTTCCCCTAAGAACTTATAATCCAGATTTTTATTCAAAGTCCCTCTCTCTGCTTTCTTCCATTATTTTGGAGAGATGTGTTTATATAGTTTCGCATATATAATGATTTGTTACTACTGGACTTCGTCCCAAATACTTTAAATATATAATTTATGTTTCATTACTATCAATTTTTGTTGTTGATTATTATTTTAGCGTTATTCTTTTATCTCACCCTTAAATGCGTTTTTATTTCTCCAAGAGGATTATCCAAATGAGTAATGAAGGAAAGATATATGTTTTTTGTGTGTCAGAGAAGAAGAAAAAAATAATTGTTGTGTACAATACTCTCAGTAGCTCACAAAGATATGAAATATACACATTGGAATGATCCTTAAGATGTCAACCCAAAAGCTTAAGCTGTTGGGAGAGGTCTATGAAGCACCAATGCCGACACGACATTTTCGATATGTTCCTGACACGTGATATCGATACGTTACTCTAAAAATACTAATATTTCGATACGTTCTGATACATCTTAGTATAAAAATATATTTTTCAATATAGAGTGTACTTCACTTTAACAAAATATGATAAAAGGAAAATCATAAGCACAAATAATAGATTATCCATACAAAATTGATAAATACCTCAACTAGTATATGGATATGGAGTGCTACTAATAACATTTGCCTCCAACTCTGGCTCATCTAGGGAAAATGCAGCACCATCTAAAGCTCCAACATCATTAAAGGTATCAATTGCTTCTCCACTAATGTCCCAATATTGACTTTCTCCTTCATTGTATTTTGGACTCTTTCTTGATAAGAGCTGAAGGTTGCTATGTATGTAAACTAAGTCTTCAGCTCATTTGGGATCCATTTTATTCCTCTTCATGGAATGCACAAAAGAGTAAGTACTCCAATTGCGTTCAACATATGATGAAGAAGAGGGTTGTGCAGTGAGTTTCAAAGCTAGCTTTTTAAGCAAAGGTGCACTACAACCGTGAACTCCCCACCAATCATTGAGATTCATTGTATATTGATTTTCAATAGCCTCAAACTCTCTAAAATCTCCCTTCATTTGAACAAAGTTGACATACTACAAATTTACTGTAGCCCTTTCCTCCATACTAGAAAAATGTCTCCTGAGAACTTTTCTACTTATAAATTAATCTCCACATCATTGTCTGGAGAAACTCGATTTGGATCTTCAACAAGCCATTGATCACTGTAGTATCTACCAAAGAGTAAAAAAATTACAAGTGCCAAAATGGTTTCAATTAATAGAATTATTAAACTAAGTTACAATTATAAAAAACTTACTTGGGATGCAAAGCATGTGCCAAAAAATGAAGGGGAGTTGAACTTTTGGTCCAATGATCCACAAGAATATTATACACCATATAATAAAACGTTGATGACTCACCATTCATCCTCCCTTCTTTCAAGTATATTACATTCTTTACCTTCTCAATCATCGCATCCCACATATCATAAACCAAATGAAGACAAAGTTTATCAGTGTCACAAAACCTGATTATATCGTAAATAGGAGCAGTGAAAGCAAGGATGTAATCAATGTCTGCCCAGAACTCATCATCCAATATGTTCTCTTTCACTTGTCTTTCCCTTCCTTGCTGATCATCTTTATAAATAACCAATTTTTCACAAATGACCATGTTTTGGAGGCCACCCTTTATCAACTTGAACCTCTTTAACATCACAATCATAGAAGCAAATCAGGTGTCAGCAATAGAAAACAACTTCAATGGAACAAACTCATTAAACATGGACAATCTCATATAATGAGTCATGATGAAAGTCTTGATTGTTGAAACATGGCCAATAATTTCATATATCCAACTACATTCTCCATAAGTAATCTTATTATTCTCCACATTTTTGGCTGCATAAATGTTCTTCAAAGCCAAATTCAACGTGTGAACAACACATGGTGTCCAACTGATAGTCAGATATTCTTACTCAATAAGCTGCCCTGCACCTTTACAATTAGCAGCATTATCTGTTATTACCTGAACCACCTTCTCCACCCCAACCTTTTGAATTACTTCCTTTAGCAAGTTGAAGATAAAATATTTATCCTTGGTATCACCAGAACAATCAACATTTTTCAAAAATATGGTTGCACCATCACATACTGCCATTAAATTAATTATTGGCCTCCTTTAAGAATCACTCCATCCATCACTGACAATACTCACACCGTTTGATATCCAAAGAGATCGGGCAGGGATACATAACCTATTATTATCCTTCTCCTGATTCAAAAGAGTAGTTCACAACTAGTTATAGCCAAGGGCCGATAACCTGAAGTCACAATAGAAAACAGTTAAAAACAATGGAAATAAATGAGGTAAAAAAATCATAACATCAAATACCTCCAATTTTATGACTTGCGGCATAAGTGAATGCTTGTTGAAAGTACGAGTTCATTGCCAAATGTAATGACAATCCAGCAAAATAAAACATCCGAGCAATAATATGATTTATTCTTCCCGCTCCCCCATACTGAAAGCCCTCTCAATAAGACTCATATTTGCAGTTCCTTCATCACTTCTTTTTCTTTTAGCAGATGTACTAGGTGTAGCTGAAAAGCTAGTGGGTGGTAAAAGAACATGTCTCGATGCATTATTCCTCATCCTTTCAGAATATTCCTCTTCCAGTTTTCCCATTTCCATAAAAGATGCCTACTTAACCTTCTTACACACTCCAATCTCTTTACATTTAATCTTTAACAAATGAGCCTTTACTCTTGTGTATGAACTTCTGTATTCAAGTTCGCAAAACTTGCAATTTCAACTCACATTCCATCCTCCATTTGTTCCATCCTCAACTCTAGTAACATAACTCCACAATGTTCTGTTCAAGTTTTCAAATTCAGTGTTCATAATTTGTACGTTGGGTTGTATTGAACTATTGCTTTGATTTATGTTTGACTCCATTCTATCAAATTCAAAACGCCCTAATCAATACAAAACCAAATCATATTAGAAAAAATAGAATTTACAAATAAATTAAAAAAAAAACATAATTTACAAACAAATTAAAAACAGCATAAACAACATATTAAAAAATGTTCAATTAAAATCAAAAAATAGAATTTACAAACATAATCATATTAAAAAAATAGAATCATATTTAATAATAAAAAATACATAATTATGTTAAAAATAAAATTAAAAGCAGAATTTACATAACAAATTAAAAATAAAATCATATAAAGAAAATTCAAAATCATGTTAAAAATAAAAATTAAAAGAAGCAAATATATAAAAAAAATGAAACGGCAAAAAAATGGCTTGTTGAATAACAAAAACACATAAATGGCTAGACAGGCACATAAATACAGAATCATATAATAAAAGCAAAATTAATTAACCAATAAAACAAAACAACAACAAAAATGGATAGACAGACACATAAAAATGAAAGAGAGACCGAGCGAGAGATAAAAAACAAACCGAGTGAGAGTCTGAGAGAGATAAATGCGTCTAGAAGATGAAAGAAGGAGAATTGCCTCATCCAGGAGAGGATAACGCGAGTCGGCAAAGACGACAGACGACAATGAGAGGAAGACGACGGACGTAAGTCGTCAGAAGTGAGTCAAAAGACGGCAGAGATAACAGAGGAGAGGAAGATGGCAGACGGCAGGGGAGAGGTAGACACCAAAGACGGAGACGGCAGTTTACAGAGCTCTCAGCAATTTCAATTTTTGATTTTGGAGGCACATTTCGTTTCGATTTGGGAGGAAGACATTCAGGTGAGTACAAAAGTGAGTTAGATTTGGATTTAGGATTTTTTTTGGCCAAAATCTTCATCCTTCAATTTTTTAAATTTTACAAACTTGTCATTTGACCGAAACAAATTTGTTGACTCTGCTGATACGCAAAATTCCGTCTGGGACGCATACCCGTATAAAATGCGTATTAGATATGTAATTTTTTTAGACGTATCCGTGCTTCATAGAGTGAGGCTACATTAATGGTTTTTCTAAACATTTAATAATATTGTGCTGGATAAAATTAGCTTAATATATATCTTGTGCATGTATCATCTTGCATATTCGTATCGTGTGCGGATTTCACTTTTTTTGTTGTTTGATTAATTTTTCACTTTTGAAAAATGTAGAAATATGATGTTGTACTTCGAATATGATGTCAGAATGTATGCAAATTTTGTGTTTAAAATGAGGGTTACTGTGGCAAGTCGTTTTAGTTGTATACACATATTGCCCCTTAACATTTCTCAGTTTGGTATTAAGAAATATTATCTTATCCACATATAAAATCTCTAACCATTGTTTGGAAAGTTTGCTGATGTATCGCTTCTCCTTCAATATTCACTTTTTGTTCACACTTGAAACCACTTTAAAATGTTTCCTCTTTTAGTAACTTTTAAAATTCAAAATTTAAACTTGATAGGTGGAAAAAAAAGTTCAGCATTCTTTAGTGGCAAATAATTGTATTAATATCGCACTACTTTCTACATTGGTAATTGTTAAGCCTATTAATAATACCACTGTTTTCTGCATCAAAAGTTGTTAAACCTATTAATGATGCCACTTCTTTCTGTATCGCAAATTGTTAAGTCTATTAATAATATTTATTATTATGTCTATTAGGATTAATTAATTTTTTGGGTCTATAAACAAATCAATGATTATTAGGATTAATAAAACCACTATTTCACAAATTGCAATTGCAATAGTATTTGAATACAAAACATATTTAATCAAATTTTTGTCATATTTAATAAATCATGTGTACTTAATAGAGATTTGAATAAATGAACCATGTGTCAAAGAAGAACTCCTTTTAAAAAGAATATCATACTCATATCCACCCAACCGACAAGAGTATCAATGAATACAGTATTGCCTTTCGTATTAGATCCCAATTGCATATATATTGTTGTGTGACATGTTTCACGAGTCTAATGAAATTATGACATTTGTTGGTTGTGTGTTTTTTGTTTGTTTACTTCTAATAGATGATAAATACTACAAAATACATAAAAAAATCATAATTAATTTTTTAAAATTTATAAAATTTCTTTTTTAAAAAATAAATAAATTCATATATGATAAATAGCTCTATCATGAAGAATTTACTTTGATATACTAACAATAGAAAGTAAAATAAGTGTAAAAGTGACCTAAATATCTTTATTTTGATATCAACAAAATGATGTTGTTATCAATACTTTTAAACGACATATATTTCAGTTCAATTTAACTAATAAAATTATGTTATTCTTATTAAAAAATTATTCAAGTAAAAATATTAAATGCAAGTTATGTATACTAACAAATATATCATGTATTATATGTATATTTTTATTTTTATTTTAAATACACAAATATAAGTAAAAAATATTTAGGAGAAAGTATATTAAAAATTATAAAATAAATATGCATAATAAATTTTAAAAAAATAAGAAGTAAATTAAAAGAGATGAATATTAGAAATCATAAAAAAATTCTTAATTAATACAAAATATTTGAATTTACAATTTAAAAAAGTTAAGAATAATATAGTTCATTCTTCAATGAACAATAGAATAAAATTTTTTGAATGTATAAGCAATTAAGATTTGGAGACAGGAAAATATAATTTTTTTAATTGAAAGTATAATCAATTAAGATTTCGGGAGAATAAGAAGTTTTAATATAAAAAATATAAATTTTTTAATTGGAAGTACATGCTGATATAAAATGTTGACAATTAGAAGTGGCAAAATGAGTTCGGCCCTTCGAGCTGGCCCATCCCGCCCGCTAACACGTTTTTTATATTTACTATCTAACAAATCAGTCTTTGTGTAGATAAGATAATTGATTTTACCGCTGATATAAAATGCTAACATATAGTTGTGGCAAAATGGGCTCGGCTTGGAAGGCCAACCCACCCCTCCCGCCAAACGTGCAGATTATCCCATCAACACATTTTTTTCTTATATTTATTGTGTAACAAATTCGTCTTTGCATGGCTACGATTATTGGATTTACTATTAATATAAAATGTTAACAGTTAGATGTGGAAAAATGTGCTAGGTTCGGAGGGGCAGCCCCCTGCTTGCCAATATGTTTTTTTTTTCTCCTTATATTTTACTGTCTGACAAGCTCATCTTTGTGTAGCTAAGATTATTTGATTTACTGTTGATAGTTAGAAGTGACAAAATGGGCTCGGCCTAGAAGGCCGGCCCACCTCGCCCGTTAACACATTGTTTTTTTCTTATATTTATTGTCTAACAAACCCGTCTTTGTGTGACTAAGATCATTAAATTTACTGCTGTAAATATTTCAGAAATAAATATCTAAACAAAATGAACAATCAGATTATGATAAATGGAAATTCATCTATAAAAAATTGTTGAAAGGAAGCTTCTGATATTTGAATTACTGTTAGTTCTGATAAAACAGAATTGGTTCAAGTTTAAATGTTTATTTAGTTTGTTATGTATATAATATTGTTTGGCTGGTCCATATCTTACGGTAGAATATTTTGTAAATTTGTTAGGAAGTTTGTTGGTCATCTTTGTGTATAAATTCCCTCATTCATGAGGAAGTAATCAATGGAGAAAATATTATTCCCTTCTGTATTGAAATTCTGACATGGTATCACGAGCATACTGATCCTAGGCCATTTTTTTTACTCTGTATCGTTATTTTTTCTTTTATTACCCACCCATATTTTTCCCACCCGACCCAAACCCAGACCCGAACCTTATTTCTCTTCTCCCTTTCCCAAATCGACTTTTCCCACATTGTTCCCTACCCATACAGATCTGAACCTTTTTTTCCCAAATCGATTTTTTCCCCAAATCGTTTCCTACCCATCATTCCTTTTTTCCTAAATTTCTTCCACTACCACCATGTCGTCTGACTCTGAGCCCGTTATCACACCGCCTCTTAACCCATCACCGCTGCCACAAAACATTGTTATCCAACAAGATCACTCCGCTCTTCCTTTCACTGTGATTTTGGACGAATCGAATTACCCCCTTTGGTCGCAACTCATGGATATGCGAATTGGAGCTCGTAGCAAGTCCGGTTTCCTCACCGGTGCCACTCCCAAACCGAAACCTGGTGATCCCACTCTTGATTCTTGGATCACCGACAACAAACGGGTGAAAAGCTGGTTGATTGACTCCATGTCTCCTAGCCTCATGCAACGATTTATTCGCTTGGAGACCGCATGCGAAATTTGGGATGCGGCTTCAAAAACCTTCTATGACGGTTCCGATGAATCCTGTCTCTTCGACCTGAACCAACGTTCGTTCAACACAAAGCAGTTTGGTCGTCCTCTTGCGGTCTACTACAACGAACTCCAAGCGATTTTTCAAGAAATAGATCATCGGACCTCCTCCTCTGATTTGGTGACTGAAGTCATCCACCACCACTCAGCTCTCTCACGGTTGAGGGTTCATATTTTCCTTGCTGGGTTAGACACCGAGTTTGACCAGGTACGCAGTGAGATTCTTCGCAAGGACCCGAAACCTGACCTTGAGAACTCATATGCTTTTGTCAGGCGTGATTATCAGCAACGTCATATTATGAATTCGCACAAATCTTCTTCTGATGCATCAGACTTTCTTGCTCATCCACCTCGCCTTGGTTCCTCTACTCAGCCTAGGCCCCGTCGGGATAATGCTCCTCCACACAAACCATCTACTTTTGTGTGTTCTCATTGTGGGGATTCTGGCCACTCCAAGCAACGCTGCTATGAGTTAATCGGGTATCCAGATTGGTGGGACTTTGCTAAACGTCCCCGAAGGAAAATTGCACCTAAAGCTAATATCACTCTCATTGATGCTGTCTCTCCAACACCCCAGGAAAACGTGGTCCACAGCAGCATCTTAGGTAAGCACCTCGCACTTACTGCACATTCTATGAATATTGTATGGATTATTGACACTGGTGCCTCTGACCATATGGTTCGAGACTCCTCTTTGTTATCTAATTTCCAATCATGCTCCAAACCATTTATATCTACTGCCAATGGAGGTACCTCTATTATTTCTGGTCAAGGTTCTGTTTCCTTAACCCCTGAATTGACTCTATCCACTGTCTTATGTGTCCCTTCTCTGGAATATAATCTTCTGTCTGTGAGTCGTTTAACTTCTGATACCACCTGTTGTGTTACGTTTTTTCCATCATACTGTATTTTTCAGGACCTCCTCCAGCAGAAGACGCTTGGTTATGGAATTAAAATTGGTGATCTGTACTATTTGGAACTCGACTGCAAGTTTTTTCTTCCTACTTCTCGGACCTGCTTGACTCTTCCTGACTCCAAGGCCTCTTCTCAAATCTGGCTATGGCACCGTAGACTAGGACACCCTTCATTTAGTTACCTGTTTAAGTTATTTCCCCATTTGTTTTCTTCAAATAAAGTGTCTCAATTTCAATGTACTACATGTGAATTGGCTAAGAGCCATAAAGTTCCATATTTTCCAAGTTTAAATAAAAGTTCCATTCCTTTTGAAGTGGTTCACTCAGATGTTTGGGGACCTGCAAAAATCCCTTCTCTCTCAAAAAAATTCTATTATATTACCTTTATTGATGAATGCACACGTATGACATGGATTTCTCTTTTATCTCATAAAAATGGTTCTTTTTCTGCGTTCAAAATTTTTTGTAATATGGTTCATACCCAATTTCAGACCTCTGTCCGAACTCTTCAAACAGATAACGGAACTGAATACCTCAACTCCTATTTCACTGAATACCTCACAAATCATGGCATCAAACACCAAACGTCCTCCTCATACACACCCCAACAAAATGGCCTTGCTGAGCGAAAAAATAGACATATCCTAGAGGTTGTTCGGGCTTCTTTATTTGGGATGGATGTTCCTAAATATTATTGGGGTGAAGCAGTAGTCTCTGCCACTTACTTAATTAACCGTACCCCCTCTCGTGCACTCAATTTCCTCACTCCACAACAAAAACTCCACTCATATTTTTCCATTTCCCACTGCCCAAACCTTGAACCTCGTGTCTTTGGTTGTGTAGCCTATGTTCATGTTCCTAAGGCCCTTTGAAATAAACTGGATCCATGTGCAACAAAATGTATCTTTGTAGGTTATTCCGAAGTTCAAAAAGGCTATAGATGTTATGATCCTTCCCTGAAAAAAATGCATGTTACTTTAGATGTCTCTTTCAGGGAATCAGAACCATTCTACTCAGGGGGAGCCTTAGCAACTTCTCCTCAGGGGGAGATTGATTATGGAGGAGAAGCTTCTTTTGAAATTTCAACAAACCTACAAAACCATGCCTCTGCCCTCGGGTCCCCTCTCCAGGAAGCAGCAAATGATCATCAGACTCATACCTCTGCCCTTGGGTTCCCTCTCCAAGAAACAGAAAATGATTCTCAAAATGACACACAAGATCATCAATTTTTAACTCCCATAACTGAGTCATCTTCTCGGGATGTCCTGAACTCTACAAACCGCATGGAAAATGAGGTAATATCTGATCCTAACTCCTCTATAATTGACCCCTCTATTCCCACTCAACATATCCCTATAGTAAGAAGATCAGAAAGAGTTACAAAGGGAATTCCAAAAAGATTATATGAACCTAACCTATATACCTCTGTTAAGTACCCAATTGGAAATTATGTGTCAACAAAAAGGTTATCTGAATCATATGCAGTAGCCACTAATCAATTATCCAGTATTGGTATTCCTACAAATGTGCAGGATGCAGTGGCTGACCCCAAATGGAAAGAGGCTATGGAAGTGGAAATGGAAGCTCTAAAAAGGAACTCTACATGGGATATAGTTCCTCTGCCTAGTGGAAAACGGAGTGTAGGATGCAAATGGGTATTCACTCTAAAACTCAAACCGGATGGGAGCTTGGATCGGTACAAAGCAAGGTTAGTAGCAAAGGGGTACACACAAAAGTTTGGGATTGATTATCAAGAAACATTTGCACCCGTAGCCAAACTAAATACTATCCGAATCTTGATATCCATAGCAGCCCAAAAGAATTGGCCATTGAAGCAATTTGACGTGAAGAATGCCTTCCTAAACGGAGATTTGGAAGAAAAAGTTTATATGGACATTCCCCCAGGTGTGGATCTCGGTTCCTCAGAAAAAATGCAGTATGTAAGTTGAAGAAAGCCTTGTATGGACTAAAACAGTCCCCACGGGCCTGGTTTGGTCGATTCTCTGTTGCTATGAAGAAGTTTGGATACAAACAGAGTAACTCTGATCACACTCTGTTTGTCAAGCAGAAAAACAGCAAGGTAACAGTGCTTATAGTGTATGTTGATGATATGATATTGACTGGTGATGACACAGATGAAATGCAAGCATTAGAAGCTCAGCTAGCAACTGAATTTGAAATGAAGAATTTGGGTCAACTCAAGTATTTTCTAGGAATTGAAGTAGCTAGATCTGATCAAGGTATTTGCTTATCTCAAAAAAAATATGTACTTGATTTGTTGAATGAAACTGAAATGCTAGCCTGTAAACCAGTAGACACTCCTATAGAGATGAATCATACCCTTGCAGTTTATCCTAATCAATTACAGGCTGATATTGGGAAGTATCAAAGACTCGTTGGAAAATTAATTTATCTAGCACACACTAGACCTGACATCTCATATGCAGTAAGTGTTGTGAGTAGATTTATGCATTCCCCAAGTGATGAGCATATGAACGCAGTGTATAGGATACTCAGATATCTGAAGGGAGCTCCTGGGAAAGGACTACTATGTACAAGAAGCCAAAACTTATCAATCAAGGGATATATCGATTCTGATTGGGCCGGAGACAAAACTACAAGGCAGTCAACCTCCAGATACTTTACTTTTGTGGGAGACAACTTAGTTACTTGGAGAAGTAAAAAATAGAATGTAGTGGCAAGGTCTAGTGCTGAGGCAGAGTTCAGAGGAATGTCTCATGGAATTTGTGAACTACTATGGATAAGAAATGTCCTTCAAGATATTGGAATTCACTGCAATGAGCCAATGAAACTTTTTTGTGATAACAAGGCAGCCATTGAAATAGCTCATAATCCTGTGCAACATGATAGGACAAAACATGTGGAAGTAGATAGACATTTTATTAAAGAAAAGTTGGATCAACAGATAATACAACTGCCTTTTGTTAAATCCAAAGATCAGCTTGCGGATGTGTTAACTAAAGCTGTTTCCGGAAAAGTCTTTGAGGAAATAATTAGCAAGTTGGGCATGGTTGATATTCATGCACCAACTTGAGGGAGTGTTGAAAGGAAGCTTCTGATATTTGAATTACTGTTAGTTCTGATAAAACAGAATTGGTTCAAGTTTAAATGTTTATTTAGTTTGTTATGTATATAATATTGTTTGGCTGGTCCATATCTTACGGTAGAATATTTTGTAAATTTGTTAGGAAGTTTGTTGGTCATCTTTGTGTATAAATTCCCTCATTCATGAAGAAGTGACAAAATGGGCTCGGCCTAGAAGGCCGGCCCACCTCGCCCGTTAACACATTGTTTTTTTCTTATATTTACTGTCTAACAAACCCGTCTTTGTGTGACTAAGATCATTAAATTTACTGCTGTAAATATTTCAGAAATAAACATCTAAACAAAATGAACAATCAGATTATGATAAATGAAAATTCATCTCTAAAAAATATTGACAAAAGCTGAATCAAATTATATAATTTATGAATGATTATATGATAAGCTAATACAATAACATAAAATAGCAAGATATATTTTTTTTTATTTCAAATATTTCTCAGATAAAAAAGAAAAAACAAATGCAAAAACGCGTTTGTATATTTATCAAGCGAGTCATTGGAGTGAGTGACGATGTATCGGATTTCAGAATACTGTGTTTGAAAGCAAAAACGCGGGACAAAATGAAAGAGCGCGGCGAGGACCACGGGGAGGCAAGCAAAAAAAAAAACAAAACAAACATCGGCGAGGAGGAGTGATTTGGTCGGTGTAAGGTGGGCCCCGAAGATGATACCAGGTGTCTGGTCGAAGACGTGGCATGAGAAATGCGGCTTATAAGACGAATATTGTAGTTTACGAGGAAGGAAGAAAAATAAAGAAAGAAATAAGGAATGGTATGGTAGTGCAGTGACTAGATCAAATGCAATAGGCATTAGACAGAGAGAGAAAGAGACATTCAACAGTAGACACATTAGCACTGTCAAATCTTGGATCCTTATACTTAGTGGACTGTGAGTGGGCCCTCACTAACTTCTCCTCCCTTGTGAAGCAAAGCATCTCAAATTCATTATCCAATTCCAACAACATTAAATTAGAGAACAATATTGTGTGTGGTCGTTCTTATCCAAACTAAATGAACTTCCCTTTCTCGTGCAACATATCATTAGCTTAAGATGGATAATACATAGATTCATATATTTGTATTAAGGAATTTTATAAAATTTATTTATTTATTAATTAAATGATAGACGATAAAAATTGAATTCGTAATATCGAAGTTTTAATATGATATAAAATAACTATTCAACTCAAAAATTTAAGAATGAGATTATATTAATAATTTTATATTCCTTTAATAAATAAATTCACATATACTCTTGTGAGATTTAACATGATCAAATTATGTGAAAGGTTCTTAATTATTTACACATAAATTAACAGTTATCTTATAATAAATTTCTATCCTAATATATGTTCACTCTTATATGATTTGGTTTTGTTAAATCACATATCAGATAATTTATTCCCCAAATTAGTCGTTATTATTTTCTCTTTCTATCTGAATACTTTTTTTTAATTATTTTTGTTTATGGAATATTGAGATCAATATTTTAAAACTCAGACCGGTCGTCGACTCGATCGAGGTACTGGGTCAATAGTTCAACCAAATTTACTCTTCACATATTAAAAAAATATAAATATATTACTTATATTAAAAATTCACATAAGAAAATTACCAATGACCTTCAAAAAATAAATTGGTTCTCAATGATAGCAAATATTATATACTTTTAGGCTTCTAGTTTTAGAACATATCTTAACATTGGATTAAAATTGCAACGTAAGCTAAATGTGCCTTTTGTGCCTTGACATAACACAGATAAATTAAATCATGATAACAAATAATAGGCATGAAATATACACTAAGGAGAAAGTTTCTACCAGATGAGACCGTCAGAGTTTATCCTCACTTAACTTCTTTAGTTCATTATAAAATACAACTAAATTACATAAATGAACTGCACTAATCCAAAATACCTTCTTATTTTTACCTTATTTTTTAATCATATTTATCACAAAATATGAACATGATTTAATTCAAGAGTTCATAACAACAAAGAAAAAAGTTTTACAAAAAAAGATGGTCAACCGGTCTAACCCGAGTCACCAAATCGTCGGGTTTCGACCGAGTCAATCGGTCCAAACCAAATTGACTGCAGAATCAATCCAATCAAAAGGACAGCTCGGACCGAAGAATCCACCGGATCACTGAGACTCGGGTCGACCCGGCCAGTCCGAGCAGATTTTTAAAACACTGATTGAGATCACCTCACATGAGTTTCTACAACATAGAAAAAAAATTTCTTTGAAAAAATATATACAAAAGTGTACAACCCAAACATCTTTTTTTCAGATAAATGTCAAGAAGAATTGTTTTTAAAATAAATATTATCTCGTTATTTTGAACTTTTGAAGCCGTAAAATTGAAAATGCGTGAGGGGGGATGAAATGTCACGTGGACAAAATGATGAAGGTCACGTGAGGCACCAATGAAGAAGTTTCAATGGTAGAGTTTGGTAACGGATTGGACTTTGTCCGATCCAAACCTTTTTTTTTTTATAAATCAGGAGTGTTTTTTATAGAAAATAATTTTGTTCGGAATTTTAAACTCCTTCTAAAAGTAAAATTAAAAAAGATAAATGACATATTTTTATCCTTATCTACTTAACTTTCATGTGCCAATTAAATTATCATTATTTGACTCGGATCCAAACTCTGAAGTGGGGAATGAAATGATGAAAGGGAACGAATGAAAACAGTTCAGGGTACGTCATCAAAACTGAACGGTGTTATGATGCCATCCGTTATTTTTTGGAAACTTCCAAACTAAAAGACGAGTTCCGTTTTGCCAACGTAACATGGATTCCCAACGTGATAAATGGCAAATATAAACGATAGACAAAATGCTGACATTGCAATCTCTTTAATTTCAACTGTATTTTCCATTTCTTGTTTTTTTTTATATTTTTTTTTTACATTAATCTTAAGCCTATAATTCAGTCAATTTAAGACTTCGTTTGGCCACTCAAAATGAACTTCTAATCCGATTTTAAAATTAGCATTAAACCTTCTACAATCTAAACTTGATGTTTGACATGCATTTTAAAATTACGTCATAAGTTTTATATTAATTTTAAGAATTTTAAGATAGAAAATATAATAGATTCAAGTTAACAATCTTTCATTCTAATATTTTTAAATTCGAAATATAAATTAAAAAAAAAAATTACGTTTCACGTTAAACATTGCGTGATTCAGGGCAGAAAGAACTATATCTAACATAAGAAATGATGTGGGATGATTAAGGGTTTTGTAACGTGGAAAAAGTGTTTGTCATTTTAAATGACATAAAGTTATGTCATTTTAAGAGATAGATACAAAAAAAAATTATTTAAAATTTAAATTAAAAAAAATCATCCACTTTCTCTCTCTCATGATTTTTTATTTTTTGTGTCTATCTCTCTCCTAAAATAACATAACTTATGTCATTCAAAATGACAAACCCTAATAATACGGAGCACTTAAAGCGTGTTTAATTTTATCGAAGAATCAATGCTTCCTTGAGGTATCTGAATGTTTGAATATCAAGCTTGTAGTTATTGCTTCAAAATATTTTTTTTTGTTTTTTTTTTAATTTTTGAAGTGAAGAGGCTAAAGCCTTGAAAAAAATTAAAATTAAAACTACGTGGAGAACATTTTGACAGTAAAAACTTTAATTAATGACTAAGATCTAGAGTGGGACTAGGAGAATGACCAGGAATAATATGTAACCGGACAAATGTATATAACCCGTGTAAATAAATAATGTTTTGTTTAATCTCCACTATAGTTTATGGGTTTAATATTTTTGTTTTTACGGAAAAAAAAAGTTTTATCTATCACACTCAACAAAATGAGTGAGTCCCACTGATATTTTCTCAATTTACTTAAATAGAATTTAATGGTATCAAGTTCTTAATTTTTTTAAAATATAAACATATTTGTCATCGGTGTGCTCTTTTTTTTATTTTAATATTTTATTTTTTAGATAATAATTTTTAATTTAATAAATAAATAGTATCAAAATAAAAATAAATAAATTAATAGGATAATAATAAAATTTTCTTTAGCCACCATCCACATATATAATAGTGATATATTCAAATACAACGATCAACAAACATAAAAGATACATATAAATTAAATGACCATAGAAGACACACATGAATGATATTTCAACAGAATACCCTTTATTTGCAATGGTCATATGCCTCATTAACTTGTTTTGAGGGCGGACCCATGATTTTCTTCCTCTCTTTTTTATTTATTTCAGGAAAAAAGTTTAAAAACCCCATATAATTTAATATTTTGTAACTTATTCACTTGTATTCTTATTTTTTAATCACTTATCTCCCCTATATTTTTTTAGTGTTCGCAAAGACAAAATTAACAAACTAACCCAATATTTAATGGTCTTAAGGGTGGATTTTGATGAAAAAAATCATAAGGGAGGTAAAATAATAATAAAAAGTTATAATGCGTGATAGAAAAAAAGTACCGTGTGTTAAATAATTTTGAAGCAAATTATAGTGAGATTTTTAAACTTTTTCCTATAACTAATCTTCCATCACCCTTGATTTGTATTTAATTGGCCAGTAAGCTCTGACATATGAGAGACTTTACTTCCATATCTATTTGGATATCTAAAATTAGTTTTGTACCTGACACTTCCCAGCCTTTATTATTATAATGAGACTCCAAATTCTCCTACAAAATTTTCTATGATATTTCCAACAAATTAATCGATTAAAATTTTAAAAATATTACATTATATAATTAAAAAAAAAAGGTGTGTTTACCGAAATAAAAATCTTCTGCCGATCCCGTATCAGCTAAAAAAATCTAATGATAATCGGCATGTAGCTAGCTAGTGTGCATCTTAATCTCATCTTTGGTCAGAACTACTCGAATAACTTATATATATTATTTCTACTTGGGTATTGGTGGCGTCTCTACCCCATAGCACACTAGCCACTATGCAAAGCTGAAGTGGAGAGGGATAAGGAAAGAAGCCCAAAAAGGACAACTCTTCATCATTAAGTATTCGTTTCCCAATCCATATGGTCGTGATTAGTGCCGCAAATCCAACAATTACATGCACCAATAGTTTCACTATAAGTGCATGATGCAGAAATGGGTTGTTGATACCAATAAATTATAGCTGAATGCTCTTTATAAAAATGTTAATATATTGTATGTCTGTCGGTCCAAGTTGTTGTCCGGTGTTTTGGTTTCTAATTGCGTTGGTATGTTTGCGCCACAGTTCAAATATTGTGTGAATAAGCATGCGCGTGTTGTTCATTTGGTAATAGTTTATAAGAAAATTTTGAAAAAGGTTTAGGGAATGTCTAGTGAAATGCGTACATAACATACACGTATCTTTATCAACTCGTTTTCAGAATCTTGTTTCAGATTTTTTTTTGAATGCTCCACTTTGTTTTATTCTATCAATTTGAAACATAAAATGTTTTCATATATTATATTATGTTCTAATTAAGATCAATTTTTGGGCTGTTACTCATTGACGTATGCAGTCGAGTCGTTTTCGGATATTAAGTATTTTTATGATTTAATTAAAGGCATTTATATTTAACTTTATTTAATTCCAAAAAAAAAAAGCGACTTGTGAGCAATAACTTGAATAAACATATGTATCTTTTGTCTTATATTGGATTTCCCAATTGATTGATGTATATGAGAAGTTAAATATTAATTATAGTAGTACACTATTAATATTTTTTTTACATATCAAGATATTAACATTTCGACATGCACATTTTTTCAAAGTAAATATTTAAAATATAAAATATATACTATATAAATATCTGATAGTTATATTACTTGATTTATTTTTTGAAATTAACTTCTTGTTTTAAAGATCAAAATTTATATATTATAGATAGATCAAATATGAAACTAAAATTCATTAGATATATAATTTAAAAATATAAAAAATACAAACTTAGAAACTTTAAAGAAATTGACTTCTCTTTCTTTTTCGAAAGGGCCAATATACGGTTAAAGTGGTTAATCAGAACTTATTAATGTTTTTTATTTCGTGGACTCCAGGTGTCCATTGTGGCAGCTCATGTTATTGATACATTATTATGGGCCTGCAGCTAGCCCTGTTTCGATTCGTAGTTTCCCTCATGCGAAGTAATGGGCCTTATCGCTAACGTAACCCTGGGATAGTCTTGTTTCATAAATTAAGCACATCCTTCAATGAAATTTGTTTTATTTGGTCTCTCTCTCTCTAGATATATGTATCTTTAAATACAAAATTATTATTCACAAGATAAATGACATTAAGAGTATTACATATGTCTTTAGCACAAAAACAATATTTAATTCTATCATATATATCATCATTTAAATAATTTATTAAAATTTGCATTGTTCTAAGATTTAAGGAAAATTATTTCTTATCATGAACATTTAAACATTGAATTGATTTGGAAGAAAAGTCTTTAAGGAGAACAATTTATAAAAACAAATTAAATAAATGTATATAAATTTTCATTTTGCACTTTCAATAATTTAGATCTTCACTATTAAAGAATGGGGGCTTATCATATTTAAAACTTTTTGGGGATTGGTTCAAGCAGTACATGTTTTATTCCGCTTAAACAAGGTATTGGGTTCCTCAAATAGAATTGTTTCTCCTAGAAGATATTTGCGGTATATTCAATTTTTTTTTTTAAAACTTTCTGTTTTGAAATTTTTTCTAAAGGTAGCTACAACAAGAATATTTAACTCGGTCATGTTGTTTAGGAATGTGGCTACAACAAGAATATTTTGAAATTTTTTCTAAGCGGTAAAGTTTTAAATAGATGATTAAACTCTAATAACATTCATTAGGAATATGGCTTTCATATTCAAGAGAGATAAATTGAGCATTATAATTTTTTTTGCAAATGCTTCATTCTTGTTTCCAAATTACTTTTTGATGCTCACTTTGATATATGAAAAACATAATAATATATTCAACAATTCATTATAGGAGATTCGATCGGTCATGTTGCTAAAGGAGAGATGCGGTTCTGCAGACACAAAATTTTGTGGGACCCACCATTTTAATAAAAAAAGAAAATAGAAAAAACTTGCACGTTTTTCTACGGGTCAATAGCAGGATGACTATTGTTTCATGCAACATTATAATTGCATTTTCCTTCATTATATAAAACTTTTACAAATAAACAACCTACGTCGCTTATATAAGATATCAAATGAGTATATCACTTGCTATTAAATATAGTTAAGAGTTTATAAGATTACAAACTCTATCTATCTTGGTTCAACCACCACTTGAGACATACATCCAAGTTATAAGCAAGTCACTCAAATTTTTTTTACTATTTGTCAAGCTTCAATGGGTTGTTGAACAAATTGCTATAATCCCCAAACTTTTGTGGGTCATTGGGAACCTTACAACTATCTCCAAAATTTCTTAGTGTTTTAAAACCTCACATTGCTGGATCAAAATACCCTCAATTTGAAAAATTAATCGAAAAAGTATTTGAAAATAAATATGCTCTGAAAGTGCGGATAATAGAAATTAAAGCTCTATGAGCATATGATCTTTCGCAAAAAAATGAGTTCAAAGACTTTAAATGATTATGAGTGAGTAATACTCTGTTGAATGTAATAAAACTGCTCAATAATGTCTTAATAAATGTCTCAAGATTGTTTAGGTTCGTAGGGATTTGTAAGCTCACAACAAAATAGTCACTTATAGTCGCTGAAACACTTTTGGAAAAAGCATATAAAAAAAATCTATCGGCCATATATGAGGATACGACCCTCCACATATTAGGATATACATGTCCAAATATCAGGATTTGTGTTCAAGTATCAGGATATATGCCTTCATACATCTGGATATGTGGCTTTATGTATTTGAATATTTCATAACAACAAGCATATTTTACTTCGAAAATGTTTTCCTTTCCATTAAAACCTTTTTAATATTTTTTTTACATGTAATTGACTATTGAAAATATGTTTATAAGTTCAAAACATTTTAATATACTTTCCATCTATTTTTGAAATATTTATCCAAATATTTCCTACATTTTAAAAATATGTCATTAGAAAAATACTTTCAATACATACAACACAATTCAACATATACCCTTTCAATTAAATCCAAGTCCTAAAAATATAATCTAATAGGGATAAGTGGACAACTACTTAGCTTTATAAATTGATATCTAGATATTGAATCTTCTTTTGAACTTAATGTTTGATTTGTTGAATTTGACAATACCTTGATGCTTTGTTATACTCGATATATACACTCTTTAACTATGGCTTGTGACATTAAGTCTCTCTTGAAAGTTGTCATGGTGTGTTGCCTTTGGTATTTATTTTGCTCTTCTAATTCTTCTTTGCTATATTCAAAACTTATCCATGTTGTTGCCATTTTGTTATCTCATTATTCTTCTTGTACAACTCCATTATATATCTTTCATCTTTACATATAGTTGATGCTTTTTTCTTTTTACCAAAGTCCTAATCTCTTTATTGTTTTATCTTTGTTATCATCAAAACATAACTTATATCAATATAGGCCTTCAAGACTTTCTGTTTTCCTTTGCGCAGAATTTTCTCTTTTTTTCATTCACCAAGACTTGAATTCAAAATTTTATTTAAATGAAATCAAACATGTACCACTTGAACCACTACTTTAGTTGAATGTATTAAATTTATAGAAACACATAGTTCGACCTTTACTTTTAATGAATATGTCGATAACGTTAATAAGCACTATTAGACTACATGCAAATGACAATATTAGGAGATGTGACAAGTGCTTTTTCTCGTCTTCAAGACTAGACTTTCCGAATTTTAGTTTCTTATAAATTAAAATATTCAACTAATGGCTCTCATGCTACTTAGGAAATATTGAGCCCATTTGGACGATTTTTTTTTTTTAAATAAAAATATTTTTTTACTTTATATATGTAGTTGGATGTAACTTTTGAAAAACAAATTCAAAAAAAGAAGTCTTAACTTTCTAGAAGAACAAACAGATTAAGCAGGAGAAAAAGAGAAATCATGTCCAAATTAAGTAGAGGAGGAGAAGGAATGCAAAAACCCATCCAATAAGAGAATAAAGAAAATCCGCTGTAATGACAACCGGCCAATGTTCAGAATAGATATAATTGAATTTATAAAAAGGTTATACTTGTTTATTACTTTTTTTATAACCATTAGACAGTGATATCTAAAACATTATGAAAAGAGGAAGTTAAATGAGAGAGTGAAGGATATTATGGAAGAAAGAGAAAACAATTTATATCAAATGATAACTATTGATTTGATTTTATCTGACAAAAAAATAATAAAAAATAATAAACTTAGTTAATAATAAATATAACATCTCTCTTGAGCTATATAAATCCTAGTTGAGACAATTGTTATTCAACGATCGTCAACAATTGTTGATATTATAATTACTTTATTTGGGCTCAACTCGACATAAGTAGTGTGGCCCATCTCCATCTTATAACCAAGACTATTAGTTCGACTACATTAAGCGGCGATATGACAATAAACTGTTATGGTATGACCTAAGTAGGGTGTAAATGGATTAGGTTGATCTACAGGGACTTATGATCCAGCCAATATTAGATCAGACTTGACTTATTACAAATAGTAAAACAGAAAAAGGCCTAGATTTTAAAAAAAATTTATTTAGAAAATAAGCTATAGACTTTTTTTGTACATATCGGGTTTATAAGCCTACAGGCCGGCCTATATCATATTATTTATTTAAATAAAATTATTATTTTAATAATTTTCAATAATAAAATAATAGGGAAAAGTTCACCAACGCCCCTGTGGTTTGCTTCAGAATCACCTATGCCCCTGTGTTTTTTTTTATCACATATGCCATTGTGCTTTGTAAAAATTAAAAAACCACAGAGGCATATGTGATAAAAAATATACCCTTTTGCAAACCACAGGGGCATATGTGATAGAAAAAAATCACAGGGCATAGGTGATTCTGAAGCAAACCACAAGGGCATTGGTGAACTTTTTCCAAAATAATATTATTTTAGTTATTCTCTTAATTGTTGAATGTTTAATAAGCTTAAACAGACTAACAACCTAGACCAAAGCTTTTATATTTTAAATATAGGTCATGTGATACTTGTAATTTGAGGCTTACACAGACTAATAGGTCAGGCCAGATACAACAATTTTTACAAAAACTTAGTTTATTTAAGTCAAAGTCTAATAGAACCTAATAACCTGACTCACTTCAAACTCCTATTAGGAATAACGAAAGTCACGGTATAAAAAATAAAAAATAAAAAATAAAAACATTAAATAACAAACAACAAGAAAAATGGGTCAGATTGTTCATTGTTGGTTCAGTTTATGCATGACACGAAAAGGGCATATAAGATTTACGTATCTTTGTTAAGCCAAGTACCCACTCATCTAGTTTGGAAGAATCAAACTCTTGCGACTTGCTTGAGTATTCAACTGTAATAAATCGTGCCGCGAATTGTTTAATTCTTGAATATTTAGACAACAAAGTTATATATATACGCATGGATCCAAATAATGGTTTTGAGTTTTGTTTGTTTGGGTAGGTAAAAATCAACCGAAAAGATAACCCCACACGCAGTGTTAAAATGCGGGTCCCGATACCGGCAAAGCTAACTACGTAAAATCGCGAATTGGGTTAACAAACTAAACAGATTCTGTACTCTTCAAAACCAAACAAACAGTAACTCTAACCGAAGCAAAGGCTTTTTAGTTACGATGGCGGCGTCACGAATCATAGCCCATCCTCCACCTCATATCCACCGTCAATCTCCGCCGTCAGACGCCGTTAATTCGCTAGCTTCCTTCAACCTCAAATTTCACCCAAAACGGTACCGTAACCTCGGCATTCGCGCTTCCCTTCGGGGCCACAAGGAGAACGATCTCGACGACAAAGCTCGCTCTGTCGAATTGCGAACCAGCCCCGACGACGCCGTTTCGAAAGATCCGTTCGTTCTTCCGCGTATGTATTCCACGCTTTTCGCTTCACCTCTTTTTTCTCGCGGTTAGATTTTGATATAGAGCTTTTTCTTGCTATTCATGTTAGGGCCTTTGTCATCGACTCATTTCTCTGGTTCAGTTTCCGATGGTTCTCGCCTTCGTGTTGCATATCAGGTACTTGCATGCGTGGCATTTTTAACAATTTTGTATTTGTCTCTTTTGTTTTGGCTTCGTGGAATAAAAAACCCTCTTTGTTTATGTTGTTCATGATTTCACATAGCTGAAATTTTTTCATTTTCAGGGGGTTCGTGGTGCTTACAGTGAGTCAGCTGCACAAAAGGCATATCCAAATTGTGAAGCTGTGCCTTGTGAACAATTTGACGCTGCTTTTGAAGTAAAATTTTAGTTGCCCTTTTGTTCTTTTCTAGTACTATGTTACCTCTTTCTAAGTTTCTTTATCAATTTCCCTTGTTATTGTTTGTTACTTTGGTGATTTATATTGTTTACACTTCTAAATTAGATCTACACCGTTTTACTTAATGGATTTTTCATTGTAAAGAACCACTTCAACCCAGATCCTTAAGGTGTTAGTTGATGACCTTTTTAATGGTTTATATTATTCTCTAACACACCTCCTCACGCAAGAGCCATTTTAATTCCACTAGAAAGTGGGAGGCGGTGAGGATCGAACTCGTGACCTTATGGTCACTGAGGCTCTGATACCATGTAAAGAACCACTTCAACCTAAAATCTTAAGGTGTTGGGTGAGGGCCTTTTTAATAGTTTATATTATTTTCTAACATTCATGTTACTTTGATGTCAGTTTTAGTGTTTCGCTAGGATAAGTGGCATGTCCTCTAGTAAGCTTGATTAGTTTATGTTGTATTGGCTCTAACTCTGTTACTCTGATTGTTTTGTGTTTACAGTTCTACAAACTTAAAATTCAAAATTACACATTCTAGTTCTTAGTTCTTACTTTTTGATTATTGTTTTCTTATCATGGTTACCTTTTTAAGATAATGGTTTACAAGAGGTTTAATTCTAACTGTCTCTGATCTCTTTATTTCTCTTGATCTTGATTTGCCACGCTAGTCTGTTGAAAGGTGGATTGTGGACAGGGCAGTTTTGCCAATTGAGAATTCTTTAGGAGGAAGCATCCACAGAAATTATGACCTTTTACTCCGGCACAGGTTGCATATAGTAGGAGAAGTTAAATATGCGGTCCATCATTGTTTGATGGCCAACCATGGTGTTAAACTTGAGGATTTGAAGCGGGTTCTTAGTCATCAACAGGTGTGATTCTAACATCTTATACCTACTTTTTCCTAATCACAAACTCATCCAAGACTGGTCATGTTTTAGGCTCTTGCACAATGTGAGAACACGCTGACAAAGTTAGGATTGGTCAGAGAAGCAGTTGATGATACAGCTGGTGCCGCAAAGGTAAGTGTAGAATCATTGGAGGTTGTTTTTCTGATATCATTTCAGGTGTTTCCGTTGATTAATGGTCACACTTAAATTTTTGAGGTACAATGATCATGGCATCGTTGGAACCATACCCACTTTTTGTGGTTAAGAAGTATGCTTCTCTCCTTGAGATTTTAGAGCAGCTTATGTAGTTAATTTATATAAATTGGTCAACCTAAGTCAAATTCTGATCCGCTTGGAAAACTAGAAAAATCTTATCATCTCCTGAAGACATGATTAGATATTGCACCTTGGGGTAAAGGATTGAAATTCAATTTTGACTGCTACTGTGACTTGTTTTTCAATATCGCTTATCCTAACACAGTTACAAATTATAGCATGTTGCCTTCCACAAACTACAAGATGCAGGAGCAGTTGCTAGTTCTACTGCTGCAATTATCTATGGCTTGAATATACTTGCTCGAGACATTCAGGTTTTCCATGGCATCAGCGTTAACTTTACATGGTTGACAGTTCATGTTCATGATAGATTTGATCACTAATGGATTTGCGTTGGCAGGATGATAGCGATAATGTCACCCGATTTTTAATGTTAGCGCGGGAACCTATAATTCCAGGCACAGATAGGCCATTTAAGGTACCCTTGACTAGAATAAATAGCTGAAATTACTCGGTTGGTTTTATGCCTACTTACATATCAATATTGAATATTGCTGTTGATTGTGGTGCTGAATTCTCAGACAAGCATAGTTTTTTCTTTAGAAGAGGGTCCTGGGATCCTTTTCAAGGCCCTTGCAGTTTTTGCTTTGCGTCAAATTAACCTTAACAAGGTTCGTTGTCTTCTTGGCATCAGCTATTATATCATTTGTGGAAGTTACATTTGCAGGTATGCTTACTAGGTGTTCCTTATTGTACAATTGATTTGTTTTTCCCACAGATTGAAAGTCGTCCTTTGAGGAAGCAACCTCTACGAGCATCTGATGATAACAACAATGGGTATTCCAAGTATAACTACTGAAGGCCATGGCTACCGTTTTTTTTCTGAGCTTGTTTAACTTAATTAGTTCAATTCATCCTTATTATTGTATTTACAAAAAGGTTGGATTGTTAATAATTGTGCTGATCACAATTCATATCTTATATACAGGTGCTTTGATTATCTTTTCTATGTTGATTTTGAAGCCTCAATGGCTGATCAGAATGCACAAAATGCCCTAAGGCATCTAAAGGTTTCTTTAATTTAATCTTGTGAAGCATATTGAAAGGATTATCTATGCGTAGACACTCTAAAACCAATACACTTTACAGGAGTTTGCTACATTCTTGCGAGTGCTAGGAAGTTATCCTGTGGACACTAGCATGGCGTAAATAATCTCCAAAAGAGGTGAGCACCTTTTATCTGAATAATTTTCCTGGAGATTAGTTTAGCAAGTTTACTGAATGTGAATTACCTCCAATTGTAGAACTTTGTAACTATACATTGATTGTTATTGTAGATTGCATGGAGCTTTATCCATCATGCACTAATGAATGAGATAGCTGGCATACATTTGATCCAAGCCTTTTTTGAATACCGTGTCAAATAATCTAAATTTGGAGGAACAGCTAATCCTTGACCATTTTCAAAGTGTCACAATGAACTTTATCAACTCTCCTAGATTGGTTTTTTTGTGTATGAGTTTTCCGAGACCATACTACATGGTGACCATTTAGAAAATGATTCTAAGTAACGAAGAGAAGAAAGATATCCAATGTAAATAATAACGGCTTTGCTTCCCTGCTAGATGTTTATATGTCATTGCCGAATTTGTTGAAGTGACATGATGTTGCTATTGGACTAACTAGCATAAAAGGGTTGCAATATCGTTGCTCTAGTTGGCAACGTAATCGAGGTATTTAGATAGGTTAGCATGTATATGTGAAATCTGATGCATCGCTTATGCTAGCCTTTTTATTTTGGAGCTTATATTTTTCTGACCCTTTTGCTGTATGCTGTTGCTGATGCAGGACTCGCGGATATAGTTACTGTTGTGTGCGGCATAGTTCTTCCAGCTGTCAAATCATATTAATGGATATACAGAGTTTACATTACTTCAATATAGAGATAACAGAAAACCGTATCCGATGTACAAGCTCCTTAAAATTTTGATGGGTCTCCCCTGCCCTTAATGTCTGTTCTCGCAGCTAGTATTTAACACTTTGAATCCACATGTCCGTTCAAATATTTTTTTCTGGTTGTTGTCCTCTCTACCAATTCTCTCTCAGATGTTTGATGTCCATACCGAAGTGAATGATCCTTCTATGAGGACTCAGTATTCAGATTGTATCTTTAAAACAAAACGAAACACAATCGTACCTTAAAAAGAGCCTGCATACCCATTACCATTAACTATTTCTCAAGTGCTCGTGATGGACTATTTTAATTGGTGTATATCAATGCGTAATAATCTTGCATGGTTGTTGGCACACATGACACCCACATAGAGACATGATATTTGAATAAACTTTCTAGTGAAGGAATTAGAGTCAGGTTAATATCAGTAATGCAAGCATTTGAGTTCAAATTGATATCGAACAATGAACTTTGTCAAAGAAAAACTTAGGAAATGCATACTAGCAAACTAGGACAGCGGATAGCGATTAAGATGGTATTTGTTCTTTTAGCATATAATAAAGAAAGGCACACCAGACTCTTCAATCACATTGTAACAGAGAAAAAGCCTATAACTACGTTAAGGTGTGATGGCAATGCCAATTTATGCAGTTTCCAGATAACTTGCCAAGATATATTCCCATTTTTTCATATACTGCCTAACCACCATCAATATGCTAAGATCAAATTTGCTTTCATGAGTGACTGTAAGCAAAGGTCCAAATAGACTTTGCATTATTAGATCATATGTGTTCTCAATCAAGTTAGAGGAAGCTCCAATTAAATTCATGACTTCAAGTAGGAACACAGTTTTTATTCTGGAGCTGGAGCTCTCTGGTCTTGATGTCTTGATGTCTTGCCATTAAATCTCTGATCAAGGCCAGGATCTCACTTCGCATCCCAGCAACAGCAGATGGAGTAACCCGTTCCTTCATAGCAGAGAACCACATATGATTTGTATCGGTATTTTTACTATTCACATGCCAGCTGCATATCACTCTTGCTATGGCTGTGACATATAAGCCACAATCATGACCATTCTCTTGCTTGGGTGAATCAGTGCATTCCAGAAAGCTGGCCTCAGTTGCTGATCCAGAGAATCCCATGTATCCAACAACAGCTTTATAGAGTTGCTTAGCAGGTCCTGTATTCATTCCTCTACAGCTATCATGGTGAACAAATAGATTAGCATTGCGGTAGTATGCAAGTAAGCTCCAATGAGATCCACCTTCAGCTCTGTTAACATCATCATTGTCATTGATGGGAAACATAACCAGTGTCTTATCAGAAAAATGAAGGGGCTCTAAGAAATCTTTCAGAGCCTCAGTGGCAGGGCATTGTATTATCCAAAATGCGATGGATGGTGGAACCAAGAGAATAATATCCTGAGAGGGATGGCATGAAGAAAGATAACTGAAATAAAACTCAATAATTCTATCATTCAAATAATATGGACCACTAAGGATGTCTAAATCCGATCGTCTAAGCACCACATCATTGTAACTGAGAATCTTCTCATCTGCTTGTGATTTCTCCATCCCGTATACGTCTTGGTTAGATGATCACCTACTACTTTAAAAAAACCAAAAAAAGAAAAGGCATGCACATACACAGAATCAGTATTTTGCTATTCCATGCTCTAGTTTAGGTAAAACAAAAACAACATATAATACCCCTTTCCAAGCGCTTACGCAAGGTAAGTCTTACAAATGGAGGGAAAATATGAGATAAGGGAATAAACATATTGTTCAAAAGACCATTATGTCACTTGGGGTTTTTTCTGCACATTCCCATATACTTTATTATGCATAAAAAATGAATATATACTATAGCATAAATAGCCTAGCTATAAACTTTTTCAGTTCAAAGTTGGGAGATGCTCTCTTAAGACATCTAAATTTTGGGTGGAAAGAAAACTCCTCTGAAGAGGGAAATCAGGGTATATTACCCTTGAATTTTCAATCACAATGCACAGTTTACAGAAGCCTTATCCCTAAATTTCTAATGGTATTACCAATTAACTACCTTGAATCTGCAACTACAGAAAAAAGAAGAAGAAAAAACTCATTTTTCTATGAAAAAATTCTTAACATAAATCATCAAACAACCATGTGCTGCATAAGGAGTTCACAACAGATCGATGTGTTGGTATTGGATAAGAGAGGAATAGTTCTACTAGCTTTTATCATCAACATTTGATTGATTGAATCGAAGCCATATGCAATCTCGTTTCCAACTTGAAAACTATCTTAATTCTTCATCTGAAATTCTTTCACAGAAGAGTAAATCACCATTCCCTTTCTTTGAGGATAAATGATTAATCTCCAACTTCAACGAAGGAGGGAAAACCTTAAACCCAAAACTTAATTTAAAAAAAAAAAAAAAACCTAATTTTATATAGTAATGTTGGAATTTAAGGTTGAATACATTAGTATCATGAGAATAAATAGAGAAAGAATAACAAGATATCGAAAATTAAAGAAAAAAAGACTTACATATATTGAGTGAAGTCGAAAAACTGCTACGCATTCAGAAAGTTCCAGTTCAAGAACCTAGGAGAAAGTGAACGACACGCGCTTTGTTTTAGCGGGCCCGATACACATGCTTCCATTCCAAAAGTAGCAAAGGACAAGGGAGTGAGAGGGAATTTTTAAAGAAGTAAGGGACAAAAAGGGAAGCACGTTTTTTCAAAAATAAAAAAGGATCACCTTAAGGTAGTGTTTGTTTGGAGAAATTTTATAATAGTAGGGAAATGTAAATATTAGGGATCCGGAGGAAAAGTGAGTTAGATAGGAAAATTTTAAAAAAGTTGTTTGGTTGGACAAAATTTTACCAGGAAAATTGAATGAAATTTCTAAATGTGTGTTTGATTGAAGATAAAATATTAATGAAAAAACTTAACGAAATTACAAAAATATCCTTATAAAAACATGCTACCAAAGAAGCGGTTCAAGATATACAAAACGCTGAAGAAACCGTGTGTAGTTGCAGTATTAGATAGGTGGCTTTTCGAAACTGCATCATGAGAAAAGTCTGGTTATAATAGCGCCATTTGCAAAACAAAATGGATAAGTGTCCCATTAGGTAAATATGTAGTAGATTGCATTATAAATAAACATAGCTCAATGCATGAATCAAGACAATACATTCCTACAATATTAAGACCAGATCAAGCACAGTCACAAATCGGATGAACATCTCATCATTTCATCTCCATTCTACATTTCATAATCACTACCACAAGCAGAACAAAACGATGGAGTGTGGCCACATCCAAAAATTGTGTTTGCAACAATGAACAGAACATAGAAACAGAGAATGAGCCCAACGACAAAGAATCATCTTACCGAAAGCGTGTTACGAAGACAGTCACAATATAACAAGAACCCTTGTTTCACCGTTGTCTGTACCTGACCAAAAGTGTACAATCTGGAAATGACCAACTTCTACGACGGAGGGGTAAAGTTGTCTTCCATTTCATCCCATTTTCACTTACCCGCTTTTTCACAACAAAACCACCTTCACAGCCGGATTCATCAACAGTGATTATTGCTGACTTTTATTTGTTTTCATGGAATGCTAGGCAACCCTCATTGATGGGCAACAAAGATGAAATACCTGAACCAAACGTGGACAAGGATGATGCCCACATCCACTTCGCCAGGAAAATCTTAAGTTGTCCCCAACCAAACGCTACCTAAGAAAATAGTCACGGATCACTTTAAAAAACCCTGAACGACACAGCGTTTGGACACTTTCCAAATTTATATTATTTTTTATTTTTTATTTCAAATAAGATATTTTACTACCAATTAATGTTACTATCAATGTCACTATCACCGATTATGTTGATCCAATGACTATATTTATTTCCACTTTCATATGGTTATACATTAAATATGAAAAATTATAACCCTATAAAGATAAAAATAAATATAAAGTATTAAATATAAAAAAAAAGATTTAAAAAAAATTAAATCATAATCATTGAATCAACATAATCAATCTAATGATAAAACAAAATGATAGTGACATTGATATTAATAACACTAATTGATAGTAACAATATTTTACCTCTTTATTTTTGTTTCCTCGTCACTTTTCAATTTACAAATGTGGAAATGCAGAATGCCTTTCCTTAACGACATGGCAATTATAAATTCTTCTAGAGGATGTTTGGTAGAGGAGACATTTTTTTTTATCCGGAAATCTTGATTTTCAGAAATATGATAAAAATATTTAGTTTATGATAATATCTGAAAATTAAAAATGTAGAAAAATTTAATTTCCCCGAAAATTCTGAAAAATACCGGTTACCAAACGCTCCCTAGTTTGATTCTTAAACTAATATAATTTTATGAGTTTTTCCCGGAGAAAATTTATCAGATCCAGCAAAAACCAAAAAAATAAATAAATAAATATGGGATCCACGAATTAAAAAAAGAGAGGGATTTTTTATGTCAATGCAGGAGGAAAATGATTTCTCCCTGAACTCATTCCCTATTACGATAAGGTCCTTTTATCAATTTTATGTTAACGTTTATGAGGAACGAACGGCGTAATGTGGTTGAAATGTGGCTCTTTATCTTATTGCAATCTTAAACAAGCATATTAAATCAATTTTATTTTAATTTAATATATTTATTTTAAATAAAAATAGATCTACCATTGTCATATCATGTGAAATCTTTTTTTTTTTTTTTGGTAAGCTCATATGAAATCTTTTTTATAATCACTAGATCCACCTGAATCGAGCTACATTGATAATCTTATTTTTATTTATTATTTCTCTAATTTATATTTCTAAAAAAAAAAAATAGGTAAAAAATAAAAATATAATAAATAACTAAAAATAAAATAGATGACATGTGCATATTTTGTCACGCCCATAAATAATCATGTTCAAGTCACATTACTTTCACATCCTTGCAATTTAATGAAGTTAAGATGAAACGATATAATTGTTATATTTGATTAATTACGAAAATTTTATAATTTCAAATGACTATATGGGAATGGATCATAATTTAAGAGGTTCCAATGAACTTAAATAGAAATAATTAGTGGATATTTTATGCAAAGTACATGTTTTTTAAATTTAATGAGTATTTAAATAAGTATGTATTAAAAGAGAATATATTAAAAGTTTAAAGAAAGACATGCATACTTAAAACAATAAATTTTCAATTTTGAATAATGTTAACAATGGAAAGTATCAATTTTTAAGAAAAAAAATGTAAATAACTAAGATAATATTTAATAAACGTGTTAGAACGAGCGGAAGATTTAATATTCTAAATAATATATGAATTTTATTTTATATTTAATATTCTATTTTTAAGAGATATAATTAAATTACATTGATATAAAAATAATTAATCGTTGAATAATTATAGAGAAAAAAAGGGTAATTACACCTTTCACATTTAATTTTATGAGAGTAATCTCAACATCTATAAATAGAATATAAGGGGGTGTAGGGTCTCTTTAATTGTGTTCTATTTTTTGTTCTTAAAACTATTTTGTCCAATAATTAATGAAATATGTGTTTTTTATATTTTTTATATTTTGAAAATTTAAAGTCAAACCGTCAAAGTACAAAATAAAAACAACTTAGACACATTTTCTAAATTTGATTATAAAAACAAAAAAAAAAGTTACAATTTTTAAAACATTTTTTATGACTTATCAAATATATTTTTATTTTATTTTTTTATTATGAAAATTAAAAAATTATTTTTCAAAACAGATTTCAAACAGTTACTTAGTTTCTGCTTGACACTCTCATAATCAAAAAAGAGTTTCCGTAGTGTATTTTATTTTTCAGTGCCTTTGTTTTCAACTTTTGTCATTCTTTGGCTTTTCATTATTGTATTAATTAAGTACATCATTTCATTTTAGTAAGTTATTTATTTCCAAGCTCTTATTTTTTATTTTAGTTGTTGTTTTGTCCCACATTGACGCTTTGGTGTTGTTGAAAAATAAACAATACGTGCAAGTAAATGATTTCCCATATGATTTCGGAAGCTATTAGAAACAACATCTGGAAGCCTATGAAGGTTGGGAGATCTGGCCCTTCTATCTCCCATATGATGTTCGCAAAAGATCTGGTATTCTTTGGGGAAGCTACGCTTGAGCAGCTGGACACCATGCTAGGCTGCCTTAAAAAGTTCTATGACATATCGGGTCAGCTTGTTAGTTTGAGAAGTCATTGATTTATTTTTCTAGGAACACTGATCAGGTGTTAAAGGATAATATCATCCAAGCTAGTGGGTTTAAACCTGCTGATTCGCTGAGCATATACATTGGCTTTATGTTATTTCATGGTCAGGGCAAAAGGAAAAATTTTGCCATGATTCTTAATCGTGTAAAGCTATGTCTCTCTAGCTGGAAGAGTAACCTTCTTTCATTTGCGGGGAGATCAACTCTTGTCAAGTCTGTGATTAGTACCATCCCTACCTACCAGATGCAACATGACTCCCTTCCTGTTTCTATCTGCAAAGAGATTGATCAGATTCAGCGTGGATTCATCTGGGGAGACAACAAGGAGAAAAAGAAAGCCCATCTTATCTCCTGGGAGAAGCTTTGTAAGCCTAAGTCCGCAGGTGGATTGAGGATCATGAATCTTAGAGCTCATAATGAAGCCTTTCTCTTCAAGGTAGCGTGACAAATCCTTAATAATAGTGAGTCCCTCTAGGTACAAGTCCTTATCGGAAAATATGTGAGGAACATGGATATTAGGAGGCAAATAAAATTCCAAAGCTATGATTCCAATCTGTGGAAAAGCCTCTGCAGAGTCTGGGAGAAGTTCTTAGATAGCCTTAAATGGGAAGTTGAAAGTGGTAATGATACTCTCTTTTGGATTGACAATTGGACTAATCTGGATAGTCCCCTCAAAGACCTAGCCTTGTGTCCCATTAGTCACAATGACCTACAAACTAAAGTTGTGGATCTCGTGGATAACCTTACAGGAAGCTGGCGTCTAGATCTCCTCCTTGGTCATTTTCCCTCAAAAGTGGTGCAACATATTCGTACTATTATTCCTCCTTGTGTTGAGAGGGGCCCAGACCGTTTAATTTGGAAGAATAAAGTGAAACCAAGAGGGGTGGTCAGGTTTGCCTATCAAAGAATCATAAAGTTTGATTTAGAAACCCCTGACACCATATGGAAGACTATTTGGAAGTGGAAAGGCCCATTAGGCTCAAAACTTTTGTGTGGATGGTCCTCCATGGTCATTTGCTCACCAGAGATATTACCTCTAAGTGGGGTGGATCCATCTGTTGCCACAATTGTCCTCAAACAATTGAGTATCTTTCCCATGTGCTTCGGTGTTGAAATAAGGCTAAGGCTATATGGGACTACTTGGTTTGCGGGCAACCTACACCGTAACTTTCTTTCCATGCCTTTGGAGGAGTGACTTAGGAAGAACATTAATAATGTTTGGAATCATTCTCAAGTTTTGGACATGCGTGATATATTCTTCTCCACCTTTTCTTGCTTCATCATCACTATTTGCTCCTATATTAATGACATCTACTAGGCGGTTCCAAGTCACGTTCATACCCATAATAGGTTCCTTGATCCCCGACTTGTGAGATGGACAACTTCGCCGCAATGTAAGTGGAAGCTTAATGTTGATGCTGCGGTTAAGAAGACGTCTAACATTGCTTATTGTGGGGGCCTAATCAGGTGCGATAGAGGGAACTGGATAGCTGGTTTTACCTATAATATTGGTATATGTTCTCCTTTAATAGCTGAATTCTGGGTCATAATTAAAGGTCTTCACCTAGCTTGGAACCTTCAAGGGAAAGACTTAAATGTGGAGAGTGACTCCCTTCTTGCTATCCAAGCCATCTCTAATGATCCCAGGAACACTGAGAACAATGCTTTTGTGCAAAGTATTCACCAGTGGCGGGACAAGGACTGGCAAGTTTCCTTCCAGCATGTTTGAAGAGATGGAAACATGTGTTTAGACTGGAGTGGGAGATCCTGAGTTATAAGGCGATAGCTACAATCAGAAAATACATAGATAAAAGCCTCTTTGAGCACGTGTCCGAGTTCACAAACACGTACGAGTTGTGGACGAAGTTGGAGTCCATGATTCAAAAGAAGACACTCAGGAACAAAGCACACCTGGTTCGCCGACTTGTGAAACTCGAATACAAGGACAACATGAGCATGATTGAACACCTCAACACCTACAAAGGTAGTGTGAATCAGCTGTCAAAAGCCGAGATGAAAATTGATGTCGAGATGCAGGTTTTGTTGCTGTTGTGCTCGCTGCCAGAAAGCTGGGATACTATAGTGGTGACTTTGAGTAATTCGACTTTAGAAGGAAAGTTGAAGATGAATGCCGTGACAAATAGCCTCCTGCATGAAGAAGCTAGGAGAAGAGAATGAGGTGTTTCCAGCACGTCTGAGGCCAATGTTGCTGAGAACAGAGGGAAATCTGACTCCCTGGGTAGAAGCAAGAGCCGGGGTCGAGATCGTGACAAACGAGGAAAGTCCAGAGGCCGGTCGAAGCCGAAATATGAGTTGAAGTGCTTCTATTATGGGAAGACAGGGCATAAGAAGCCAGACTACTGGACTCTGCAGAATGATGAGAAGAACGATTCTGTGAAGCCGAATCAGATTATTCCCAAGAAGAGGGAAGACAAGAGTACCACTGCGGTGGCTGTCAACTCGGATGTCGAGATATTCCTCCTTGGTGAGGATAATTATTTGAATGTTGTATATGATGACTGCACCTGGATTGTTGACTCATGTGCCTTCTTCCACGTTACTCCATACAGAGGTTTTTTCTCTTCTTACCGAGGTGGTGATTTTGGAGTCATGAAGATGGGAAATTAGGTGACCAGCAAGATTGTTGGTGTCGGTGATGTGACCATGACCACAGATGTTGGGTGCCGACTTGTGTTGAAGGATGTGATGCATGTACTGACATGCGTTTGAACCTAATCTCGGTAGGCAAACTTGATGATGCCAGGTTAGTGAACTACTTTGGTAGTGTTAGATGGAAACTGACCAAGGGAAACTTGGTTGTTGCCCGAGGTAAGAAGGAAGGCTCCTTGTACGTGATGAAAGGAAAGATCAATGGCGGAGAAGCCAATTCTGTCCGAGATGGACCTAGCTTGGAGCTATGGCACAAGCGCCTCGGCCACATAAGCGAAAAAGGGCTCAAGATCCTGAACAAAAAAGGATTACTGATCGGGTTGAAAGGCCAAGTGTTGGAGAGTTGCACGCATTGCCTAGCTGGAAAGCAGCACCAGGTTTCTTTTGTGAGACTGGATCAACCCAGAAGACGCAGGTATATTCTTGACCTCGTCTATACTGATGTTTGCTCCTTGTCGGAGAGATCCCTTGGAGGAGCTCAGCACTTTGTTTCATTCATTGATGACCACTCCCGCAAAGTGTGGATTTATTTGTTGAAGTCTAAAGACCAGATACTCCAATCCTTTAAAAAATTCCATGCAATGGTTGAAATGGAGACTGACAAGAAATTGAAGATGGTCAGATCTGACAATGGTGGTGAGTACTGCGGCCCTTTTGATGCATGCTGCAGAGCGGCCGGGATTCGACTTGAGAAGACGCCTCCCCAAGACTCCACAGTTGAATGGACTGGCTGAGAGGATGAACCGAACTATTGAAAAGAAGGTCTGAAGCATGCTATCCAATGCCGAATTGCCAAAATCATTCTGGGGAGAAACCGTCAGAACTGCTGTTGACTTGATCAACCTCTCGCCATCACGACCACTTGAAGGAGAAATTCCAGAAGAAGTCTGGACTGGTCGGAAAGTGGCCTATGATCAATTGAAAGTATTTGGATGCCGTGATTTCATGCATATCCCTAAAGATGAGAGGGATAAACTTGATGCGAAGACTAAGGAATGGATTTATCTTGGTTCCCTGAGATGTTAGTTCGGGTTTCGACTTTGATCCAATCAATAAGAAAATAGTGAGAAGCCGAGATGTTATCTTTCATGAATATGAGACCATTCTTGACATCTCGAAGCCCAAAGTCCGGTTACTGTCAGACGTGAAGAACTCATCCTTCCTGTCTGAGCTGAAGTAGGGGGAGAAAATTAAGAGAATGAAGAAAATGATGACCAACAACAAGTTGATAATGACCAAGATACTGAGGTCCGAGTTGATGATGAGATCCGAGATGAGAATGATGAATCGGGTTCTCAAGCTGAAGAACTGCCGAGATATCCAACTCGAGAAAGAAGACCCGCTATAAGATACCCATCTGATGAATACACCGTTGTAGCTGTAGATGATGAGCCTCAGAGTTATGATGAGGCTGTGACGAGATCAAAGAAAGAAAAATGGAAAAAGGCAATGCAAGACGAGATGAAGTCTCTGCATGAAAATCAGACTTATGAGCTGACCGAGTTGCCTAAAGGAAGACGAGCTCTGAAAAATAAATGGGTCTACAAGATTAAGAATGTAGAGAACGTGCAGAAGTCGAGATACAAAACCCGAATTGTAGTGAAAGGCTGCAAATAGAAGAAGGGAGTAGATTTTGAGGAGATTTTTTCTCCTGTAGTGAAAGGCTGCAATCAGAAGAAGCCGAGATACAATGATCGTGTTAGCCATGGCAGCTTCGATGGACCTCGAGGTAGAACAAATGGACGTGAAGATGGCATTTCTTCACAGTGATTTAGAAGAAGAGATATATATGGAGCAACCTGAGGGGTTCCGAGCTCCAGAACAAGAAGACTTGGTATGCCGATTAAAGAAGAGTCTATATGGCTTGAAGCAAGCACCTCGACAGTGATACAAGAAATTTGAATCATTCATGACTGATCACAAGTTTGAGAAGACGGAGGCCAACCACTGCGTATTTGTGAAGAGGTATAAGGCCGAAGATTTTTTGATTTTGTTGTTATATGTTGACGACATGCTTATTGTTGGAAAAGACAAATCGAGGATAGCGACCTTGAAGAAGGCGTTGAGCTCGTCTTTCGCAATGAAGGACCTCGGCCCTGCAAAGAAGATTCTCAGAATTAAGATTATCCGAGATAGACAAAAGAAGCTACTGTGGCTAAGTCAAGAGAAGTATATTGAGAAGATTCTGAAGAGATTCAGCATGGATAAAGCCAAAATAGTGAGCACTGTAACATCCCGTGTATACCAGGTTTGTTAACATGTCATCGTATTAAGCCACGCTTAATAAAATATGCGAAATATCTTTTTCTTTTCAATTACGACGTTGTTAAACTTAGCCAAGTTGATTACTTAATCAATTTCATAAAAACATCGCCTGTATGTAAATTGCAAAAGACAGCTAACTGAAATACCTCATTAATAAATAACTGTGAGTATCTAAAATCACGGAACTACAACACGTAGTCCGAACATAATCCTGATACATTATTACAACTCGAAGCTAAAGTAAGACATAGTCAAACAGTGTGGCATGGATAATCCCCATGCTCACCAAATAAGACAACAAAGTCAAACCAGGTCTCAACAACAACAATAAAATCATAAAGCTAACAGCAAATAGCAACAGGCTTAATCCAGCATCCAAGCATAATCATCATATAAACAGCAATATCAACTAAGCTCCGGCCTCCTGCCGCTAGAGGTCTCAACCCTCGCATTACCTGAACTTGAAATATCTGCCCCAAACATGGGGCGAGATCTCTAAACAGAAATCTCAGTAAGACAAGGGGTCCTCACGGATCTTCCACCCCAAGCTCACTTACATGTGCAATATAAATTCTAAAAGCAGTCATTCAATATAAGTTACAAACCAGTGCAATGCAGCAGATAATCATGTCATGTGTGTTATAGCTATTCTACTGATCAGAGAAGTGCAGGAATACGTCTATTACCCACACAGTACGCGCCCCAAGCCGTACCTGCCCACAGGGTTACAGCCCGTCTAGGCGAACACCACATACATATCATAAGGCATTTGCACTTAACAACTCAATAGCATTTCAATAAAACAATACATGAAAACACATCATGCATATAAACCATCCCCCCATGGGACATGGTGGAACCAACAATGGCTAAACCGAGGACACGAAAGCTTACCTTGCAAGCTAACTATCCAAGCCAAGAGTCCAACCAAGCTCAAAGTCCACAAACAGTACAATCACAATCTGTTTGGACCAATCATAATATCAATATTCATACTCTACAAGCATTTGACATAAAGACAATGCATTTCCTTTACGTTTCATATCTTAAGGCTTCTCACAAAGCCACAAGCCCTAAATCACTTTGATGCAGACTTAGATTAATTAATACAGAAGCCCACACTGACTAATCATGGGTCCACAAATCCAAAATAGCATTCTGCATGAACAGTACCCTCACTGTCCTCGAAAATCCAGAATATCCGGATATTTGTCGAGGGCATATCCGGATATCAATATTCGGATATCTGTCTGGCAATATCCAAATATCAATATCCGGATATTCAGAACCCCATATCCGGATATCCATATCCGGATATCAATATCCGGATATTTCCAACCCAATATCCGGATATTTCGCGGCAGAACCCAGATTCTGCATTTTTGCGAGATATCATTCCCAAGGATCCATTTTTACCGATTACAGAAACTAACACATACATTTCTAGGTGTGTTTAAGCTTACCCAATCTTAAGTTATGATCTTTAGCTTGTTACATGTATCAAGACTTCATTTTTAACAAAAAAGAACTCATGTTCAAGGTTGGTGACACTTACCCAAGCTTAAAACAGAGCAACAATGGCTCTTGGAGCTCACCAAGCAGCTCCAAAGGTTCATACTTTGAAGGTGCACGAAAATGGCACACCACAATGGTCCTTGCTCTTCAAAGGTCACACCTTGAAGCTTCAACAACCAAGAATATGATTCCCAACACTCCAACCAACAAGTCAGCCCACCCTCCTCAAACTCATAAGTTCAAGCTCAACTATGGAGCACCCCACACCCTCACAAGACCAACTCTCACTCAACAATGGTGTATAGGTGAAGGTTTCATGAAGAAAGGTGGCTCTTGGCTCTCAAAATGAAGAGAGGAGGGGTTGACATGGGGAGGCAGCAGCTGGAGCTCAAGAAATATTCACGTAGGAGGCACAAAGATGACCTAGGATCACGTGTCATGGTCTTATATAGGCCACTTAAGCTTTAATCGCACTGTATTATCGCTAATTGCTACGTTTAGCAATTTAATCCCAAACTTAGGATTCTGAACCTACTCATTTTTTTAAGATTTATCATATTTTTATATTATTTTTCGCAACACCTTTCTGGTACGTGCTTTTCCATAGCCAGTATCAGTTCTGGCACCAGTTCTCATTATTTTAACTTGAAACTTGAAATCACAGTCCTACATATTATTCTAGGAATATTTATGCAGTTATATTAATTTTCCGGGATACTTCATCAGTACGCATTTATACCGAGTAGCAGAACCGGTATCTGCACTTTTCGTCAAAAAAGCGACTTTCAGCATTATTACCCACTTAGCATAATTATTTAAGTCTCATAATAATTATTAGGGTCAATTATGGAATTATTTCCTAATTTCACATAATTAATTAATTAACTTCCTTAATTAACGGTGCAGGTTCTTACAAGCACCCCCTAGCCGGACATATAAAGCTGAACCAGAAGCAATGTCTGAGATTTGATGAATACAAAGACGAGATGTTGAAGATCCCTTACCAATCCGCTGTCGGAAGCTTGATGCATGCAATGGTTTGCACTAGACCCGACTTAGCCTATGCTGTTAGAATGGTAAGCCGGTATTTGTCAAACCCCGACAAAGAGCACTGGGAAGCTGTGAATTGAATTTTCAAGTACCTCTGAGGTACGACCAACTTATGCCTTCGATTTAGAGAAGGCACAGCCGAGTTGCAAGGCTACTCGGATGCTGATTTAGGGGGAGATTCCGACTCGAGGAAGTCGACGACAGGATACATGATGAGATTTGTCGGAAGAGCTATCTCTTAGCAATCAAAACTATAGAAATGTGTGACACTTTCTACGACCGAGGCTGAGTACATTGCCGCTACTGAGGTAAGCAAAAAGATGTTGTGGATGAAGAAGTTCCTCATGGAACTCGGCCATGATCAAGACAAGTATGAGCTGGATTCTGACAATCAAAGCGCAATCCATCTTGTGAAGAATTCGACCTATCACTCCCGCACTAAGCACATTGATGTGAGGTATCACTAGATCCGGGATGTGATGGAAGGTGGAGAGCTCGAACTCGTCAAAGTGCACGCTGACCAAAATTGGTCCGACATGATGATGAAGTCGGTTCCAACTAGAAAATTTGAAGACTGCTGTGAAGGAGCCGTGTTGATGCTGAAGCCGACGCATTGAAGTCGGAGGGGGAGATTTGTTGGGCTTCCTCTTTCAATGCTAAGCCCAAGCCCATTGCGGGGTTTCCTAAAAACCCTAAACCCTAGATCTCACCTCTTCTATATATTCATTAGTTGTGGGTGGAGGCTAGGTTAGAATGAGAGAAGATTATTGAGCAAAGCTTTGAGTTTTGCATTTAAGAGACCTCTAGAGAGAATTTGAGTGAAACACCTCTAGGGAAGTTTGATTATCACAATTGTTGGAGAGGTTGTGTTAATCACCACTTTGGTGAATTTTGATTCTTTGTACCCATTATTATTATAGTGGACGTTTGAACTGGACTAGATCTCGTGGATTTTTACCTCTTCATTAGAGAATGTTTTCCCACGTTAAAATCTGCTTGTGTTCTCTTTCTCTCTCTCCCCTTTATATTTTTCATTTTTCCGCTGCACTGCCCGACCTGATGAAGTTTAGGTCGAGGTAAGATTGTTGAGATCCGAGATCCAGAATCTTGTTGATTGACTTCCGCAAAAGGCTTCTGAGCTGAGTTGAGGGAACCGAGTTTCCAACAATTTGTTATTTCTATTTCTTTTATTAAAAAGTATAATCTTAGTACAAGATATAATATTTACATTTAAGTTTTAAAAAACTCTTACAAAAAAAAAACGCATTAGATTTAGATATAAAAACATGAAGTGGTTTAAGAATAGTGTTGTATTAGTGAATTTGAATCACATCACGGTGCTACTATATAGTATATATAAACATAAGCATTACAAAAGTTGTCATAACAATCCTATTACAAAGGTGCTGCTGACAAGGTCACTACTCCAATAAATTTAAGGTTTATGGGTCTTACTTCCATTTAAAACAAAAGGAAAATGAAAAGGAAAATTCACGTGGACATGGTTTGTGGGAAAATTCCATGAACTTTCGCCAGAGCAAAGCGTTGACCAGTTCATTAAAATATGAAGAAAACGAATGCTGCCATCTTCTCGTGCCATTGAAGTATAGTCATTAATTAAATCGCTTATTGAAATTCTAGCGGGACCAAAGTGGCCACAAAGCACCAGCACGATAAAGTAATTTCTTACTCTGCATCCAATCAATGTTAACGTTGGTGTTGCCACTTCAGCATTTATACTTGATATTACAGAGTTCATGAATAATTTAATCGCAAATGATTAATTCTTTTCATTGATATTCGCAAATCATCTTTTCTTGAAGTTAAGTTAAATAATATTTTTTCCTTTATACGTTCGTTACGTTGTTATATTAAATTATTTGAGGGTGTATGCTTGACAATTTTTTTAATGATTAATAAATATTGCAATTTAATACGGAAGTTTTGTAAAAAAATTCTTACAAATGCTTGATGATCTATCATGATTAAAGAGACATTTAAAAAAAAAAAAAAACATTTGACAAGAAAATAATTGTTTTATCTGTAAATTGAAAACTATTTTTAACTATTTAACAATTTTCATAAACATTTTGCGTAGGTGGATGTAACTAAACAATTATTGTATTTGTCGAAGTGAGGTGGTGGAAGCACCACTCATGCCACTGGAATGAAAGCAACCAAGACTAATGAGGCAGGCATAAGACAAAATTATGATAAATAATAATATTATCTTTTTTAAAAGTACACAGTTAAGGTAGTTGTTTTTGGACCTTATTCAGTACGTACAATAAGTTTCTTCTAACATTGATTGCATATGTATTGAATAGTTTCTTTTCCTTTAAAATGAAAATGTATTGCATATTCATTACAACCAAGAAAATGAAAATGTTATTTTCCTTTAAAATGAAATGTAACTTGATTGCATATGTATTGAATAGTTTATTTTATGATATATGATTATATTTTAATAATGATATTTTATAAAATTTTATGATTAAACTTATTATTTTTTAATAAATTCAACAAAGGTTCACTCACATTAATATTTTTAAAAAATGTTTTTTAAACCTTTTTCAATTCATAAAAATAATTTGAATAATAAAAAGAAATAAATGGAAGTTAATAGTTAAATTATAATAATAAAAACTAAATAGGGAATAATATTTTTGATGTTGTATCTCCTATACATACGTAAAAGTATGTGGGGTTTATTATAAGAGAAAAAAAAAATATGAACCTCAAATATTTTTATATGTATAAAAGATAAAATTATTTTCATGAAAAATATTAATTCCAAATAAATAAGTATGCGTCAGATGTCCTGTTAAAAAATGGTTATTTAAAATTATATATTATTGGAAATATTTAAAATTATTATTTTTAACTATATACTCCTAAAGTTACCTACTTAAAAAATGGTTAGAGGAATGACAAGCCACATGATTCATATAAAACCCAATAAATAATGCACAGAATTTACGGAGAATAATAACAATAGCGATGCTTTTTTTATTTTTGTGTACGTTGGCATCAGATTCTGTGAGAACAATGTGAAAATTTTCCAATTCTAATATGCAATGGCAGTTGCGAAGGGGAAACCGTAAGCAGAGAGTGTTAAAGTGCAAGGTCTTCTCCACACCAAAAGGCACTCTTCAAATACAAAGCCTTACACTCAGACAGAAAAACGGTTTTTCAGATCTACAGCCAAAGATCCATTCCCTGTTTGTTTCCCGGGAAAATGAAACAGTTCATAGAAAACTTGCCGTCAATGGATCTGATGCGCTCCGAGAAGATGACCTTCGTTCAACTCATTATCCCAGCCGAGTCCGCTCAACGAGCCATCTCCTATTTGGGCGAACTCGGTCTCCTTCAATTCCGAGACGTAACTTCCCTCTCAGATCCGAGCTTCCTTCCTTCACATTATGTCATCTTTTTTTATTTTTTGCCGCCTTTTGTTCTTCGTTTTCGATTCCTTATTCCTTGAATGCGGAAGAATGTTTGTTGAATGATATTAGTTTTGGAGTTCGTGGTAATGTTCGAGTTGAGTGTGAAAAGTGTTTGCGTTTCACTCAAGAAATGATTAAAATGCAGCATTGTTGAATTCGTTTGTTGAATTTATGAATCTGGTGGCAGTGTGCGGATTTATTCATAACTGTGGTTCTCTTGTTGTTTGTTGCATGTTTGATTCGGATGTTTGGTGCTTCTGTAATTTTTAATTTTATATATATCTCAACAGCTTCTCCCGCTGTTTATGCAAAACGTGATCCAACATAAGTGTACTTTTTGTATGTGAAACTTCTTTACATGTTGAATCCAATTATGGTTTGAGTGCTGGTTGAGAGGTGCACGATTTGGTTGCATTATGGGTTGCTTAAGTTTAATGTTGTGTGTAAAATGTAGATAACTAATCTATGTTTTATAATTAGTTTCTCATGTTACTGGTATTTCCTATCCTTTTTTAAGGTGGTGGGTTATATACCTTGTGTCATTGGTTCAGAGATGAAGGCTTCAGTTTGGGTTCCAGTCTTCCAACTAAGATAGCCTATCTTTGTTTACTGTCTTGCATTTTGCTTTGTTGCATATGCTTTCTCCTAGGTTCAGAAGGCTAATTTTAGAAACTTGATTAGTCGGTTTCCTTTTAAGTTAGATTGTGTGGAAATGCTTATGTTGCTACTGTTGGTAACGGTAAATTCCATTGGTAATTAAGGACAAAATGATGATAGTTCACTATGCCTACAGCAGTCACGTGTTAGAGTGCTATATTGGTTGAAAATTAGTATTCGTTATTATTATAATTATTTATCGAAAGAGAAACTTGGCACAACTGTTGATGTTGTCGCCATGTGACTTGAATGTCATAGATTCGGTTCATGTAATCTGCCTCTTGCAAATGCAATGTAAAGCTCCCTACAACAAACCCAAAATATACTGACCTAACTGCATTTATTTCATCGACTTCTTTTTTGATAGCATGAGTCTCACTTATTTCTAATTCTAGTAAAGGAGGCACGTGTTGCAGTAATACCGAAGATTTAATCCTTTTTTATATTAGAGGACTCTCCTTATTATTGGCTTCTTTATGTGTGACCATATGAGTAAAAATTGGTGGAGAACCATACATATAAGATGGGAGAATGGCTGTATATCTGGAGATTTGTAGCTCTTTTCAGTCTAGAGTCCTGGGTGTATCTGGATCTGAATATTTCAGCTTATATTGGATGTGCAAAAACTTTGATGTTAATTTTCTGATTCTGGTCTATTCTCTCATACATTTTCACTGGGAGAGAAGACTAAAAGTGGGGATGTTATTTAAATTTTCAATGATATCCTTTTGCAATATCATATACAATGCTGTCTCCCGCTATCAATGGTATTTTGGGTGGCAACTTGCAGGTCTGTCAGGAAATATTAAAATTTTGTTTCTAACTTTTTCCATTGCTGCCATAGGGAGCTTCAAGAAGTACTTTTTGCCCTTCTAAAATTTCTGGTTTGGATGTTGGTGGTGTAAAATTGTTCTATGATCTTTGATCACCACATTTCTTATGGACCTTATTTTCTCATCTGTAGTTAAATGCCGAAAAAAGCCCCTTCCAGAGAACGTTTGTTAACCAGGTAATCTACACTGCACTAATTATTTGAAATCAAGTTGCTTTTTGAACGTCCTCAATTTTGTCACTTTTTTGGAATGGTAACTCATTAGTTTAGTTGTTTTATGATAAGGCCTTGTCTGTAGGTGGGATTTGAGGTTTTTCTATGGGCCGGTTGTTATGACATTATGTTCTCGATTTACCAGTTAAAAAAATAAAATGAAAAGTTATAATCAATTACTAGTGGATCAGATTATAGCTATCCAAATCCTCCTGATTTGATACTAAAGCATGGAAGAAATCAGTTCAAACTTAGTGAAAGAGCTTGTTTTTATGTCGTTCCTCTGTTTTTCTAGAATTAATGCTAACTGAATTTAGTGTATAAAATATTGACATATTAACTTCTCTGTAGTTTATTTTTGAACTGGATGTATTGTTATCTATCTTCAGAAGTCATGATTGTGATAATATTTTATATTTTTTTAATTATCAATATTAATTGCATTTTGCTTTATACAGGTAAAGCGATGTGCAGAAATGTCAAGAAAGCTACGGTTCTTCAAGGATCAAATCAATAAAGCCAGTTTAATGTCTTCGCTTTCTGTCTTGCAACCAGATATTTACTTGGAGGATTTAGAGGTCCTTCTCTATTTTCTTTTCATACCCATCTGATATGATCACTGTCCTGGGGCTTGCATTCAAGATAGTTGTCAGGCTGCTAGCAATAATATGATGTTGTAACTATAGTTGGTTGTCTGCAGTTTTACCAGTTTATGTGGGAATTTTCTCTCTTGGATCTGACATTATAAATTCTGTTGAATTTCTCTTAAACCAGACACAACTTGCTGAGCATGAACATGAGCTAATTGAAATGAATTCTAACAGTGAGAAACTTCAGCAATCATATAATGAACTCTTGGAGTTCAAGATTGTATTGCAAAAGGTATTTTCCCTGGCTATTTGTGGTGAGCATATTCTCTTGTCACTTTTAAAGTACTCGCGGATTCCATATGCTCATATTAGCAAATAATGGTCTTTCTGGTCATAATTGGCGTTAGTTATTGTAGTTTTTTGTTCAACCTGTTGTTCTACAGTAGTTCTGATTTTAATGTACTCTGTCAAATAATAATGATATTTTATTTATAATTATAAATGCAATCCTGTTTTTTAATATAAAATACTTGCTATATACTTTCTTTCACATACATAGATATACTTTTGTGGGTATATTTCAGGCATGTGGTTTTCTTGTTTCAAGTCCTGGCCATGCTGTTTCAGAAGAGAGAGAACTGGAGGAGAATGTATACTCAAATGGAGACTACGTCGAGACACCATTTTTGTTTGAACAGGTTCCTCGTAACATCCCCTATCACCATTGATATTTTTCTTCTGTGAAAAGCGTAAATTCTGCTACTAGTTTTTTTTCAATTTTCTTTTATCTTGTAAGTGTGCTATAATAAATTGCTTACTCTACAGGAAACAAGGCCTGGACCATCAAATCAATCTGGTTTAAGATTTATCAGTGGGATAATTTGTAAATCCAAAGTTCTTAGGTTTGAAAGGATGTTGTTTCGTGCTACAAGAGGAAATATGCTTTTCAATCAGGCACCGGCTGATGAACAAATCATGGATCCTATTTCAACCGAGATGGTTTTCTTCTTTCTTATCAATTTAAAAAAGATTGATAATTTGGCTCTAGTTTTTTTAATCTGTATTTAACTGTTATTAATTCAACCAATACTATGCCCAGTCAGTTTATTTTCCCATCAATTTATACTCTGTCATCCTGTGACTCAGACTCCTGAACTCTACTTTTCAGGTTGAGAAAACAGTGTTCGTTGTGTTTTTCTCTGGGGAGCAAGCAAGAACAAAGATTCTGAAAATTTGTGAGGCATTTGGTGCAAATTGTTACCCTGTTCCTGAAGATATAAGTAAACAGAGGCAAATAACTAGGGAGGTAAGTATGGTCAGCTTAAGAAGATGCTATATTTTTTCCTCTTCAATTATGTATACACTTGTAGTATAGCATAGGGCCGAGTAAGTTCTAATCTCTACATAAAATTGAGCTTTTTGCAGCTGCAGTTTCTGTGGGGGGGGGGGGGGGGGATTGTTGTCTCTAAGTTCCATATTAGGGAACTACAATATTTTAATATCCAAGTTTATCATAGTATTCAGAGAACTTGTTTTTCAATCCAAGAGGATTTCTTTACATGCTTTTTAAGATTTCAGTATGCAATACCATAATATATATATTGGGGGGATCTATCAAGGGAAGAAAAAACTAAAAAGTAGTGTTCATTAAATTGAATCCAACTTTGCCTTGTCCTCTAGGTTCTTGATGTTGCTTTATATCACTACATATCATCATTGGTGACTGTAAAAAATGGGAAGTTGGAAACTGTATGATTTATAGTTGAAAAGTATATTTTATGGTTACAGGTTTCATCACGTCTTGATGACTTAGAGGCAACTTTGGATGCTGGGATCAGGCATCGGAATAAGGCTCTAGCTTCTTTAGGAGGTCATTTAGCAAAATGGATGGACATGGTAAGAGTTAGCTTCTGAATGTTTTCTTGTCTGATATTTTCTTGTTCCTTGTACTGTAGCTGCAAAGCAGTCCTAGTATCTGATCATTGTTTGCAAGTGATAGGTATTTGTAATAAACCAATAGATCTCATCCTTATCATATTGTTCTAGGTAAGAAGAGAGAAGGCTGTGTATGATACACTGAACATGTTAAATTTTGATGTCACCAAAAAATGTCTTGTTGGAGAGGGCTGGTGTCCTATGTTTGCAAAAGTACAGGTAATTTTTTTAGTTTCCTCAAATTTGTTTGATCCTCAATAACTCCCTTTACCTTTTAGTTTTTGAGGAGTTGAAAACATCTTTATATTTTTCTAGTAAAGAGATTGCATCAACTGATTTTCCAGATTCAGGAGGCATTGCAACGTGCAACTTTTGACAGCAATTCTCAAGTTGGCATAATCTTTCATTCAATGGATGCACTGGAATCACCACCAACATATTTTAGGACCAACTATTTCACAAGTCCATATCAGGAAATTGTTGATGCATATGGGTGAGCCTAATATTTACTGTGTTTATTAGCGGCAACCCAAATACGTTAATGTATTGAAATAAATCACTTTTCATGCTGTTAGAAATACATGGCAACGTTCTATGCCTATATCAATAGACAAATAAATGTCTGATTAATATACATAGCATTGCAGAAAGTTAGTTAGGACGCCACCCTAATTTTGCAGTGTTGCTATGAAAACTGAAAAGACTCCTAACGAGCCCTTTTACTTGGCACTGGCAGTGTTGCAAGATATCAAGAAGCAAATCCTGCAGTTTACACAACTATTATATTCCCATTTCTTTTTGCGGTGATGTTTGGGGACTGGGGTCATGGAATTTGCCTGTTGCTGGGAGCGTTGGTTCTTATTGCACGTGAAAGCAAGCTCAGCACTCGGGTAATTTCATTCTAACTGACATAAATAAAGTAGCAAAGGAAGGATTATACCAAAAAATCATAATGGGCGTGTGACATCTGTTATGGTTAATTTTCTCTGAGAAAAAGGTTATTTGAGATATATCAAATTCGAACATCCTTCTTTTGCTGATGTTTAATACAATCACCATAATGATGTTCAAAGTCTGAGCATCCAGTGTTTTCCATGATTTAGCTGTTAAACACCTCAGTAATTTGGTGGCAATTTTTTGGTAACTATTATGATTTTCTGTCCTTAAATTTCTTTAAATTGAAATGTGTCCTGATAAAAAATCTATTGTACTACATACAAGTGCAAACAGAGACACAACATATCCTTTACTTTTGTTCTGCTCTTGGCATTGGAATAAAGTATCTGACTTTTCTATTTGATTTCTGCCAGCGACTTGGAAGCTTTATGGAGATGCTATTTGGTGGGCGCTATGTGCTTCTTTTGATGTCACTATTTTCAATCTATTGTGGGTTAATCTACAACGAATTCTTCTCTGTTCCTTTTCACATATTTGGTGCTTCTGCTTATAAATGCCGAGATAGTTCATGCAGGTGTCTTCTATTTGTCTCTTTGGAGCTTATAGCTTTTGTGCTAGTTGGATGTTTTTTGTTCGATTACCTAGATACACAATACATTACTTGTTTTTGTTTTAAGTGGCCCTCTTTATTTATTTATTTATCTGTTTTTTGAGTTGACATGTACTTTGATTATTTCTGACTATTGTTGAGAACTCTTATATTTATAAAATAAAGGGGTTAATTATCCACTAAAATAGGCCATCTGGGCGATAGATTATTATCCACTCAGGTGGTTGGGATGGATGGGTTTTGGGTAGAGGTCATAGGTTCAACCATTCAAGTCGTGGTAATGATTCAAGATTCGTTAGATTTGATTTGATTCACATTTCACTTAAAAATTATTTCCTTCAAATATTCGTCATCAAGAATAATCAGATTGGCATCCCTTGCACAGTTGCGCTCTTCTGTTTTGCTCTGTGTTTATGTTCCTTTCCTCCTTCAAAATTGTGCTAATTTTGGCTTTTTATATTGTCAGAGCATGTATAAATTGGAAAATTGTTTTTTAGCCAGGTTTTAACTTAGTGGTGTGTATTTTTCATCATTCTCCACTCCTTATCAGGGATGCACATACTGTTGGCTTAGTAAAATACCGAGAACCATACCCATTTGGTGTGGATCCCAGCTGGCGTGGAAGTCGTTCAGAATTGCCTTTTCTGAACTCTCTCAAGATGAAGATGTCCATTCTGCTTGGTGTGGTGCATATGAACTTGGGAATTATATTAAGTTATTTCAATGCTCGTTTCTTTGGCAACTCACTGGATATAAGGTGTCTCATTTTTCTAAATTCCAACTGCAGCTATTATTTTACTACCCTTTGAGTAGAATGTTTTAACTTACTCTTCATGGTCCTTTTAGGTACCAGTTTGTGCCACAGATAATTTTCCTTAACAGTCTATTTGGGTATCTTTCCCTTCTCATTGTTCTCAAGTGGTGTACTGGCTCCCAGGCGGACCTTTATCATGTAATGATTTACATGTTTTTAAGCCCATTTGACAATCTTGGTGAGAATCAGTTGTTCTGGGGCCAAAGGCCACTTCAAGTATGACTCTGGTTCTTCCCCTCATCGCTGCTTAATAAATTCTTTTTCTATTTTCTGATTTTCATCGTTCTGAATCACTGTTCATGATATGTAGGTTTTGCTATTGCTGTTGGCTGTAATTGCAGTTCCATGGATGCTCCTTCCAAAACCTTTTATACTAAAGAAGCTTCATAATGAGGTGCCACTTTTGCCTCCCTTGTGTATGATTTTATTGCTTGAAAGTTGATAATTTTATTCACCAAACCTCTTGATTACATTGTAAATATGTCTTGCTGGTTTGAGTTTCCCCCTTTATGGCTGGATTCAATAGGAAATGCAAGACTTATAATTGCTAATAACCGCTAAAATCAAATTAGTGTTCAATTATTTTAGTAGTTATTTTTAGAAGTAGGTGTGATAAGTTTTTTTAGGATGTATAGTAGTTATTTTTAGAAGTAGGCGTGATCAGTTTTTTAACTGCTAATAACTTCCATTAGGAACTGCAGTTGGCGTTCTGTATATAGGAGTAGTTTATGGTATAGTTTGGGTGTGTGAGTATTTTTGTTTTAGTTTGGCTGAGGCTGGGACAAGGGGATCTATTCCTTTGCAGGGAGCATTTACTCTTAATTTTTTTGTAATTTCTCTGTTGTTGATTAAACAAAATTCTCCCATACTCTAGATAGAGTCTTTCCTATCAATTGGTGCTTTCCTTGAGAGATTTCAAAGGGAGAGATCTGTTTTTGTTGATTTATGTTTATAAGAATGGCTGCAGAAAGAGTAAATGCATTGAATGTAAGGATTGCTGTAGTGGAACTGTGGAAGTATTAATCAAATCGCAAGAAGCTATTTTGCAGAATCATGATGCGACAATGAAAAGTCATTCCTTGCTGTTAGAAGAACATTCAACCAAACTCTCCTCACTCATCACTAGTATTGGAGATATCACGAAGTCCCTAGAGGCTTTGCACATCAAAACTTTGAGAGGGTTTTCACAAACAACATTCTGGGGGTCCATCTTTTGCGATGGGGTAAATAATATAGTGGACAGGATCGAATTATATAAAACTGCATAATTCCCATAATGAGGATTATAGAATGATAGCCAAGAAGGTTAAATAACCAGTATTTTCTGGAGTTGATCCAGTAAGACGGGTGGCAAGCGCTGAAGCATATTTTGATGAACATGGAACACCACCGGAACTTTGAGTTCAATTTGCTCAAATCTGTATGGAGGGAACGACATGGTACTAGTTTAAAGTAGTTAAAGAATCCGATCCACAAATGGGATGGGAGAAATTTAAGTGTCTTTTTGATTGTTATGGAGAAAATCATTTGGGGGAATTCTTTTTCACAACTTAAGGTTTTGAGACAGAAAGGATCAGTTGATGATTATGTGGAAGAATTTGAAATGTTAGCCGCACACGTTTAACCAATGCCAGAAAAGCAATACCAAGGGCTGTTTTTACCCATTTCTATTGTTAGAAGAACATTCAACCAAACTCTCCTCAATCATCACCAGTGTTGGAGATATCGCGAAGCCCCTAGAGGCTTTGCACACCGAACTTCAAGAGGGTTTTTGCAAACAACATTTTGGCTGTCCATCCTTTGCGAAGTATGGGGTAAATGATAAATATAGTGGAACAAGACCGGATTATATAGATCCGCATAATTCCCATAATGAGAATTATGGAAGGACAGCTAAGAAGGTTGAATTACCAATATTTTCTAGAGTTGATTGAGTGCGATGGGTGGCACGCGCTGAAGTATATTTTGATGTACAAGGAACACCATCGGAACTTCGGGCTCAATTTGCTCAAATTTGTATGGAGGGAATGACATGGTACTGGTTTAAAGTAATCAAAGAATCTAATTCAAAAATGGGATGAGAGAAATTTACGCGCGCCCTTTTTGATCGTTATGGAGATGATCACTTGGGGAATCCTTTTTCTCAACTTAAGGTTTTGACACAAAAACAGTCAATTGATGATTATGTGGAAGAATTTGAAATATTAGCCACACAAGTTTCACCAATGCTAGAAGAGCAATACCAAGGGTTGTTTTTACGCATTTTTGCTATTAGAAGAACATTCAACCAAACTCTCCTCACTCATCCCTAGTGTCGGAGATATCACGAAGTCCCTAGAGGCTTTGCAAACAACATTCTGGGGGTCTATCATTTGTGAAGTATGGGGTAAATGATAAATATAGTGAAATAGGGCCGGATTATACAAAACTGCATAATTCCCATAATGAGGATTATAGACTGACAGCCAAGAAGGGTGAATTACCAGTATTTTTTGGAGTTGATCTAGTGGGATAGGTGGCACTCGCTGAAGCATTTTTTGATGTACAAGGAATACCACCAGAACTTTGGGTTCAATTTGCTCAAATTTGTATGGAGGGAACGATATGGTACTGTTTTAAAGTAGTCAAAGGATCCGCTCCACAAATGGGATGACAGAAATTTAAGCGCACCCTTTTTTATCGTTATGGAGAAAATCATTTGGGGAATCATTTTTCACAACTTAAGCTTTTTGACACAGAAGATCAGTTGATTATTATGTGGAAGAATTTGAAATATTAGCCGCTCAATTTCCACCAATGCTAGAAGAGCAATACTAAGGGCTGTTCTTAGGGAGGTTCTTGCTATGGATGTTACTATGTTAGTGAGAAATATAAGACCATTTTTGCGGCTAAGTTGGCAGAACGAAAGTTAGGCACTACTAGAACACAAAAGCATGCAAATGGTTGGCGCAAGCAAAGTGGATATCAAAGAGATGTTGTGAATATAAGGTTATACACGACAGGGGGAAGAAATTTTGAATCAGGATCCCAATTTGATCCCAACAAGTCAGCGTCGCAACAGTCTGGATGTACTGATAAACCTACGAAGTCTGAGGATAAGTCCACAAGAGGGCCGCACCGTGGAGTTCGCAATTTATCCTACCAAGATTGATGGATCGTAGAGCCAAAGGACTATGTTTCATGTGTGGACAAACCTACACACCAATGGCTTGCCAAGCAATTAGGATTGTTAATTTGGGAAGAAGAGGAGCAAACAGGTTTGCTAGAAGCACCTCATTGCAGTGGATGAATCAAACGTATAAGAGGACGTGGGAAGAAGCTACATAGGAAAAAAGCAAATAACATCAAGAACCAATTTCTAGAATTCTGCCTTGAGGACAATGCCGATTTTAGGGAGGGTGGAATTGATAGGAATGCAAGACTTGTAACTTCTAATAACCGCTAAAATCAAATTAGTGTTCAGTTACTATAGTAGTTATTTTTAGAAGTGGGTGTCATCAATTTTTTAACTGCTAATAGTTGTCATCAGGAACTGCAGTTTGTGTTCTGTATATAGGAGTAGTTTATGGTATAGTCTGGGTGTGTGAGTATTTCTGTATTGGTTCGGCTGAGGCTGTTTTGTACGGAGCATTTGATTGTAATTTTTTTGTAATTTCTCTGTTATTGATTAAATAAAATTCTCCCAGACTCTAGATAAGGAGTCATTCCTATCAGGATTTCTGCTTAAGGTTTTCGAACTTCAATTCTCCTTCAGATCCATTTTAAGATCATTTTTCTCTGGAATAAAATATGCTAGTTTAAATTGCAACTTTTATTGGCTATGCAGACATTTTTTCCAGCTATAGTTGCCTTTGTTGTATATTTTTGTTGACAGCTAGTTATTAACAAAGCAATGCCCAAGGAGTTTGTGAAGATTACTAATCTTTATCCTCATGATATTATAGAGATTTCAAGGACGCACTTATGGTGTGCTTAATACCGCTGAGGTGGATCTTGAGGTGGAACCAGATTCTGCCAGGCATCATCATGAGGAATTCAATTTCAGTGAGGTCTTTGTTCACCAAATGATTCACTCCATTGAGTTTGTTCTAGGTTCAGTTTCAAATACAGCATCCTATCTTCGACTTTGGGCATTAAGGTTGGTCATCTGTGATTTTCCCTCATTGCCATGAATTCCTATTTTACAAATTCCTGACCCTTGATTGATTTTTGTTACCACTTTCCAGCTTGGCTCACTCAGAACTTTCTACTGTTTTTTACGAGAAAGTCTTGCTACTTGCTTGGGGGTGAGTTTAATTTATAACCTTTCATATGCCATACTCTTTTTTTTTCAAGCTCTATTGAGATGTTTATGTTTCCTTTATCAGTTGTGCATAGCATACCTTATTTTTTATGCATTTTCTAACAGTGAAAGTAAGCTTTATAGATTATTATCCCTAGTTTAAGATCATAGCAAGGAATGGCATTGTTGTTGATGATAGTAAGAAACTTTTTTATTTTCCTTTGTAAAATATAGGTATAAGTCACAAAGATATTTTTATGGTGTAGTGTAGTTTTCAAACAGTTATGTGTTTATGGTTTATTTTATGGGAAATTTTTTTGTCATTTTAGATGAAACGACATCGTTTTAGTGTATATTTTGTATTTTTTACATTTTCTCTCCTCCGTAAAATTAGGAAGAGAGAGAAAACGGAGTAGAGAGAAGGTAAAAAATAACTAATTATGCATCAAAACGAAGTCGTTTCATCTAAAATGACATAAAGTTATAAAATGACGAATGTTTTTCCATTATTTTATTGGTATTATTGTCGTTAACTCGGCTGACAAAATTATTTTAATCAATACTGGTGCAGCCTTTAATGTGTTTTGCACGACCCACTTGCTAGTTTAGGTTACTGTGGCTTCTGACCGGACCCTGATTAGGAGTTGTGAAGATACAACCATGCAACTAATCTCCACTCGTAATAAATATAAATATTTTGTATGTGTATGGAGTTAAATTGCAGAAATTTTTGCATGAAAAAACCCTGTCATTTCTGCATCATATTTTAGGCTGTGACTTATCAATCTATCATGTTTGCATTCCTTTGTGGAATTTATCTTTTTCAATATCATTTTTTTAATCTTTGATCATTGATGTCATCGCTGTGTACGATTATAACAGGTATGACAATCTTGTCATTCGGTTAGTGGGGCTAGCTGTTTTTGCCTTTGCAACTGCCTTTATACTTCTTATGATGGAGACTCTCAGCGCTTTTCTTCACGCCCTGCGACTTCACTGGGTAGAATTTCAAAATAAATTCTACCATGGTGATGGCTACAAGTTCAGACCTTTTTCCTTTGCCTCCTTAACAGAGGATGAAAATTAATCCATTCTTGTTTGTCTTTGGTTTATTGGCAAATATAGACAAAGGATATATACATAAGTAGAAGGAGCACAAAATGAGAATTTGTGGAAACCAATATATGGTGGCTAGACGTTGAGTTTGCTCGATGTTGTGCTGCTTGATATTTGACCTAGCAACAGAATTCTGGCTCGGTTTCCCGTGGCTATGCTGGTGTGACAGATTTCGATCAACAATCATGGATGGCATCTGTAACAGAACATTTACTTTCTAATTTTCTATCTTAGAGTAAGCAAAACGAGAAGATATTAGGGAAGGGAATGGTTAGACTAATTTTTGTAAAGAGAAGTCGTGTAGCTATTGGTTTTTGGTTGCTTGGGGATACACATATACACACAATGTAGCGCGGGTTTTCCTGGGAAGTAGGCATTTACTCTGAAATATTCTTGTAACGATTGATCACAAGTTATAATCCCATTATTTTTTTAATTTTTGTGAGGTTTATCAGAAAATACAAAAGTCACACCATGCAATCTGTTTGAGTTTGGGTAATGATAAGCTATTAAGCTGGCAGTACCTTGGGAAAACAATTTGAACAATCTATGTGCGCGTCGTCTCTAGAAATACGGTCATGTTGGTCTTTGAATGAAGGAAATCGCATTTATGGTTGTTGAATGTGTAGTTTGTTGGTGAAATCAGTTTGAGTTTCTTGATGAGGGGATTAATTTGAGAGAAAAATATTTATCCTTTTAAAATAAAATTATTTTAATTAAAAATATTATTTTTATTTAATATTTAAATTAAAATAAATCTCTCACTTTCTTCCACTATAGTTTCAATTTCTCTCACTATAAAATATTATAATTTTGATTAAAATGATATAATTTTATATTTTTTAAAGAACAAACATTAATCCCTTAATTTAATTATACATATTTAAGGACCTCACGGTTTCAACTTTCAATCATTCACCGGTTAATACGATATATATATATATATATATATATATATATATATATATATATATATAGTTTGATTTTCTCATGTTGAATGAGAATTCAATTTTCATGTTATAGAGATAAAAAGCATGTGAGACCCATGTGTTAGAAAAAAGTATATTTAGGATCCATGTCAGCACGAAAATCGAAAGGTGTGTAGAAAAATTTGAATTCTTATGTTGAATGAGAATTATAAAACCCTATATATATATATATATATATATATATATATATATTAAGGATTAATTTGACTATTTATTCATTACATCTTATCACGCAGACATAAAATTATATACATATTGGATTTTATAATTTATCAAGTTGAATTCTAACGCAATAAAATTTGCTTCTATCTTACTTAAACATACTTACATAATAATTTTTAATAATCAGATTGTAATAAAGAAATGAATAATTACTCTTAATAGTAAATAATTTTAAATATAAATATCTCTCTTATAGTCTATAAGATTATAAATTTGTTTAAATTAATTTATTTTACACTAAAAAAATTAAATATTTTGATTAAATAAAAAATATATTTCATAAATAATAAATTAAAATCTTTATGTTACGAGTTGAATTATAAAAGTTGACCCTCCCCTAATAAAAAGACCAACATTAAAACGAACAGAGAAGAAGGTACGAAGAAAGAGTCTAACGGGCCCCTTTCTGGGCTAGGGATCATGGGCCCATTAAGAAAAAAGGGAATAACTAACTAACAACCAAAGTCACATTTGACATTTATCCTAAAAAAAAAGAAGTTTATTACAAAAAAAAAAAAAAAAAAAAAGAAGTCACATTTGAGATTCGTAACGAATAAGATGCCTCGTCTTTGTAAATCGGTAAATCCGTAACCAATAACATAATAAAACGACGGTGGTTGTTCCCGCTCGCCATTTTTCAAATTAAGATCCATTTGCAGAAACAGTCACTGTAACCGACGCCAAATCCAATCCATTTCACAGTGACGGAGAATAGAAGACTTTGAACTAGAAGAGAAGAGAGATCATGGATTCCGCTTCCAACCTCTCTCTCTTTGACATCGCAGGCGAAGACGATTCTCTGCTGTTCGACGTTCCCGCATCCACCAACGTTTTCCCCTGCTCTCCCCTCCAATCCTTCAGATCGCTCCCTCCTCAAACCGGTTAGGGTTTTATTTTTTCGTTTTCTTTTATTTTTGAATTTCTGTTTGATTTGTAATGAACACTTAATTAAATAGTGATTTCATTTACGCTACCTACAGATGGAAGTGTAGGTGGTGCTGTGGATTCTGAAAATCCGAGTTCCTCGTCCAAAGACGGTGCGAACAAAGAGAACTTGAATCGGAGCAAACAGGAACCGCTGAAGCTTAGCCTGGAGCCTCAGCAGATGAAGAGGAAGAAGAAAGGGGGTGGCTACAATTTGCGCAAGAGCTTAGCATGGGATCGAGCTTTCTTTACTGAACAAGGCATTCTCTCCTTCTTTTCCTCCTTCGTTATCCATAATTAATTCGTTAATTAGTTATTTAATTGATTAATTAATGCTGAACCCTACTTTTCAGGTGTTTTGAACCCTACGGAACTTTCTATGATTAGTGGCACTGCCACTCCTAGTAGGACTAAAGCAGAGTTGGATGTTATCCATGAGGAAGATCCCGATGGCACTTCGTTAGCGTTGCAGGAAATTGAAGAAAATTTGTTTAAGCAATCATCAGGTGGTGTTCCCATTAAAGACAGAAAGATTGGTGCTAGAGTTGGCTTATCTCCAAAGCCTGGTGCATTAGCCAAAGATACTCTAGCTATCCATGCTTCCTTGGTTAGTTTATATGTTAGAGTGTATGAAAAATATCTCAGTAATAAGTTTAGAGTATCTTATATGATCTATTAAGAATAGTTTTTTTATTTCTTTATATTTTCATGATTTATTTCCTTATTTAATTAGGATTTAAATTTTAGAGTGGTGCTTTGTAACTTGTATCACATCATAACACATCAAATTATCACCAATTTCATATTGTTTCAGTCTTTATTTTCTCTTTGCTTCCTTCCCTGCCTAAATACTTATAATTTCAATGCTATGCTCTTTATCCTTGCCATAGTTAAACTGTGAGTGAAAGTTCATCATAGTTAAACTCTTTTTTTTTTTTTTGAATACATAGTTAAACTCTTTCTGATTTCTCTCATATATTACTTTGTACACATGCTTGTTAGGCAAAGCGGAAGGTGCTTGCAGTCAATGATGTGGTTGGAAACAGAGCTAAACGCAGTGCTTGTCCTCGGCCGGTAGCTTCTTCCTCATATCCTTGCCATTGCTTGTTTAGAATAAATATTTAGTGGGGTGTCTTATATTGTGGCTGTATGATAGTATTGAGTTGTCTCTGTTTCTATATATGGTAATCATGGAATTGTTTGCCTTAACTCCTTTGAAATCTAAAAAAACTTGACACGGTAAAAGCACCAAGTAAAGAATCAAAAGTCACTAGGATACCAGGTCCGAAAACCAATGTTTCTGTGAGTACATCAACTGCTAGGAGTGCAACGTTGAGCACAGGTTCCTCAAAGAAAAATCAGAATGCTCATCCTGGTAAGTTCTGCAATTTGCATTTGTTTCTTCTTTTTTATCCAAGAAATTTTGACAACCCTGAATATGAGAGATATATTCAAGCACCATTATGGTGTTATTGTATAATATAATGTGAAACTGGATCTCCTAACAAATTTAATTTTGATTGAGGTTTGTAATCTCAATGAACTTCACAAATACAGATTTCTTGTGTTACCAAACATCAAATTCTAACCTAAGATGAGATGAACTTACTGATGTTTTGTTAATTTTGTGTCTCTTCTACAGCCACTAGTGTTCAGAAGTATGGAGTAAAAGGCTTGTCAAAAAATCCTAGAACTGTGCCACGTAACCCAAAATTTGATTTGGCAGATAAATGTCTAGTTACTAAAAATCTTACCAAGCAGACTGGAAAGTATTTGGTGAGAACTTAATCTTCTACCTGCTGTAGTTTTCAAACTATCATCATTTGCTCCATCTTGTTTAATTGCTTTTATTTAACGACTAAGCACATGATCCTTCTCTTATAACGTTTTTGACCTGCACAGGATAACTCAGTTTCAGAAACACATCCACCGTCCAGAATGTATCAACCAGGAACTGGAGCAAAAAGGGTGTCAGAGGCTTGTCTCCCACAAGGTCTTTCTGACGCTGGTGAGAAAAAGCAACAGACACAGTTTCAAACAACAAAATCATCAGGCCTAAGGATGCCATCTCCCTCATTGGGATTCTTTTCTCAGGTATGATTGTTCTATTTGGTTCCTTATTTCACATTCAGGTGCATGCATCAGTAACATAATGTTCATATCATCTGTATGATCTCATGTTCGTGCCTGAAACTGTTCTGCAGGCAAAAGCTTCCAATTCACATAGCCAATTACAGAAAAGCTCTACTTCTTGCAAACCTACAGAGAGTAACATTCCTAAATTGAGGAGGTTGGAAACAAGTTCGGTTAATGAGGCAAGACTCCCGCATGTACCTCAGAAAAGGTCTGAAATTGTGGAAGGAGCAGCAGAGAATTGCACTATGAAATTAAGCGTTTCAGATGTTAAGTCAGAAAAAAGCATGCAAGGCGATAATAAGCACATAGCTGGTGTAGAACTGGAATGTGATTCTTCGGGTTTTGAAAAAATAAGTAAGCAAGAAATGGTAGATAATAATCAGATGGCTAGCATAGAAGTGGAATGTGATTCTTTTGGTTTTGAAAAAATAAGTAATCAAGAAAAGGTTGAAAACATTCTCGAGCATGTCAAAGTAAAGACTAAGGAAGAAGGAGAGCTAAATAAAAGTAAGAATGTTTCTAACATGGAGGACATGGTATTCCCTAGACATGAAAAGAAGCTTCTTTCAAAGAGTCATACCCATGAGCAGTTGGAGAAAGAGGCTAACCACTCTTTGGATGACAAATTATATGATGTTTTGTCAAATGGGAATCAGTCTGTATTTCCGGAATCAATGTCTGTGCACAATTCCAGGGGACAAGATCAAGATGAGCAAATCAAGCTGCTCGCTTGTGATGGTCTGACTTGTAATGAGAGTTTGGTGCTGCAGGAAAAGCATGGCACTTCTTTGAAGGATAGTACACATTCTGGAGAGTTCAAGGAATACAATAGTGTCAAGACTTCGTTTGTAAATTCTAGTCTTAGCGATTTTAGTGAAACTGCTTTGGGAGGATCTATACAAGAAATTCCATGTAAGAATACTGAACATGTAAATGATGGAGCTGGTGATTTTGGTAAATGTGGAGGAGATGCACAAGTGCATTTGTTGAATGGGAATCTCTCGGTCAATTGCAATGACACCGCCCAAAGTAATTTAGAGGCAGTTAATCAGCAGTTACAGGGGGAACAACACAAGACTCCAAATCCTATTAGTGTAGGAGAAACTAGTTCAAAAAAAGAAAATGAATCTCATGTAAATAGTTGTCCGCTAGTTCATGTGACAACCTTAACTTCCGAAGGTTCTTCTGATAAGTCTATTCTAGAAATCAACCGTGCTTCTGAAAGGGAACCAAAAAAGGCTGAAATTGAAGACTGCCAGCTTCCGGTAGATGGTCAATCAGGTTTAATTTGGAGAAAACCAGTGGATGAAGGATATGACCAGGTTATTGACTCAAAAGCAATGCATGCTAAAAGTCAAGCATTTGAATTGGATAGGATTTGTGAAGATTGCATAACTGTTTCTGCAACTGCTTGCTTCACTAAGGTAAACAATGTTTCTCCTGAAAGCAGACCTTTTAATGAGAATAATATAGAAAATCTCCACTTTACATCCCAACCATGTCCAATGGAGAAAGCTGATTGTGGTTTCAGGGGAAAAGATATGTTGATTAATAACCGCTGTAACATTTCTGAATCGCAGCTTAATGATGGTGCTTCCTCTAGGGATACTTCAATGCACTGTGATGCTCAGCGCGATGTCCCTGGAAACTTTGAGCAACAAGCTAGTATGTTTACATATTCTGACTCTAATGAAATGCTTTGTGAAGATGAGAGTTTAGTACCGAATCATGACCACTTGCTTGATCAGAGTGAGTTTTCTGAAGCGTCGGCAGATTTTATTTCAAACATCAAAGATTTCATTGGAATTGGAGCTGAAAATTCCTCTGGCCATATACAGCACACACTGCTGGCACAATCAGTCCGATTTGATCACACTAACAAAGGGATTGAGGAATCACACGTAGAAGATGCACAAGCGCAGTCCTTTAATGAGAATCCAGTTGTACATAACTGCAACAATGAAAACTGCCTCTCTGTTACCAATGATCAATTTTCATTGGTAGTAGGTGATAATAATATAAATGAAGATTTTCATCTTTCTGAGTTTCAAAGGCCTAGTGCTGTTGTCGGCATACATTCCCAGCATGTTAATAATATACTGCACTTGGATGGTGACTGGCTGCCCACAAATATTGCTTGTTCTGAAGAAAGCAAGAAAAAAATATTATTTGAGGGTGCATTAGACGGATGCAATATCTGTTCAGGTGAGCACAATGCTTCCAATCATCATATTCATGCTATGCCTGAAAACAAAGATGGAAATCTTGATGTGGATGAAAGGGCAGAGCTTTTGCAGATGGATGATGCAATAGAAGGTTCTTCTGACATATTGCAATTAGTTGAAGTTCAACTCAATGATAATGTTATTTCTGCTGAAATTGATTCTTCTATAAAAGAGAGTGAAGATCCCTTTACAGAGGTAGTTGCTTGGAAACCTGACGAGCATTGTTCTGTAAGCGAAAACTCAAAATTACATGCTTCAGATAAGCTAACATTGCCTGCGAGAATCTCACGGGAGGGCAGTGAAGTTAGTTCATTGAATAGTAAAAGTTCTTCATATGAAGCTGAAACTAACATATTTGAGAAAGATGAGTTTTCTTATACCGACATGCAGCATCATACAAAAGGCGGCATTTATTTTGCAGAAGACAGCAGTAAAATAATTCATCTGTGAGTATCTCTGTGATAAAATTTGGTCATCTATGCTTTGGCAACCCTTCCATTTTTACATCTAAGATTCAGTTTTGATGCTTGGCAAATTGAGTGATATAATCTCAATTTTTTGAATGGTAGCAATGAATCTGCGACCAAAAGCGAGCAGGCAAATCCTAAATTGAAGCCTCCACCAAATGTTGCTCCGTTTTCTGATGAATGGTTAGCTGCAATTGAAGCCGCTGGAGAGGTGACTCAGATTTCATGCTACTTAGTGTTCTTTTTCCGTTTTCAATTCTTAACCACCAAATTTTCGTTTTAGGTTAAGCCTCACGACATTATTTAGACGATTAGTTCTTTGAAATGCCGTAAATTTTTTCTAGTTTGATTCATCTTACCCTTCATCTTTGCAGGAGATTTTGACGATAAAAAGCGGTGCTGTACAAAATTCTCCCCCTGACAAGCCTCAGCAGGAACCAGGTCCATGGTCCCCGGTAGGTTCATTCTTCAGTATCTAAATTTTATTCAAGTTCGAAGCGTAAAGCTCTAGCGTGAATCATTGGCGCTTTTTTTAATTGGGTACAAAAGATAACACCTTACCTGCATGCACTACAAACAAGCAAAAAAAGAACTTAAAAAAAAAAATAATACGAACCCCCAGCATAACACAACTATCCGCTTCTACTGCTACTACGGTGCTGGTGATTTTCGAGTGGTAGAGGATCAGGTCTTTGTAGTTTCAAACAATTTGAAAAAGAAGCAGGGGACAATATTCGTTTCTTGCAAATGTTCGCTGGACCTGAAGGAATCTGCTCTATATTCCATTTGATTCTTCTTTTTGGATGGGGACAGTGGACAGAATCTGCTCTATTAAAATGGGAATTTTTGCAATCTCTATCTGTTCGTGTATCATTTCTTTGAACTTCTTAACATCAAAACATGTAACTTGCATTAGAACTAGGCATCTGTTATTTGTGTTCTTGTGATTCTGTAACCCATTAGAACTAGGGTGACAAGAAAATTTGTGGAATTTCACATCCTTTACAAATGCCTTTTCATTAGCTCTACACCATCTGTTGTCAGATCATCAAAATCTCCCCAATAGCATACCTTCGATGTCATGATAACCAACTCAGTTTCATTTGATTCCTCTTTCTTGCTGAATATAATCTTTTTTTAGTTGAACACCTTAATCAGAAAGTTTGCATATTATTACTGCAACTTTCCTCAATTCGTTCGTGGTCACTTCTTAAAATTTAATCTCTTTGTATTTTGATGATATATTATTGTGAGTATTACTTTAATTTCTGTTTTTTTTGGTTGGCAGGTGAGACGGAAAAATCAAGAGATTGGACCATTTGATTGTACCAAACACACCAATATCCCGCATTCCAGTTCAGAATGACAAAACCGGAATTTGATCCTTATATCATTGATCACTAACCATTTTTTTCCCTTTGTTTGAACCAATACTTCAACAGTTTTAGAAGTTAGAGCACGTTGTATGGAGCAAAGCGCGAAGCAAATAGAGTTCCCAATTGGCAACCACAATTATGCCAGACTCTGAAGATGCTTAAGAAATAAATAAACATTAAACAGATTGTTCTCAAATTGTATATGAAATATGTGTACTTTTTTTCTTTCCTAATGAGTTTTCTCAATTATTATTTATCTCCTTACAAAATTTCTGAATCATTCACATTCTTATTTAAATTTTTTTATCATTTATCCCTTGATTTAAAATTTCTTTATCACTTATCCTCTCATCTAGGGGGATAAATGATAAAAAAAATTTAAATCAGGGGAATCAATAATTCAAAATTTTGGAGATGGAATAAATAATTATGAAAAAAGTTACGGGACTTTTTTTGAAGTTTTTCTTTTATTTTTTTAAGGCGTGCGACTAATCTACACTTCGGCGTGATAAACAAAATATAGCTCTTTCATCACAATTTAAAAGATATCATAATGTTGAATATATTTTACTTTCTATATGTTTTGCTTTTTTTAATTTTCAAATATATGGTATAAGATTCAGTAACAAGTACGACGAAGGTCTATGCATCCAATTTTCAGAACCGTACAGGAAGAAGTACTTCTCTGAAAAGTTTGCTCACAGAATTCAAATCCACTATAATGATAATATAGCAGAAAAAAGCAGTAATCATGGTAGCAAGAAGTTAAAATGGAAATAGCCTAAGCAAAATACAAATAAAACAGGGCATGGGCCAAAAGAAAAGGAAAAAAAAAAAAACCAACAAAACAGGGTTAAAAAAATATGTGGAATAAATATCATTACATGGCACTTTACAACAGAAGGGTACTCGTTAGCTCAAAATCCGTAGTTGCACCTAACTAGGAACACAGATTGAACAGGATTACCCAGCGAGTTTGGTTGGCCACAAGATTGAATTCGCATTCAGCTTGATCCTTTCCCGCTTGTAAATTTGCGCTGCAGGGAACTTAGTAATGAAAAAATTGAAAATGAATTCTTTTTTTTCTTTTCCTTCTAAACTTCAAGTTCCTTGCGTCCTTTGCTTTAAGCAAACTCAGGATTGAGTGCTAATGCCTCCCTATAGATCATCTCTTTTATTTGCTCTTCGTCCAATTGCTGTTGCTCAAAGTCAAATGAGAATGGCTCCATGCAGACTGGTTCATCCGCTACATCATGCAGTTTTTCAAGGTATGGGTGGGCTAATGCTTCTTCAACTGCCAATATTTAAATTAATAGAAATGAAATTTAGCACAACTTTATTCAATATGTAGCTTTGCTGTTGCTACTCTTCAGTGAGTCTACTCCAGCTTTATTCCGATGATAATGCAGCTACCATGCTCAAAATGAGAGCCTACATGTTGCTACATCTAGTTACAGGAACATAAATGAATGAAACGAATTAGAAAAATACCTGTAATTCTTCTGGTGGGATCAATTGTCAACATTTTATCAATCAGATCAATGGCCAAGGGATGAACATGGGGAAAGATCCTAGCTAAAGGTTGGCGAGGATATTGAGGAAGTTGTCGGATATATCTTCTCGCATCTTCATTTTTCACTAACCCGAGGTCAGCCTCAGTTGGAGTGCCAAGAAGCTGCATATAAAGCAAGGCAACAAGCGTAAGCATAAATCCAGAATTATTGCTTTTTACAATTAAAGTATCGATTATATTCATGACATTAAATAACTTGAAATATTATATGATTATCAAATTATATCAACAACCACGGAAAACATTTAATGCAATGGTTTACATCAATCTGCTTATTTTTTATCTCACCTCTGTCAATAGGCGCATCTGATGCACATGGTCTTTGCCCGGAAACAGAGGCTTTTTATTCATAAGCTCCATAAAGATGCAACCAACAGACCACACATCTATCGCAGAGGTGTAATCTGAGGAGTTCAATAACAATTCGGGAGCCCTATACCATCTTGTGACTACATACTCTGTCATGAAGTCATTTTCTAAAGTTGGCCGTGCAAGACCAAAATCAATAATCTTCAAGTCGCAATTTGAATTCAGTAACAAGTTGCTTGGTTTCAAATCTCTATGGATTATGTTTGCAGAATGTATGTACTTTAGTCCACGAAGAATCTGATACAAGAAGTACTGCAAGTACAAGAACATCCAATCAACATCGGGAGAAAAAAAGTTCAAGAGTTAAAACGGAGAAGATTGTAAAGAAAGCAATATTATGATACTAAAAAACAATAATTTGACAGCACTCACCTGGCAGTGTTCCTCTGAAAGATTTTGATTGGAGCGAATGATATGGTGAAGATCAGTATCCATGAGTTCCATGGCTATGTAGACATCATTAAACTCTCTACGCAAGGGTGGGGGAATAACATCTCTTAAACCAATCACCTGTTTAACAAACACACATTTTAACCATAACGAAATAGACTATTGTATCAACTCTTCTTATATTAATCGGGACTTCAATACCTTCAACTATATTGTAAACTTTAAAACAGTACCACCAACTCGACCAACTTAGGCATAGCATAAATCAAGTTTCTCTTCTTAGGCAAGTAAAATGTTACTATTAGCAAAATTTTATAACTAAATCTAGTACATGTCTTCATGTGTTCCGCAAATAAGGAAGTCATGGTCAACCATTGTCAACCTTGGTAGATGACTTGACTCTATTAAATCCCAACAAACATGTCACCAAACACCACATGTATTTCACGGGCATTTTATGTTGCTACAACCATTCAGATAAAAAAGAAGGGAAATATAGCTATGATGTTGCAAAAAAAAAAAAAAAAAAATTTGCGGCAACACATAGAAAGATGGATCTGATTTTTTTTATTTTTTAAAAAAAAAAAAAATCAGTGGATCCTATTTTTTCTGTGTCCCATGCAAAAAAAATCTCACCTGCAATGACCACAGAAAAAAGGGACCAAAAAAGAAACTTGAAATCTCAAACAATTTTGGATTTAATTTTAATTGACTATCACATGTAAAATTTTGTTACACTATATAACATCATTAAAACAATTTGTGAAAAACCTGGCACCAAGCAACACCAAACATGAATTAAATTTGTAGTATATGATAAGATATTTTATCTAAATTAGGTAAAGAGATCCTCACATTTTCATGATCCAAATGCCTAAGCAGCTTAATCTCACGGAGCGTACGCTTAGCGTCCATATGATTGTCGAAAGCGTTCGCTATCTTCTTAACAGCCACCATCTCATTCGTCTCCGTATTCAACACCGAACTTCAAAAATCACATCAACAACGAACTTTTCAGATTTCTTAATTTTCAAAACCAAAAAAAAAAAAAAAAAAAAAAAAATACAGTTAAAATTAAGCACTAGCTCGCTCTCTCGCCAACAATTTAACCACGATTTATCGAAAACGAAAACAGAATCAGAAATACATAAATCTTTAACTAAATATCGCGTAGAAAAAAATATCAAGTTAAAAAAAATATATATATATCCAAATCCACAGAGAAAACAAGATTGCGAAAAAGTACCAAACGATTCCATAGGCGCCACGACCAATAGGCATGATCGGAGGGTGATACTTGGCCGTAACCTCGAAGAGGTTACCGAACACGTTGTACTGAATGAACTGTCCACCGTGAGTCTGAACCGCCGGAAAATCAGCAACGCCGTTCGGATTAACACCGGCCATTAGTTTTCCTCTCTCACTTCGCGAACTGAACAGGACTTTCTCTCTCAAGAAGACTTTCTCTCTCTAGAAACCGTCGAAGAAGACGATGATGTGTTGAAGAAGCAAGTGGAGATTTTAATTTAAATAATTTTTATAAGCGAGTGAGCGAGTCACTGAGTCAGTGCATGCGTAGTGTGTGTGTTTTGCTCGGTCCACTCGGCTGAGTTAGCACGTTGAGTTTTGGGACTCTTTCGAAGTAGATGCCAGGAAGAAGGTGCGAAAACGCGCGAAGGAAAGAAAAAAAAGCACACGCTCACAAGAGTCACGCGTTTGTGGCTTAATCCAACGGTTCAGATTATAGCCGCCTCTCATCTACGGTTTCAGTTTGTTCAATTATTTCAACTGCCATCCATCCATCCCAGCTTTCTTTTATTAATCTGTGATTTGAAAACGCTTTCCTCATTGATTGGATAGATGCCACCTCACAATATTTTAAAACTTACGTCAGATAATAATAATAATAATAATAATATCCTAAAGCCAGAAGTATTGACTCATACCTACGTCCTTATATGAATTACAAGATTGATTCCCTTGTTTCGGCCTTTGGCCACTTTCTGCCACCCAAATGAAAAAAAAATTCATAAAATCATTTTTGACTTTAGAATATTTAATTTCTCGAATAATTAATTAATTAGATGAATAGACTTATTAGTTAATCTGTCGCTAACAACTGCATTTACATCTCATCCCTTCTTATATTTCAAAGATTTTTCAATCATTGGTTATAAACTTAGTTTTAGCCACCACATACATCGATTTAAAATAAGAAAATTTATATCCATTTGTAGTAAGGGAATCAACCGCCAACATTAAAAATATAACTTATATTAATATAAAATAATCATGCCAAAATAAACTCTAATTTGTGATTTTAAATTAAAATATATATATTTAAAAATAATTATACATACATTTAACGTTACATTTTTTGCATAATTAACAGTTAAATCTAAATCAAAATTCTGACACTTGCATGTCAAAGGAGAACAATGAAATGGAAGTCCTTGGGCTCTATGTGTAAAGTCTGTTTTGCTCCGCAATCCAAATTCCAAACCCAAAGATCTATGATGCAGTTCATGTTTGACTAGCCAAGTAGACAAATGACTCTGCGATTTTATTTTATTTTATATGAACTAGGTATAAATATTTTCCTTTTTACATTACAGTATTTGGTAGAGAGAAAAAAAATTATGCATGAGAATCACGATTATCAGAAATATTTTGAAAAAGAGAATTTTTTGAAAATGTGATTAAAAAATTATTTGATAAACCAAAATATTATGGGAAAAGCTCATCCTCATGTTACTTATAATATTAAACTTGACTTGGGTAATATAAGGAAGAGTTTTGTGAGTATCACAAAATCTATTAGCATTACAAAATTTTGAAAAAAATTTTGTAAAATTTTGGAAGGCCATAGTTTTTGACTCAGGTATCCGAATCATGTGTTTTTTTTTATTTCATATAACTTTTCAAGATGTACACATTGGAAAAGTTTTGTAGAACATTTTTTGAACATATACTCGAGTACATGCACATAAACAGCAAATACTCAAGTATTGGGTCATACATTCGAATATATTGATCAGTCAATAATCAATAAGAAACAGATTGATATATAATTTTAGGACGAAATAAAATGATAAATTTTAAATTAAAAAAAGACAAAATAGTCTAATAGCCCATATCAAATGCACAAGCAAGAAGATTTTCCATGACCCACTTTGCTGAATTCAATGCCAACAGTAATAATAATATCCTAATCCAGAAGAAAACACAAATATTAAGCAAGAAGTATTGACTCATACCTACGTCCTTATATGAATTAGAAGATTGATTCCCTTTTTTAAGCACACTTTTACCATTGTCATCTACTCTAGTTGGAGGTTGACATCCTTCCTCTACACTATACCTAATTTTAAGATCTACCGACTCAAGGAAAATCTGCATCCTTGTTTTTCAGTAGGGATAATCAATCTCATTGAAAAATGGAGGGCGATAGGTGGAACCACCCTCAAGAGGAATATCCTGATGGAAAGAAGCCATATGATCCTTAACTCTTTGGCAGATAGCCAATCACTCAGAGCACGAAGCTCTGATACCACTTGTTGGGCAAGTGGCTTCTTACACAGGACGCTTACGGAACACCTAGAGGGGGGGGGGTGAATAGGTGTTCTAAACTTTTTCAAAAAAAATTTAAATTCAGTAAACAATTACACAATTTTTCTTCAGTCCCTATATGCCCAAAATAATTTTTCACAATGCTAAGAACAATGTAGTAACAGAATACGTACCCTAGCAATTTATAGAGTATAAACGCAGCAATATAATTTTCTTAAACAAAACAGAAAAATATTAATTTCCAAATACCAGAAAAAATTAGTTCAAGTGCTACAACAATTATATCAGAACCTATAAGGTGCTACAACACTTTCAAACCAGAATCAGTGTAACTGCCACTCTCTAAACAAAATATTCAGAAATTAAATCAGAGAGACAAGAGACACACGATATATCCTGGTTCACACCCACTAAGCCTAAGTAGGGTGTTACGTCCAGACTGAAGTAGCCGCAGATATTTTATTTATCACAAGTGTACCTGTTTTATAAACACGCGTCACACATGCAATCAAACAAGATATCGAAAATCTTCCTAGTGCCTACACTGCTCCAAGCTCTGAGAATACTCTCAAGCCGAACCTACGGAGTTCACCAACTCCTCTCACACAAGACCTCCACTCTCCCTAGTGGATTCTTGAGGCTCCAGGCCTTGAGACACACTCTCAAGCCAAGCACAAGGTCGCCAACCCACACGGTTGCACCCACACACCTAGGACAGATTTACAGCACGCAACTACTCCACTTTAACAACCAATACAGAATTTTTCAGAACTGTAACAAGTGAAATAACCAAACAATACAGTTTCCTATCACACCAAATATATCACGGTAATATCAAACTAAGCTCCACAAATTTATGTCATATGCAGAAAATTACACCAATGACATATGTATGAAAATCTCTAAAATTAATGCACCAAGGAGCTTGGATATTACACAATTAATTTTCTAAACAATGGGTACCAAGAAATCTGATTTAAACAGAAAATATTACAATGTAAATGGAAAAATAATATTCAGAATTTTTCTCAAAATTTCACATAAAATCCAGAATTAATCTTCTAATACAGAACCAAAAGAAAATTTGAATTAAACACAATATGCCTCAATGAAACCAAAAATTCAGATTTAACATGCTTAACAAAAATTCTTCAAAATTTCAGAATATAGGGTTCAAATAAAAATATTAACCAAGAATATGAGTAGATTAGAGTTTACCAAAATGAAGCCCTAAATTCTTTATCAAAGAATCTCAAATTTTTCTCCAAGAAAATATGTAGCCACCACAAACAAACGAGGAACCAGATCTTTCTCCAAAAAGATGATGAAAACAGAGATGTGAGAAGGAGAGTAGAATCAGCGTTTATGAATATTTAAACTAGTGTTTCTTGAATGATGAACTCGATTAGCTATAGAAAATAAGTGTTGTATTTTTCCTCTCTCTTTTTTTCTTCTTTCAAGATAGTTGTTAACAAGAAAGTGTGCTTTGTGCTCAGCGTTTTTGACGAAGACTAAAATTGAATTGGTAAAGTGAATTCCCTTTTTGTTTATTACTTTCTTTTTATATTGCTTACTATCTTCTTAAGAGAACCCACGTGACGTGAACTTTTCGTATAGCTTTTCAATTGGTAAAGCTACTTTATTTTTTTCTTATTATATTTATTATTTAAAGCAACTTGTACATCCAACTAGGGGTGTTCATCAACCGTTCCAAACCGATTCAAACCGCGATAACCGAAAAATCGAAAATCGAAAACCGAAAAAAAATCGCAAATTTTAATTGGATTGAATCGGTTTTAGGATTGGTTAATGAAAACCGATCCAATCCAAACCGATCCAATATATTAATTCCCCTCTTTCTACTTGGGTATTTCCCCAATCATAGCCCAACAATTTCTAAACTCAAGACCCATTAATCCATCACTAAACCCAAGAAAAAATCTAGTCACATCTCATCAACAAAATCTCATCTGCGTAAAGCTTCATAACTCATTGTCCTCCCAAAAAAAAACTATATTATCGTTTACTGATTTTTTTATATTTTAAAATATATTTTTTACAAAGTCAATATATATAAGATGTTATCTACATAATAATTATGAAACAAATTTTATGATTTTCAAAAACCCGAAAACCGATCCAATCCAAACCGAAAAAAATTGGATTGGATCGGATCGGATTTGAAAAAAAGTCCAAACCGAATGGATGATTACATGATCAAACCGAAGAGATTGGATCGGATGATTTTTGCTTCCAAAACTGATCCAATCCAGACTGCGAACACCCTTACATCCAACTATCCAAGTGACCTGATGGCTTAACTTTTTATTTACTTTTGATTTGTCCTATTATATTATATTATATAAAACCCAAAGTTCGCATATATATATATATACATAAATCAACCAACATATAAGAATCGTTGTAGACTTTGTTTCTTTACATATATATAATTGATTTAGTTTTATTATATTACTTTTACTTTTTGATTTTTATTAAAACAGATTTTTAATTGATTTTTTTTATCATTTAATTTTTAATATGAAATGCATCCAACTAAATACATGTAATGCAATGATATGTATTGGAGCCTAGGAAGATACCATATGATATAATATAGTGTGAAACAAAATTTCTAAAAATACCTCACCACTTGTATCTTCAAACTCCATCTTCAATTTGAGACTTTTTGTAAATCCTTTGTCATCATCAAAATATGTATTCCATTATGCTTAAGAGGTCTTCAATCTTCCCCTTTTTAATGATGGCAATTTAAACTCAAATTGAAATAAGTAAGGGTTAGTAGCATAAGATATTTAATCATGTTATCACATACTCCCCCTAAACATATGCATACTCAAAATTATTATGCTAATTAAAAGTAAGGCATACATATGTTCTCAAGACTTCTCAAAACTCCCCCTCAAAATATGCATAAGCTCATAAGCTCAATTTGATGATATTCATATTTTCTCCCCCTTTGACATCATCAAAATCAATTATAACATATAACAAGGAACAAAATTGGATAATGCATATAACAAGCATATCATATATCCAAAGATTACCCATGTCTTGTACCATGTTTTGATTCTTTGCAATTTTTGGACGTAGTCTAAGAGATCCTTCAATTTGCTAGCATCTTTGATGTGATCTTCATCTTTTCATTCATTTCCAATTTCTCTCAAACACCTACAACATAATCTTCCACGCTTGCCTTTCTAGGCATATTAGCAAGATCAAGCATTTATCATATAAAACATGTAATCTAATTTACACAACAATTTTATATTTCATCAAAAATTGCTAATTGACATTTTTCAAAGGAAGATGTTGCAAATGAGCTTGTTGTCCTATTTGGACAGAATTGAATATTAGATTAAAACAGTGGACTATTCAACTTTATAGGCATGTAGTACATGAAATAAGCTTTCTATCCACATATAAAACATTTATATTGAACATGTATAACATAGGATGAGTTAAAAAAACAGTCTATGCATGGCATATTAAACACCAAACAACAACTAGACATCATGTGCAAAATGATTTATCAAATAAAACAGTTCATGGCACATGATGCATACATGCTCACTAAGTTTTCTTAGGAACACATATCATGTTCTTAACCTTGGGGCTAAAGAACATGCTAGATGTGTTAGGTTGAGGTCCATAAGATGTTAAAGCAATGTTGCCCACATTTATAGTCCTCTTAGGAACCCACTTAAGATTAGTTCCTTTTAGGCCATATTTCTTAATATTGCATTGATATACAAGATGACCACTCATGCAACAATATGTTCATTTCTTAAATGATAGTTTAGACTTGAACCTAGGAGGATATTGGTTTGTCTTTCTTGGTTGAGCAAAGGGAGGATTTTGAAAACCAAGTCCATGTTTAGTAGTCTCAACCCTTTGTCTACCAAGGAGGACATTCAAGTTATCTCTCCCACTAGTCATTCTATCAACCATTATTTTCAACCTATCCACTTCATTAGATAATTCAACACATTTAGTACATGAAATAGTGGAAGGGGGGTTCACATCATCACATGATCAACAAGACAATTCATGAAAAGATTTTCATTTTTAAGATCTTCATTGTCTTTCATTAAATCATTTACAATGGTTGTCAAACTATCAACTTTGTTTTGCAAGCAATTTTTCTCATTTTTAATTTTCTTAACCTTAGAGGTTAATTTTTCATTTTCAACTTGCAAACACTTATAAGCATACAACGAATCATCATATGATGGACCAACCATAGAAGATGAGTCACAAGAGGAGCTAAAACTACACATTGAATTAGAATCACATACCGAATTGGAGTCCTACATAGAACTAGAAGAGTGGCTAGAATATACCTCAATTTGATCTTTTTCAATTTGTGTCATGAAGCAAATGTTAGCTTGTTCACTTGATGAGGAGCTTGTGGTACTTGAAGTGTCATCCGAAAATGTCATGTAAGCTCTCTTCTTTTTGCTCTTACCTTTCTTGAACTTGCCATTTTCATATTTATTCTTTTTGTTTGGGCAGTCTGTTTGGAAGTGACATTCCTTTCCACACTCAAAACAAGAATTGTTTGAGTTGCTTTCTTTTCTACTTGGGTTGTTGGTCCTTCTTCTCCTTTTGTTGAACTTTTTATTGAAAAACTTGGCGAACGACTTGTTAAACTTTTTCACGAATATTGTCATGTCATCGTCTTCACTGGTGCTTGATTCACTTGATGAAGTATCAATACTTTTCTTACTTTGCTTGGATTGGGAAGAAGAAACTTTTAGAGCTATACTTTTTGAATTTTTCTTGTTAAGCTCACGATTAGCCGTTCTATTTAATTCCAACTTGTACTTCTGAAGCTTTCCAAATAAGGTTGCGATGGACATTGTGGAGAGATCTTTAGCTTCATAGATTGCCAAAGCCTTTGCATCCCATTCCTTAGTAAGAAATCTCAGAATTTTGTTAACTAACAGTTCATCATCATGAAAAATATTTAAAGCATTCATTGATGTAACTATATCCATGAAACGTTTTTGCATGTCAAATATAGACTCACCCTCATACATCTCAAAGAGCTCAAACTCTATAGATAATGCATTTTGTTTAGAACGCTTTACTTCACTATTACCTTCATGGGTTGTTTCTAAAATAAGCCACATCTCACGTGCGGTCTTTACATGAAGATACTCAGTAGTATTCGTCCTTACCAAGTGCATTAACTATTAAGTTGTTTGCTTTTGAGTTGTATTGGGCACTCTCTAATTCTGCTCTAGTAAACTCTGTGTATTTTTTAAGCACACTTTTACCATTGTCATCTAGTCTAGTTGGAGGTTGATATCCTTCCTCTACACTATACCAAATTTTAAGATCTACCGACTCAAGGAAAAACTGCATCCTTGTTTTCCAGTAGGGATAATCAATCTCATTGAAAAACGGAGGGCGATAGGTGGAACCACCCACAAAAGGAAAATCCTGATGGAAAGAAGCCATAGGATCTTTAACTCTTTGGCAGATAGCCAATCACTCAGAGCACGAAGCTCTGATACCACTTGTTGGGCAAGTAGCTTCTTACACAGGACGCTTACGGAACACCTAGAGGGGGGTGAATAGGTGTTCTAAACTTTTTCAAAAACTTTTTAAATTCAGTAAACAATTACACAATTTTTCTTCAGTCCCTATATGCCCAAAATAATTTTTCACAATGCTAAGAACAATGTAGTAACAGAATGCGTACCCTGGAAATTTATAGAGTATAAACGCAGCAATATAATTTTATTAAACAAAACAGAAAAATATTAATTTCCAAATACCAGAAAAAATTAGTTCAAGTGCTACAACAATTATATCAGAACCTATAAGGTGCTACAACACTTTCAAACCAGAATCAGTGTAACTGCCACTCTCTAAACAAAATATTCAGAAATTAAATCAGAGAGACAAGAGACACACGATATATCCTGGTTCACACCCAGTAAGCCTAAGTAGGGTGCTACGTCCAGACTGAAGTAGCTGCAGATATTTTATTTATCACAAGTGTACCTGTTTTACAAACACGCGTCACACATGCAATCAAACAAGATATCGAAAATCTTCCTAGTGCCTACACTGCTGCAAGCTCTGAGAATACTCTCAAGCCGAACCTACGGAGTTCACCAACTCCTCTCACACAAGACCTCCACTCTCCCTAGTGGATTCTTGAGGCTCCAGGCCTTGAGACCACTCTCAAGCCAAGCACAAGGTCGCAAATCCACACGGTTGCACCCACACACCTATGACAGATTTACAGCATGCAACTACTCCACTTTAACAACCAATACAGAATTTTTCAGAACTGTAACAAGTGAAATAACCAAAAAATATAGTTTCCTATCACACCGAATATATCACGGTAATATCAAACTAAACTCCACAAATTTATGTCATATGCAGAAAATTAAACCAATGACATATGTATGAAAATCTCTAAAATTAATGCACCAAGGAGCTTGGATATTACACAATTAATTTTCTAAACAATGGGTACCAAGAAATCTGATTTAAACAGAAAATATTACAATGAAAATGGAAAAATCAGATTCAGAATTTTTCTCAAAATTTCACATAAAATCCAGAATTAATCTTCTAATACAGAACCAAAAGAAAATCTGAATTAAACACAATATGCCTCAATGAAATCAAAAATTCAGATTTAACATGCTTAACAAAAATTCTTCAAGATTTCAGAATATAGGGTTCAAATAAAAATATTAACCAAGAATATGAGTACATTAGAGCTTACCAAAATGAAGCCTTAAATTCTTTATCAAAGAATCTCAAATTTTTCTCCAAGAAAATATGTAGCCACCACAAACAAACGAGGAACCAGATCTTTCTCCAAAAAGATGATGAAAACAGAGATGTGAGAAGGAGAGTAGAATCAGCGTTTCAGTGTTTATGAATATTTGAACTAGTGTTTCTTGAATGATGAACTCGATTAGCTATAGAAAATAAGCGCTGTGTTTTTCCTCTCTCTTTTTCTTCTTCTTTCAAGATAGTTGTTAACAAGAAAGTGTGCTCTGTGCTCGGCGTTTTTGACGAAGACTAAAATTGAATTGGTAAAGTGAATTCCCTTTTTGTTTATTACTTTCTTTTTATATTGCTTACTATCTTCTTAAGAGAACCCACGTGACGTGAACTTTTCGTATAGCTTTTCAATTGGTAAAGCTACTTTATTTTTTTTCTTATTATATTTATTATTTAAAGCAACTTGTACATCCAACTATCCAAGTGACCTGATGGCTTAACTTTTTATTTTCTTTTGATTTTTCCTATTATATTATAGGGTTCGTTTTTTCTGCAGTAAGCCAATACGACGTCATTTTGGAACGGAAATTATGGTGCTTTTGTAATTTTAATTTATTTCAGGGTTATAATAGTCTTTATATTTATAATATTTTAAGATTCCAATACCAAAATGTCGTCGTTTTGGGAATAAATGCAGATAACTTATCTGCATTAACTGCAGAAATATTTTTCCCTATATTATATTATATTATATAAAACCCAAAGTTCACACATATATATATATGGGCTTATCGTTTCTCAAGCTGCTTGAGATAATTTTATCTCCGGCTACTAAATCATAACCGTATAAAGATTGATCAGTGGTGATAAAGGAAGAGAGAGAAAAAGATAATCATAACCATTCAAAGGCGAATCAATTAATATAAGGAAATAAATAAATAAACCGACGTAGTTTTTGGGTGGCCGGAGATAAATTTATCTCAAGCTGCTTGAGAAATGTTTTTCCCTATATCCTATATATATATATACACGGAGAATAGCTTCTCCTTTTACGGGAAGAAATCTATTCTTATGCTAAGTGATAATAAAAAATTATAACAATTTTTTCTTTAAAATAAAAAAGCAAAACATGGTGGGTCCCATGATTGATTTCTCTGCAGGAATGAGATCAATTCTCCGATGACAGGAGAATTGATTACCCCATATATATATATATATATATATATATATATATATATATATATCAACCAACATATAAGAACCGTTGTAGACTTTGTTTCTTTACATAATTGATTTAGTTTTATTATATTACTTTTACTTTTTGATTTTTATTAAAACAGATTTTTAATTGATTTTTTTTATCATTTAATTTTTAATATGAAATGCATCCAACTAAATACATGTAATACAATGATATGTATTGGAGCTTAGGAAGATACCATATGATATAATATAGTGTGTAACAAAATTTTTAAAAATACCTCACCACTTGTATCTTCAAACTTCATCTTCAATTTGAGATTTTTTGTAAATCTTTTATCATTATCAAAATATGTATTCCATTATGCTTAAGAGGTCTTCATGTTATAGGTGTTCCGAGGTAAACACAAATGTCTAGGTAAAAAGCTAATAATTGTATCTTCAAAGCTAAGGGAGAGATGACTAACAAGGAGAAATCCAATACCTCTAGGCTCTAGTCAAGGTCCGATGAAAATATTGTAAGATGGGTGCGTGTGTGTATTTCTAGAGATAGTGAGAGCTCTTTAGGGCTCAAAAGTGATTTGTAATGCATTGTGGCTAAGATGATCTCTTGTGAAGCACTATTCAGGTGAATCAGGTATATATAAGGCTCATTGGGACGGTTATTGTAGAGAAAAATGACCCTAGAGGTGTTATCTCGTAAGTGGTAATCATAAATGAGAAAGAAGAGGAATAGGGTCATGGGTCGCGAGCCCACGTTTCAGGCTAATGAGCTCATGCCTTAACTAGCACCTCTTCAAATGGGAAGCCCAGCTCAAAAGCAGGCTTGCTATGTGCCTTTTAGAAGATCCCCGGAACAATAAATAAATTTATTCTTATAAAAGATTTCAACTAAGAAATAGTTATATGTGATGGCAAAAATGTGTTTCAAATAAGAAGAGTGATTTACGTGATAACAGAAAATATTTTTGATGATATAAATAAGTTTATGATAATTCTGATTCATTTCAAAGTATTATGATTTATTTGTTCCGTTTGATTAAAACTTGATGACTTTTTCATATAAGGCTGATTTTGCGAAAAAAAAAAAAAAATTGTTATTGTTATTGTCATTGGGATCAAAATCTCATTAGTGTGTGTTTATCAAATACCTAAGATAGACTAAAGTATATGTTGATTACCTGTGAAATAAATGTTTATTCAAATTATGTTCATGTTTTCATATTCAGTTACGAAATTTTGAAAATAAAATGTTATTTTTCTTTTTGTTGTGATTTTGTATCACGAGGTGTTTATATACCCCATGTTAATTTATGGATATGTAATTTGACATGTCTAAATAGTATTTATATGCATATAATATTTTATGTAAGATTATTCCCTTAATTTTAATATAATATCCGTATAGTATTTTATTTATGAAGAAAAAATAAAGTAAAAAAATAATGTTACTTGGTTAAAATTGTGGGATGTTACACATTGTCATAAAAATCTCCTTAAAATTCACCTTTAGATAAGTTTTTGGCTCGAGAAATTGATGAATTAAGTAGTGTAAAATGTAAGTATGTCAACTTTAGGATGATTTTTGTGTAGTTAAATAATTAATAATTTTAATTTTAATTTTGTTAACGTGCCAAAGGCAAAGGAGGGTGAGGAAGTATGTATGTAATCAAAAAAAATTGAGGATCTCACACTGCATGATTAGCGTCATAGCGTCAAAAATTCACCACCACAACACTAGTTGGAAGAACTTCATTTCAGCCTCATAATGCCAAGGAAGACGAGGAAAGATACTAGCCACACATCATGGGAATGTAAGCGTCAACAATGACTACATGAGAAAACGGTGTCTTAGGACCTCACCATGACTATTCTTCGTGCTTCTATGACTTGGTTAACCATGGATTGAAATTGAACTCATGTATGTTTAGAAAATTAGTATATGAATTGAATTTGGAAGTAAATAACCATGTTCTAATAATAGATGTTATTGTATATATTATATAATTGAGATCATTTGACTTTAGGGTTTTATAAGAGGGGGAAGGATATTGTGACAACCAAGTTGTGTTACTACCAAGTGACTACCAATCAATCTCATTGTTAGATCGATTATGTTGATCCAACGGTTATATTTATTTCCATCTTTGTATGGTCATGATTCCCCATATTTAAAGTGAAAGCATTAAATATGGAAAATCATAACCATACAAAGGTGAAAATAAATATAAAGTATTAAATTTGCCTTTAGGGTTATGATGTAGGAAAAGTGATTATGTAATCTTATAGAGATTCATTTTGCGTGCCTTATTTTTTTTTTTTTTGCTTCAAAAAGTGTGAGCCCCACAAAATATTGTGTGTAGGAAATTTTTTTGTGTCATGTGACATGGTAGATGCAAACCACTTGATTTTAATGCACAAACTAAGGCATATAAGGAATTGAATATCTTCTTTAAAATAAAGGAATAAGGTATCAAAGAATAAAAATTTAAATTGAAGTTAGGTATTTAAACCGGATTAGATCCGAATAACAATAGGGGGATAATTAAATAAATCAGATCCTAACCACTTTGTTATTTCCTTGTCTTTTTATTGTGTTAAATTTTAAAACTTATTTCAATTCAAACACAAGTTCAAATAATAGTTTAGTTTGTGAGTTGATAACTAATACCAAAATCCACACTCAATTCCATTTACATTACTTGATATACTTGTCAAAGAAGTTAATCCAAGACCATAGGCATTTCGATTTTTATCGTAATTCTTGCATGTACATACGAGAACCTATACACTATGATAGTTTAAATCTTAATTTATTATTACGATTTTACGTTTTTATAAAAAAAAAAATTATCAAAACGATTTTATCAATATTCCAAACGTTTTTATATTTTTACGATGTTTTTTCATTTTACGATTTTTTATTCTCCTTCCAATTTTACATGAAATTTTGATTTTGATTACAGAATCGGAATAAATAAAAAATTTAAATTAAATAAAAAATTAATTTATAGCAAGAATTGACATAAATTAATCTTTCTTTTGGAATTTTAAAATTAAAGAAAGAGTATAAGACTTCGATTTAAAAAAAATTACATAAAAAATATTTCAATTTAACATTAAATCAGTCATGTTTTAATTGGTATTCACCTCAATTTTTATATAGTCTAATTCTTTTTACACCTACGCACTGAGTAACATTTTTCAGAGGTTTACCCTGTGGCGGATGTCAGCGGTTCGAGTCCGCTTATCTCCAACTCGTGAACTTAGCCGATACAAAGCTATATGATAGCACCCAATTTTTCCGATTCGGCAGTTTGATCTATACTATGATTTCTCATTCATGGACGTTGATAAGATCCTTTCATCTAGCAGCACCTTAGGATGGGGCATAGCTCGATAACATTTCATTCTACAGAAATTATACTTTTAAACATATTCACACCAGTATTACATTTTTTATATCATTCACATGTGAAAGTCCATAATACTTATTGAATTTCAGACCCACACAAGGGAGGATTAAAAATCGAATTGTACGACGAAATGACCGAGTAACATATCTCGACCGAAGTCGCAAACAATATTAGAATAGGTGTTTCTCATTTTAATATTAATTTAACAGCACGAGAGGCTCATAAAGAAGAGGAAAGTCATCTTAGAAGTCTAATTGGTGCCCGGAAAAGACCCGGTCAACAAATAACACCACCAGCAATTCACATCCTCGCCTAACTTCACCAACAATGTAAAGCTGTCTCAAAGATAGAAGAATGTCATATAGCAACACTGACCCGAACGACAACTTGATAGTTGATACTCTAATTACCTCGACTACTGACCAATTGCTCACAAACCTTCCCTAATTAGATCACCGAAGAGAGACTCCCAAAAATCCTCTTCTACACTCTTGACCCTTTGGAATAACCCATTAATTAACACCAACCTCAAGTTCAATAATTTAAAATTTACAAAATAAATAAATAAATAAAAATAAAAACTTCCCAAGCTTTAGATGCTTCAAAAAAACAAGCTGAAAGTGCACGCTACATTCAAAAAGGGATGTAAATAGATCATGGATTCAAAGAGTGCTAAAGAAAAAACGAAAATGACTCAAACAAATGATACACAAACTTATATCGTAATCGGGACACCTTTCGATTCTCTGCCTTATGTTCTTTCCTTCTAGTTTTCGAAGCATCCAAGTTTGTAACTGACAGGATTTTGTTTTTACGGAGAAAATGAAACAACAAATGATTTCCCAAAAAAAGAAAGAAAATGAAGAAATAACAAACGAACTATAATTTAGCGATTCGGTTACTAATAATAACCGTTGAACTACAAGAACAGGCAAGAAAATTTTAAAGAAATATAAGCCTGCAGATGTAAAAATACTCTTTTTAATAATTTTCCCATTCAATGCATCTACCCCGCTTCCATTAATTTTCGCTTTCTCACATTAACACTACAACAGAAATACAAACAGAAGCTGGTTCATACTTAACTCGATCCTTATCATTCAGATTTAAGTTATTTAATATTAAAACATTAAAAAACACGCATTTGTATGCAAACGTATCATTTGTCCATGATACTCCATTATTGTTAGTTTCAATTTAAAATATCAAAAAGTTATTTGAGATTAGGCACATATGAACTTTCCCCACCTAATGTTGTATTATTAGTTCCTCCGCGAAATGGGCACACACAACAAATCTAGACAGCTCAACGTCACAAAAGAACTTGAACGGCAATACGAATAGGATACAGTAGTCACCAAGAAAATGCAATACTTACGAATCATGATAGACGGTAAAAGAGCGAGGTGAAGATAATAAAACCGAAATAACCGAGCATTACCACTGAACAATGTTATTTAACAAGATCAACAACAAAGTAAACAACCAAACTTTCCATTCATCTCGTCCAGCAAAATACATTCAAAAGCTACCCCAAATTTGAGGAACCCACGTTGGTATTAAAAACCAAGACTACGGAAATTATGAGAAGAAATATAAAGGGCACCGTGCCTCTGCAACACCCACTATGCGCTGCTTAGGCTTAAGGAAACCTGCGAGGTAAATTTCATCACAAGAATCAGCTCCCGAAAGATTACGCAGGACTAAGGTAACTAGTAAAGAATGAAGACTTACCCAAGCTCAGAGAGCTTTAGGTGAGCCTCAGCATAATCAGCAAAGAAGGCATCTTCATCCTGCAATCAGCGGCAAAACAAAAGTTATGAGTAAACTAAAACAAACAAATCATTTCATGCTCAGCATTTAGAGATTAATGCTACGCGAAAGTTTAAGTAAAAACACACACCGCAGCATATTTCTCAACAAGAGGGCGGAATACTGGGTCGGTCAAAAGTGCCTTGTCACTTGGCAGCTGAAGGAGGCCTTCCTTCTCCCCAGACAAAAGCTCCCTAATATTTAAATAAGGATATTGATAAGAATTTACACCTAAACAAAAGCCTAAGAGAAAAAATAAGAGAGAGACGTAAACAAACTCACGTGAAGTAAGAGTTGTCAAAAATGAGGGGATTACTAGTCCAGGGGCCCTCAAATCCAGAACGCTCCTTGTGTGCCGCTCCCTACATACCAGTCAAAGCTACAATATTAGATGATAAAAAAAAAAAAAAAAAAAAAATCCCACTCATACCAATGTAATTATCCAAATGTTGTGGCTAAAACCATGCTCAAAATAAGAACAAGCTTAAAATCACAACATACAAGGGTGTGACCACCAGATAGAGCAACAATATCCTGGTCGCTAAGCCCCATTGCTTTGCCAAACACATCCCTCAGATGGTCAGAACCTGCAGACACCAAACACCAAACGATGAGCAAAACATAGATAATCCATCACGAGCATTTATTCACATTACAAGTCCAGAATACTAACCCTTTGTTGCATCAGGCAAGCGACCCTCAGGAGGTGGCTCAGGCTTGTCCTGATCAGAAAAAAGCACTACAATTAGAATCCAAAATAACAACGGATCGTAACATCAATGGTAACAAAGATAAGTATCAAATCAAATTGTGTGCAAAGAATTACTCAAAGTTACGTTCAAAAGCGTATTTAAATAATAATTAAAACAGAAAGGCAAAGAAGAGAACAATAGCAAATTTGTAGAATAATTTACCCGAATTAGTGTAAATAATCATAAAACAGAGTACGAACAAAAAAATATAAATATAACTACAGTTCTTATATGTGAAGATTGTAATCATAGTTATTCAGCAAAACTAGTCAAAAACGTTACTGAATTTGCACTATTACAATCACGTTAAAACAACATACATAATAGAAATTAATCAGTTAAAAAAGACTAAAATCGTTTAAAACTAGCAATATACCTCTCTTCCGGGGTGGAAGGGAATTTCAGGTCCACCAGTGACCTCGACAGCAACGACGCCAGCCAGCTGCGTTACAAAAAAAACAACATAAACAAAAAAAAACCACCAGAAACAGAATCAAAAAATTTCAGATCTGATAAAATGATACAAAAACGCAATCCGAACATGAAATTCTCACCTGGTAGAAATCAGCGTAGCTTATGATGGGGAATTGCTCCTTAATTGGCTCCAACAGCCTAACAGCGATATCAAGCCCGTTGTTAGCACCGTGAGCAAGTTCAGATGGATGCTTAATGGTTCCGAAGGGACCTCCGGTCTTCGTCTTCGCGTCATAGGTCCCAGCAGAGTGCCACCTACACACACACACACACAAACACAAACATAAACACCAAATCATCACAACGTATCAACACAACAAACTACAAAGCGAGAATCGCACATAACAGTGATCCAGTGAGAAGAAGGAGAAGATAACATACGCTAAACGGAGCATCAGAGGAGCACAGTTCTTCTCAGCGATGAAGCCCCTAAGCTTCCTCTTTGCCTTCTCAACGGCCTTATGGTAATCGGGGCTCACGGTTGGGTAAGACATTCCCACGGCTTACGATTCTGTACCAAAACCAGAAAAAATGGATCACATAACAGATCATGATCGAGTATGTGAAAAAAAAAAATTGGTCAAAATGTGGATCTAACGAACTGATCCGAAAATGAGCTGAACCGAATGAGATTTTCAGCGAAGAAAGTGAACGAACCTTGCAATCAAAAGGAGAGAAATGAAGTAAACCCTAGTGGCGCGAGCAGAGCACAAGCCAGCAATGGAGTAAATATAAGAGAGGAAGATACATATAAGGGAGTGAAGCGGAGAAAGTTCTAGTAGATGATAATGAGCCGTTTGATGCTTCAGATCCATCGGTTGTTATCGATTTGGGAAATTGACGGTTCGGATGGATCTGCACGTGTAAATGCACGGTATGGCTTCGCTAGGTAGGTGAGGCAAATTTATGTGACTGACCAGTAAGGAAGAAAGAGATAGATGGAAAGAGGGGATTATAAAAAGTCAAGGTTTTATGGAAATTAGTGAATTCGGATTTTGTGGCGTTATGCCATTGGTCCTGTTAACTGTTATATTTTGGGATTCAAATGATGAAAGTACCCTCGTAGAGGGAAGATTATGGAAATATGTAATGGAGATAATTTTATCTTTAATAAACTCAAAATAATTTTATTTTGGAATTATAAAATTATAATGATAAAAATTAATATAATACTACGATATATTAGAATTATAAAAATACTTTGATTTTCATATCAAACGATGTCATTTTGAGCTCACAAGAAATAACTTATCTCTATTTACAGAAGAAATTTTTTATCCTTTAAAAAAATATAGTTTTTATGTTTTGTTTATTTTAAAAGTATTTTTTATAAAAATTATAATTATTTAGATTTTTAAAAAAATATTGAGTTTTCGAAAAAAAAAAGTTTTTACTTTTAATTTCTTTTTTTAGAATCTAAAATTTTTAACTTCTAATAAAAAGTAGGGCTGTGTTCGATTTATGTTCTGCAAAATAGTTTTTTAATTTTAAAAACAAAAAAAAAATTAAAAAAATTGTTTGGTATGAGTTTTCTTTATTTGTTATTCTAAAAATAACATCTGTTCTTTTGTTTTTAAAACAAAAAATAGAAAACAACTCTTACCTATTTTTATTCTTTTTTCCTACTTTTACTCATAAAAAGTGATAGAAATATTGAGAACAATATTTCATTAGGAGGCGTTTGGTTGAAGATAAATTTTAAGAATACTAGAGAAATGTAATTACTAGGTATTCATAGGGAAAGTTGAATAGATGGGAAAGTTAAAAAAAAAAAGTAATTTGGTTTGACAAAATTTTACCAGGGAAATATATGACAAAAAATGTGTCAACAGTGCTTTACCCGGGTTTTATCAAAAAACCACCCTCAAATCCGTTTTCTAAACAGTTCAAATTCATATCTTTCTCAAAAAGCTATGCATTTCATATGGATGGGTTTTGGTCAAAAGCTGTTGAAACAAACATTGATTTTCTAAAAACCAAACTTCATTTGCCTTGAAAACTATTGAAAAGAATGGAACCAAACACCACCTTAATGACATTTTGGTAATTATAATCAAACAGATTTATTTTCTTCTTTTTCTACCAAAAAGTTTTTATAAGTTGTTTTATAAAATAGTTTTGAAAAAAAATATAAACACATTCAAATACACCCTAGGATTTTGGCTTTTTTTTTTTTACTTTTGTTTTTTTTTAAAAGCAGATATTCAAATAATCTTATAATAAAAAATGCTTTTTTCTAAAAAAATAATTTTTGAAGAAAAAACACATCCAAATTAATTTTATTTGGATATTTTTATTTCATATAATTTTTTTAAGAAAAAAGTGTTTGTTATTTTAAATGACATAATAATCTGTCCTTTTAAGAGAGAGACAGACACAAGAATTTTTTTTATTTAAATTTTAAATTAAAAAAATTATTCACTCTCTCTTCCATGATATCCATTTTTCTGTGTCTATCTCTCTCCTAAAATAACATAACTTATATCATTTAAAATGACAAACACCAAAAAAAATTTAATATTTAAATCACAATGCTAAAATGGATTGGACGCACCAAAATGTGATTCGAAGGTTATTTAAGTAATTCGGTTTCAAAATTCTAAATGGGGATGCGAACCTTCGGTGAATAGAAAAATAAAATATATATCCACAGTGTGAACGCATTCCGCTTCAGGAGATTCCATTTTGGGCGATGTTAATGTCACCTTTGAGGCATACCTTCTTGCGCGCCTCCTAATTTGATTGCTCCACACGAAGATGTGCCTTTTTGCTGTCCCGACAGTCGCATAGTACTATAAAACTCAAAAAAGTTAGCTATAATCGAGGCAATCAGTTGATGTCGAAATAATTTTCTATTTATGTTACATTAAAATAATGGACAGTTTATATTTATAAAAAAATTTGTTTACAAACTAAAGTATCTTTTTTCGTAAGAACATTAGTTATATTATTTTTTTTCGTAAGAAAATAGTGTAATTTATAAAAATTTGTAGCTAAATCAATTTCCTAAAATAAATAGATTAATATTTTTCATATTACAGAAAATAAAATTTTTTTTTACACATATAAAAATGTGTAAAGTTCATATAAATTTTTGTATATGAATGTGTATGAGATAAAAAAATTATTTGTTATAATGAAAAACATTAAACCCAAAATAAATTTAGCATTTGTTGGGTAGTATATATTAGGAATTATCGATAGAATTTAATATTCAAGTTTTATATTGTCATCAAGTATTACGTTGAAACATTGTTTAACTAATTTAAAATATTATATATTATTTAAATTTATTAAATAATATAAAAAATACATTATTATATAATAATATAACTTTTATTTTAATAATATATAAAATTATATCAAATCAAATTAATTATTAATAAACTTTAAACAAATGTTAACAAAATATTTTTTCTATTTGTTAACACTACTTTTTATGTGACGTGAAATATTCTATGCAAGTCTTAGGACATGTTTGGTGTACAGTATAGGATAAGACATGATAATATAAAACTAATAGTATAGCGTCTGATTGTATAACACTAGATCAAATTTTAGTGTGTCTTGACATTAATATCATCCAGTAGTAACGCATTGTATAATACTATATAGGATAAAAATAAATATTTACCCTTTAATAAATAATTTATATAATTCTTACAAATATATCATATGATATTAATTTTTATAAAAAATTATTGATCAGTGTGTCCAACAAATATATTAATTTTTATAAAAATAAAAATATCCAATATTTTAAAAAATTATATATATTATTAAAATAATATATTAATTATTGAGAATTGCACTGGTCAGAAATGTTAATACATCAACTCCTTATCAGGCCTAATCTCACCTCCATAGGCTTTGTTCTGTCGTGGAGACAGAGATGTATAGCCGGTGGCTAGTATGTTGATATTAGATTTGTGTGCCCCCTTTTAGGTATCTATGGGGGAGATACTTTAGAGATTAGTGGATCATTATGCACTATTATAATAATGGCAGAGCCAAAGAATGGTGTGTGCACAGTGACAACTAAAAGAGAAGGTTTATAATATGTGTACTTTATTGGCTTAACGCTTTATTTATAGTTGGATTACCTGTCAGTAGTGGGATTATGGGCCTCTTAGAAATGTTAGGGGTCCAGCTCTTGATCCATTATTATCGTATTAGGATTAACACAAGTAAGAAATGTTCTCTTAGTTGTTAGCCCTTCATAGATCTTCTAGAATTTGGGCCTTTGTCAAGCCCATAACAGGCTTAATTAAGTTATACATCATTTTGATGTATGAAGGAATTCTGTTGTATAAGTTTATAGTATACGATGGTCTCACCAAATAACTAAAAATATCATAATGTATAATATAACCTTATACTATCAGGTCTTATACATCACATCAAGTAGGCCTTTAATAATAAAAAATAACACATGGTTATTCAATAAACACTTCCATAAAACTTTATTTGATGATAAAAAATATTTTAAAAACTGAAATTATGTTGCAAACCTTCCTCGTTTTTAAAATTTGAGGCTGATGTTGATGTTATGTACTTAATCCTCTAAAAATTGATTATTTTGCATAATTAGAGGGAAAAAAACTCGAGAGAAAGGAAGAGGATCTTGTGGAACACAACATTAAGAAAGCAAAAGATGTCCTTAGTAAAGATGCAACATTGGATGCATAGATGGTGGACAAAACCACGAATGAAAAAAGGAACTTAAGCACCCATTTGTCTGAAGAAGAAGCAGGGAAGTCAAAAAACATGACTATCAGCTCAGGTAGTGTTGAGATATATAGTCCCACATTGGCTGTATGTGCAACTAATGTGGAGTTTATAAGGCCTTGGACACTCCCACTCTTTGAGCTAGCTTTTGGGATGGTGTATCTCAAGGTTCTTTACATGGTATCAGAGCCTCGTCATCCCCCACTTTCTCTTGTGGCATTTCTTAGCACAGGTAGGCTGGGCCTGTTGCATTGTCCACTCTTCAAGCCCAATGGGCTCTTGTGTGAGGGGGCGTGTTGAGATATATAGTCCCACATTGGTTGTATGTGCAACTAATGTGGAGTTTATAAGGCCTTGGACACTTTCACCCTTTGAGCTAGCTTTTGGTGTGGTGTATCCCAAGGTTCTTTACAAGTAGATGTGTGGTTTCCTACAAGAACATAGTCCTCCAACCCAATGGTGAAGAGGATGGAGGCTATAGTGATGAAGAAGATTGGTTGTCTCTTCAGAGAAAGGAGGGAGAAGAAGATTATGCCATCGAGGATGAGGCCCCTACATACCAAGCCAACCCTTTATGTCCAATGTACCATTTCTCCAAAAAGAAGCACAAGGAAGACTACAAAAAGTGGAGGAAAGCCTTAATAGCTAAGTTACTGGGTAGGAGAATCAGTAATCGTCTTATGACCATATTGTTAAACTATGGGCTCTGACAGGTGGAATAAAGGTTATAAACTTGGACAATAGATACATTATACTCAATTTCCATGAGGAAAAAGACTATTTTCATGTTCTACACGAAGGCCCTTGGATATGGGTGGATCATTATATGGTGGTGCAAAGATAAAGTCCTATGTTTGATCCATATGATGAACAAGTAAAGAGGTTAGCTATATGGATTTGAATTCCAGGTCTTCCACTGGAGTTTTACTCATCCTAACATCTTTAGGGAATTGGTAATTTGTTTGGTAAAACCCTAAAGGTGGACAAGAACTATCTCGGGAAGTCAGATGGTGGAGAAGGATAATACACAGATAAGGCTAAATATGTCAAAATTTATGTTGAAATTGACTTAAAGAGAAGCTTTATTTTCATGTTTCGGTTAGGGGATAGGACGTTTAATGTTGCCTATGAAGGTCTGCATCTCATATGTTTTGGATGTGGGAGATATGGACACAGATAAGATGTTTGCAATTGAGGTATTCCTATTGAACAACCTTAAGTTTTGACTCATATGGAAGTGTAGGTGAATAATAAGGAGCCAAATGGGAATATTTCTGCTGGGGAAAATTCGGAAGAGGCATTAAACAAAATAGAGGAAGAAAGACAAAAACCACCCCTCAAGCTTAATCGGAGGGGAAGCCCAAGGTGCAGTCGGTTCAACATTCCAAAGGCTATGAACAAAGGGCCAAGGTAGTTAGAAGGAATAACGAAGGTAGCTCTAACTATAGGTTTCCTCCTCTGGCAAAAGTCGATGAACAGGAAGGAGCAGGTGTGCAGGATCCAGAGAGGCAGGTTTCTCATCCTATCAAGGAGTTAACAACTTCGATTAGAAGCAGAGGTGCAGTCAAAAAATGGCTTATCCAAGATAATTCTAAACACATTAAAGGGTCTTCTAGCAAAGGAAAAAGTTCTCCCCCTAAAATCAGTGGGAGGAAAAGCAGTCTTAAACCTGGCCATGTAGGGCAATGGGACTAAGTAAATTTTCCAGTGTCAACAGGGCCCAAGTTAGTGGTTCAGCCCAATCTAAAACTCAACCCAAATCAGGAAGCACCTATTTTGTCCCGATGGTGACCGAGGCTGATTTGGGAGAAAAGCTCTTTTCTGAGAAAATGAATCTCAAAATTCAGAATCAGCAAAACAAACAGGAAATTCTCCTCCTTATGAGACATATAATGCAGGGAGAAAATAAAAAAGCTCTGAATAATGCCATTGCTTTCATGCAACCCACCCCCAAGAGCATCCTCATCTCATTTCGTTCGGCTACGAAAGAAAAGGAAAATATTGCTCCAGTAACACATAAAGATCATGGGTACCATAGATCGAGGAGCAATAGACCTTCGCAATCGCCAGCGAGGGTTAGACCTCAGTGTTCTCTTTCTGAGTGAAAGAATAATGGGAGTAGTGGAACCCAGTTCTTCATTAAACTTCCCTCGAGTGCTCAATGGAAGTCTTCATGTTGAATTGTTGGGGCTATACCAAGAAGCGTTTCAAAGGCATTTGGGTACTTTATAAATGAAACACAATAATGATATTGTTGTGTTTCTTGAGCTGAAAGTAAGAGAGGTCCATGGACCAATATCATTCACAAGTTATGTTACTGCAAATCTGCTATTGAAGAAGAGTGGGCTTCGCCGGTGGTATCTGAATTCTTTGGAATCATCCACTTTCTCGGTAAGTCTTATAGAGAAAAGCGATCAATTCATTTTGGTTCAAATTGATGTCCCCAATACGCCCTCTTTCCTCTTCACGACAATTTATGCTAGCCCTAAGATTGAAAAATGAATAGAGCTCTAGAACGATCTCTGTCGCCTTCAATCATCGCATCAGGAACCATGGCTGCTTGTTGGGGACTTCAATGAAATCAGTTCTCCATCAGGGAAAAAAGGGTGCTCTAGTTGATCTTAGTAGATGCTCACCCTTTATATCTTTCCTTGATGATTGCCACTTCCTTGATATTAGAAGCTTATGACCATTTTTCACATGGAAGGACCCTAAATTTTCCCATCTGGATCATATATTCAAGAGGTTGGATAGAGCTATGGCCAATGCCCAATGGAGGTTTATGTTTGATGAAGCTTTTGTTCAGGTAATCCATCGACTTTCCTCTGATCATCATCTTCTCCTTATTTCTCTGTTTAAAGATTTTGCTGAGTGGGAAGTTAGGTCGTTTTGATTTTTTTCCTCCCTGGCTATAACACCCTAACTTTAAGCAGGTCCCGGAGGAAAATTGGAAGCAGGAAGAAGATATGGCTGATAACCTCTCTGATTTGGTTCCCATCATTCGGGATTAGAACAATAACACCTTTGACATCATCAGTAAAAGGAAATTATCTCTCATTCGGAGGCTATATGGCATTCAAAGAAGTATAGAAGCTGGATTTAACTCTTTCCCGATCAATCTAGATACTAAACTAAGGCGGGAGTTGGAAGAAATTTTAGAGCTTGAAGAGCAATTGTGGTACCAAAAATCTAGAACCAATTGGATTTGAGATGGGGACTGCAACACTAGATTTTATTATATCTCTGCCATTGCAAGGAGAAGGATGAATAAAATCCTTTCTTTGAAGAATGACATGGGATTTTGGATAAGAAGTGATGTTGCCCTGAAGAATATGGTGACTAACTCCAAGTTGTTTACTGAAGATAATCTTTCTAGGAATTGGAGAGCCACGACTGTGAATTGGTCCCAACTTGATCTTAATGAGATTCAGGCTTTAAGCAATCCATTTTCTACAAAGTAGATAAATAATGTTTTTTTTTCCAAATGGGACCTTATAAGGCTCCTCAACCTGATGGGTTCCCGGCTGCCTCTTATTAACAAAACTGGAATTTTCTTTTAAATAAAGTGTGCAATGATATCAAAGACTTCCTAGACAGACCTGAGGATATCCACAAGATCAATGAAACTCTGGACGTTCTTATCCCTAAAGAGGATAAGTCTGAAAAAGTGGATCAGCTTCGACTATAGCTTTGTGCAACATGCTCTATAAGGCCATTTCCAAGATTTTAGTTATCACTTGAAGCCTCTCATGAATAAGCTAATTTTGTCGTTTCATACTAGCTTTGCTCTTGGAAAAGTTATCCACGATAACATAATCATAGCGCAGGAGTTGATCCATTCTATGAATAGACTTACGGGCAAGAAAGCATACATGTCAACCAAGATTGACCTGGCCAAGGCTTATGACCTGTTAAATTGGGGATTTATTAACAGCATTCTGACTGAAGCTGGCATACCCCTGCACATTATCAGAATTATTGAAGCCTGCATAACCTCCTCTAATTTCTTGGTCCTGTGGAACGATAGCATTTCTGACAAGTTTACCCCTTCAAGGGGAATTCGGCAGGGGGATCCAATATCTCCTTTTTATTTTTGCCTTGCATGATTAAATTATCTCACTTAATTGCTGAAGTTGTTCGAAAAAATTAGTGGAAACCTATGAAGGCTGGAAAGAATGGGCCTCATATTTCCCACCTTATTTTCACAGGTGATTTAGTTTTATTCGAAGAGGCCAGTCTTGCTCAATTAGAGGTGATGTTTGACTGCTTGAAAGACTTTTGTGATATGTATGGCCAACTTGTTAGTATTTAAAAAATGGTGATTTATTTCTTTAGGGACACAGATCCTATTACTAAGGAAGTTACATCTCGGGCAAGTGGTTTCAAAGCTGCTAACTCATTAGGCAAGTATTTGGGGTCTATATTGTATCGTGGGCTTGGGAATAAGAGAAATTTTGCCGGTGTTCTTACTCGGGTTAAGGCTCGCCTTGCAAGTTGGAAAAGTCACCTGCTTTCCTTTACGGGTCATGTGACTCTGGCCAATTATGTTCTAAGCTTCATTCCTGTCTATCACATGTAATATGGTTCTCTTCCTTTTTCTGTTTGCAATGAGATTGAGCAGATCCAGTGCTCCTTCATTTGGGGGACACCCTGGATAAGAATAAGGTGCATATGATCGCCTAGGAGAATATGTGCAAGCCTAAACACACAGGGGGTTGGGCATTCACAACCTAAAGGTTCATAATGAAGCCTTTTTACATAAAGTTGTGATGAGAATGATTAATAACAGAGAAGCTCTTTGGGTAAAGGTCCTCACAGGTAAATATGAGAGGAATCTTGATTGCCTATGATAAGAATAAGGTGCACCTGATCGCCTAGGAGAATATATGCAAGCCTAAACACAGAGGGGGGGGGGGTTGGGCATTCACAACCTCAAGGTTCATAATGAAGCCTTTTTACATAAAATTGCGTTGAGAATGATTAATAACAGAGAAGCTCTTTGGGTGCAGGTCCTCGCAGGTAAATATGAGAGGAATCTTGATTTAAGAAGACAAATTAAAGTTCAGTCGTATGACTCTTCGCTTTGGAAAAGTGTGGGCCGTGCTTGGGATGGGTTTCTTGACAACCTTCGATGGGAGGTGGGAAATTGAAAAGAGATCTTTTTTTGGCAGGACAGATGGACTTACTGGACAGACCTCCCCTTGATTATATCCTTCCTAATCAGGAGCTTAATGATGTTGAGATTAAGGTGGCAGACATGGTGGACTGCAGAACTGGAGATTGGAACTTTGAGACCTTAAATAGGATTTTACATATGCAAGTAATGTCTTCTATTTAAGCCATTCTTCCATCTTCTAATGAGAGGGGAGACAATCAATTGGTGTGGAGAAATTCTAGTAACCAAAAGAACGTGGTCAGATTGGCTTACAATAATTTAATGAATTTTGACTCCCTAGTCTGTGATTCTACATGGAACTTAATTTGGAAGTGGAGAGGTCCCTAAAGACTTCGTTCTTTTGTTTGGATGGTGTACTCTGGGTGCATCCTTATAAAGGATCACTCTGCCAATTGGGGTGGGTCTCCCTTATGCTTGTGTTAACCAAATAGAAAGCATTTCATATGTGCTCCATGATTGCAATAAGGTAACCCCTCTTTGGTTTGCTTGGTTTTCTGGTTCTCCCCCTACTGACTTATTCTCTTTACCTCTAGGAGACTGGATTCGAAAAAAACCTCCTTGAAAGGGTGGCTTAATCTCCAACTCTTACATGGGAAGGATATTTTTATTACCACCATCTGGTTTTTATGGAGATGGCGTAATAATGAGACTCATGATGCTTCATTTTCCAGACCTGACAATCTCATTTCCATCATATATGCATATATTAGAGATATCATATCTAGCTTGCCTAACCAGGCCCAGCTTCGGCGTCCCAATCCAGCTAGTCCAAGAAGTAGATGGGTTGCTCTCCCCATGGATAGTGCAAGCTTAATGTGGATGTTTCTGTGAAAAAGTATCCGGTGGAGCGGCGTATGATGGTCTCATAAAAGATGAAAATGGCTCTTAGATAACAGGTTTTCTATATAAGATTGGGTTATGCTTTCCGCTCATCGGAGAGCTTTAGGCAAATTATATAGGAATTCGTGTTTCTTGGGAAAGAAAAACTCTGTGGCTAATGGTTGAGAGCAACAATCTTCTTGATATTCAAGCCATTACGAGTGTAAATAATGTGTGTTGTCATGATTAGCTTGTTAATAGTATAACGAGCTAGTGCAATAGGCAATGGCAAGTTATGTTCTTACATGTGAGAAGGGATGGAAATTTGGGTGCAGACTTCTTAGCTAAGCTGGCCATATCTGCTAGGGAGCACTTTGTTTTGATAGACTTCGCTCCTGCTGGTTTGAGTCATATTTATGATTCTGATTTTTGTCATTTGTATATTTTTTTCTTTGGGCTCTTGCCCCTTTGCTGTACCAAAGAAAAAGAACTCAATCCTCTTTCCAAATTGCATTTTATCCTTTTTCTTTATAAATGCTTGAACCTATTAATGTTTAACGGGAAAAATAATAGTAGTTTTTATCATATTAAATATAATTAATAATTGTTGATGTGAATTATCAATTAACTTATAGATACTGTAAAGAACTTTGGGATACACCACCCCAAAAGCTAGCTCAAAGGGTGGGAGTGCCCAAGGCCTTATAAACTCCACATTAGTTGCACATATAACCAATGTGGGACTATATATCTCAACACGCCCCCTCACACAAGAGCTCATTGGGCTTGAAGAGTGGGCAATGCAACAGGCCCAGCCTACCTGTGCTAAGAAACGCCACAAGAGAAAGTGGGGAGCGGCGAGGCTCTGATACCATGTAAAGAACCTTGGGATACACCACCCCAAAAGCTAGCTCTGGTATCAGAGCCTCGCCGCTCCCCACTTTCTCTTGTGGCGTTTCTTAGCACAGGTAGGCTGGGCCTGTTGCATTGCCCACTCTTCAAGCCCAATGAGCTCTTGTGTGAGGGGGCGTGTTGAGATATATAAACTCCACATTAGTTGCACATACAACCAATGTGGGACTATATATCTCAACACGCCCCCTCACACAAGAGCTCATTGGGCTTGAAGAGTGGGCAATGCAACAGGCCCAGCCTACCTGTGCTAAGAAACGCCACAAGAGAAAGTGGGGAGCGGCGAGGCTCTGATACCAGAGCTAGCTTTTGGGGTGGTGTATCCCAAGGTTCTTTACAGATACAACTTTATTTTCAAATAAAATATGATATTTGCACATAGCAAAGTTGTGTACACTTGTCACAACACTTATTTATAAAATTATTAAATTACTTTATCATTTAACTATTTGTAATTGACTACTTATTGAAGTGAAATAAGACAATTGACTAATATTTGATAATTATATTTTGCTAATAAATACTTATATCCATAACTCATCCGGACCAATATTAGGAGCCACAAAAAACCCATTGAAATAACATTCCAACATAAGTTAAGGGTCCAAAACAATAAATCTTAACTAGAAAGAAAATGTGTAAGATATGCATTCACACAAATCCCGTAGGATATCCAGCAATACAGGTGCGTTAACCTTATCATCCAGCCAATGACTGAAAAAAAAGACGAGCTTCTAGCAAGGCCTCCCTAACATAGCTCACTAAGAGGCATCTTGTGTAAAAAGATAAACTAAAAAGACAATCCAAATAAATCAATTAGAAAACAAATCAACCATACCACCACACAAAGGCGGTCAAAAAAGCCAGCAAACAATTCATATCGCATACTATAAATAGAGAGGAAAAGATATAAATACATTAATATTTCCACTACTATAAAAGTCATTATTATCGACGAGATTTTTCGACGGAAAAAATTCCGTGAAAATTACTAACGGAATTTTTGACATAATTTGTTTATCGTTGAATTTTTTGACGGAAAACAAATTCCGTCAAAAACTTTCGACGAAAAATTGATTGCGTCGAAATTTTTTCAACGAAAAATGGATTCCGTCGAAGATTTTCGACGGAAAATGAATTCCGTCGAAAACAGATGAATAAAATAAATTGGAAAATAAATTGATTTTGTGAAGGTTTTCGACGAAAAATGTATCCCGTCGAAGATTTTCGACGGAAAATGAATTCCGTCGAAGTTTTTGGACGGAAAATGTATTCCGTCGAAGATTTTTGACGAAAAATGAATTCCGTCGAAAACGGATGAATATAATAAATTGGAAAAGAAATTGATTTTGTGAAGGTTTTCGACGGAAAATGGATTTCGTCGAAGATTTTCGACGGAGAATGAATCCCGTCGAAAACCGATGAATAAAATAAATTGGAAAAGAAATTCGTTTTGTGAAGGTTTTCGACGGAAAATGGATTATGTCGAAGATTTTTGACGAAAAATGAATTTCGTCGAAAACCGATAAATAAAATAAATTGGAAATGAAATTCATTTTGTGAAAGTTTTCGACGAAAAATGGATTTCGTCGAAGATTTTTGACGAAAAATGAATTCCGTCGAAAACCGATGAATACAATAAATTGTTAAACCATATACTTTTTTTTCATATTTCTTTCCACAGTTTCCATCTTCTTCTTCTTTTTATACATGATCATGCTCTTTTTTCATTAACTAGAATTCGTGTATTTTGTGATATACAATGAATATACTATGGATATGATTATTTTTATAAAGTTATTTTTGGTCATTACATTGTTTTAACTAACAGTTTAGTTCAAGATTTGAATTATTTATATACTTTTTAATATTAAATATTTTAAATTAATTTTATGTTAATTCCAATTTAATATATTAAAATAAAATCTATTCTTTAGATCTGAAGTTAAATATAATAATAGTCTCTTAAAAACCATGCACCCTGATTGGTTTCATAAAATTGGCATATAATAAGTTTTTCATTTGGAGATATTGTAAGAAAACATAGTTATTTAATTATATATCATAACATATTATTTTTACTTTATAAATAAACATTTAATAACCCAAACTCTTTTAATAACACGATAATATATAATTTAGGAAGTACGTACATATATAAATACGCGATACAGACATGCCATAATGCCAATATATATATACAGAATGTTTAATGAGTTCTCCATATAAGAATTAATTTGAAATCATTTTAAATTTCATTTTTTTAGTAACAGTTTTGAATATAATATTTGATTTCTTAATCTAATCCAATAAAATTATTTTCAGTTTTAGTTAATTGCAAACAAGTTTAAATAAGTAAAAAAATTACTTATAATTATGCCTTTTAATATTGATATTTAAATATTTAAGTGTGTAATTAATAATGATAATTTTGAAACTAAGAAATTTGAACATTAAAGTAAAAAAAAATCAAAGTGATTAACACTTCGAGGGTTAAATTCAGATGATGGTTGAGAGCTAGTGATGCAGCCAACAGCCACCCGACGGGGCGACCCCGGGAATTTTTTTATTTTTATATTGAATAGTAGATGTACTATCATTTTCACTTTGATTTTCCCACCCTGCCCACAGCATTGTCACATCATATTTTCGCATAGCCATAAAAGGCACAATCTCTCTATTTGTAAGCTTCTTCTCTCTTCTTAATTTTTTACTTTGATTGAGCTTGTCTATTTCCCACGACATTTTCTTTTCTATTTAGGGTTCAGCTTCAATATCCTGCAACATTTTCGCACACTATAGCCCACCTCTGTTTGCAAGCTTAATTTTTTTTCCTTCTTCTTCTTCATGATCCACATCTCTGATAATGGAAGGTAATGAGTTTTTTGTTTTGTTTAATTTTTTTTTGTTGAATCAGTTTCACCGGTAATAGGTTGTTAAGAGGGCTCTTCACAATGAAACCATTTTGCATCATAACATCTACGGGATGACGCTGTGGGCTACCAATGAGGTACGTGCCACATCAAAGTTCTGGTATATCATAGGCATAATGTTTCGTATGAGATCACTCTGAGTTTTTCGGATAATGGCCACTACCTGCTTTATGTTTATAAAATAGCATCATAATGGGAACTACCCGTTATGACGTTGTGTGTAACATCCCGTGTATACCCGGTTTGTTAGCATGTCATCGTATTAAGCCACGCTTAATTAAAAATGAGGAATATATTTTTCTTTTCAATTATGACGTCATTATTATTAGCCAAGTTGATTATTAAAATCCTCTTTCAAAACATTGTCTGTATGTAAATTACAAAAGACAGCTAACTGAAATACCTCAATATATAATTAAAAGTGAGTATCTAAAATCACGGAACTACAACACGTAGTCCGGACATAATCCTGATATATTATTACAACTCAAATCTAACTAAGACATAGTCAAACAATGTGGCATGGATAATCTCATGCTCACTAAATAAGGCAACATAGCCAAACAAGGTCTCAACAACAATAGCAATATAATCATAAAGCTAACAGCAAGTAGCAACAAGCATAATCCAGCATCCAAGCATAATCATCATATAAACAGCAATATCAGCTAAGCTCTGGCCTCCTGCCGCTAGAGGTCTCAACCCCCGCATTATCTGAACCTGAAATATGTGCCCCAAACGTGGGGTGAGATCTCTAAACAGAAATCTCAGTAAGACAAGGGGTCCTCAAGGATCTTCCACCCCAAGCTCACTTACACGAACAATATAAGTTCAAAAGCAGTAATTCCAATATAAGTTCCAAAACTATGCAGTGCAACAGATATTCGTGCCATGTGTGTTATCACTATTCTACTGGCCAGAGAAATGCAGGAATACGTTTATTACCTACAGTTAGTACAAGGAACATCACTTGCACCTCACCCACAACCTCCGCATCTTGTATGTACCACATACTCAGGCTTACCGTATAGGTGGAACACCACATGCATATCAGAAAGGCACTTGCATATAACAGCTCAACAACATTTCACAAATTAATATATCATGAAAACAACATCATGCATATAACCATACCCCCAAGGGACATGGTGGAACCAACAATGGCTAAACTGAGGACACGAAAGCTTACCTTGCAAGCTAACAATCCAATGCCAAGAGTCCACACAAGCTCAAAGCCCAAACACAGCAGTATCACAATCTGTTATGGACCAGTAATATATCTACAAGCATACTCTACAAGCATACATCATAAAGACAAGGCCTTTCCTTTACGTTTTACGTCTTAAGGCTTCTAACAAAGCCACAAGCCCTTAATCACTTGATTCTGACTTAGTTCAATTATTACAGAAGTCCAACTTCATCAATCTAGGGTCCACAACCCCCAATAGCCTACTGTATGAATAGTGCAGCTACTGTTCTTCGAAATCCTAGAATATCCGGATATTCCTCGGGGACATATCTGGATATCCAATATCCAGATATCCAGGAACACATATCCGGATATCACATATCCGGATATTTTCACATCAATATCCGGATATCCAGAAACCCATATCCGGATATCAATATCCGGATATTTCAAGTTAAATATCTGGATATTTCGCGATAAAATGCAGTTTTACATTTTCGCGAAGATATCCCTTCAAGGTTCCATTTTTAACACTTTAAAACATTAAAGCATGCATCTTTAGGTCCATTTAGGTTCATATATCAGTTGGTTACTTGTTTAACTCATTAAACATACCAAGACACCTCTTTAATCAATTTAAACTCATGATCAAAGGTTCAACACTTACCCAAGGTTCAAAACAGAGGCAAAAGCTGCTCTTGGAGCTCACAACCAGCTCTAAGGATTCTGACTTGTACCAAAAACGAAAGTGGCACACAACAAGGTTCTCTCCTTCACAAAGTATGTTTCTTGGACCTCAAAATGCCATGACCATGGCTTAAACAACCCCAACACAAAAGGTCAGCCCCAAAACTTCACCAAACCAGTAGCCAAAACTCATAACAAGGTCTCACACCCACTCCCAAACACACACCTAAGTGTTTGCTCATCAAAGGAGAAGATCACAAAACTCCCAAAAATGGTGAAGAGACAATGAAACAGTGCACAAAGCTGGTCAGCCACCCTCAAGGTCACGTAGGAGTAACTGAATACCTAGGGTTTTGTGCTAAATGCGCATATATATAGTCACTTAAGAATTAATCGCGCAGTATTAGCATTAATAGCTACGCTTAGTATTTTAATCCCAAACTTTGGAATCTGAGCCTACTCATTTTTCTAAGATTTTTCATATTTTTATTTTATTTTTCGGAGCACCTTTCTGGTACGCGTTTTTCCCATAGCCAGTATCAGTTCTGGCACTAGTTCTCATTATTTTAACTTGAAACTTGTTTTACATGTCCTACATATTATTTTAGGAATATTCATGCACTTATTATAATTTTCCGAGATACTTCACCGGTACGCAATTATACCGGGTAGCAAAATCGGTATCTGCACTTTTCGTCCGAAAAGCGACTTTCAGCATTATAAATCACTTTCTATAATTATTAAAGCCTCATAGTAATTATTATGGTCAATTATGGAATTATTTCCTAATTTCACATAATTAATCAATTAATTTCCTGAAACAACGGTGCAAGTTCTTACATTGTGGTCTACCATTTTCTCTTACTCTGTTGCTTTATGTCTTGGAAGTTGTAAAGACCCAAGTTTTATTATAAGATGTTGAGGTTGTATATGTTTATATTAGAAGCCACAAACCTACCTGTGAAGGACTCCTATGTGAAGCTTAAACTTGGAAAGTTTAAATTAAACACTAGGATATTAAGGAACACGTTCAGCCCTGTTTAGACTAGGACCTGCAAGTTATGTATCTGCTGTTGGTGTTTGTTGTTTTATGATATGTTTAGAATCAATAATCATGTATGAGTCACATTTACTGATATGGAGTGGGTAATGTTTAGATTTGGAATAATAATTGTTTTTTTATCTACTTTGAACCAAAGGCTAGAAGTAATTTGAGTCATTCAGAAAATCCCTAATGAGATCAAGTTATTAATTGATGATTTACAGAGAAATTTAAACTAGCCCTAATTTATAAAGAGCTAACGATAACCTTATAACAATATGCTTTAATAATTTCTGTATTAAGGGAGATTAACCTGATACTTGATACCTTACACCAACATGCATTCATTAAAGCTTAAAACAAACATATACGTTTTTAATGGCTAACGGTGGCACTCATAACAGTAAATGGTAAGATTACTTTTAGTGAATATGTCAAGTCATTTATTCTAGCATGTCTAGATACCTTAAACAATCCATTAATTTTGTGTATTTTGTTCTATTTTTGACGAACTTAATGAAGCTTAAGATCTAATGTACAACTTAAAGCCTCAAATTGAATTGTTCTGATTCCAATTTCCAAGTGAGTTATTGAAGAAGTAAAGGAAGATGCTGCTGTCTATCAGGTATCATTTATGGATGTGGAGTATTTGAGTTGATTTCAAGGGTGTATCCGGTTGTCAAGGATAGTCCATATTTTCAAGGTTGTCTCATTTTCTTGTGTATGGTAATTGATATGGGATAGGATTGTGTTTGTAGCCTCTATATTTTGTATTCTGCTCCCTATCGTCTCAAGGGAATTTATTATTGATATGCAACAAGATTAGGCAGCTTTCTTGCTTCTTTTTTAGATAAAAGGAGATCTGTACACTGGAAATAAATATTCGCAGATTATGTATACTAGGTAGGAATGATTGAACCAGTATTTATTTGTTGAGTGCTCAAAACTATAAGGAAAAGGGTATATGAGAATACACTAAAAAGTTTTTCCCAAAAGGAGAGTCTCTGCCTCAACGAATAGTATGTGTTCAAAAAAAAATTGAGCTTATTAAATAGATTTTATATTCCATTTTATACACTTCATTCTTGCCTCTCCCAACTAGTCTTTGTTCTTTTTCTTCTCTATCCATTTTATATTCCATTTCCATAAGATCCTTTGGTTTTTCTATCATCGTGTTTTTAGTTTAGTTGTTGGGTTTTCCTTCCGTGATTCACTTCCAAAACAAATGAGGATGGATAACCAAGATCAAAGATGAACTCAAACTCAAGGTGTTGTTTCTTTTAAAACGGTCATTGGTTTTATCTTCCTTTTCTCTATATTTTATTTTATTGAAGTTTGTTATTGTTTCTCTTTCTGGGTTCTATTTGTTTAATGACTTTCTTGGTTTTCTTATGGAAAAGTCCTTGTCTTTCTGGGTTTGTTATTATTATTATTATTATTATTATTATTAACCAGTATTATTTTTCCTTTTAAGTTTTTCAAGGAAAAGGTTTTTATGGTGCATTCTTATTTTTACAGGACACGAGAGTCATGGAGTTCATGTATGAAATTTAATTTGTATGTTAATTTGCAGCTGACTGGTAATTACTGCATTTAAGGTACATATATGTAATTGAATCATTGCCATACAAGTTTTGGTATTGCTAGGTTCAACCATACACACCTTCCCTGCATATAGCCATGTTGAAATAATACTTTCTTCAATATTTATAGTTGAATTTTCATGAAAATATGTATTTATACACTTGTGATATTTATATTTGAAGCTTTTCTTAGCATTTTTAACTACTTTGATACGGAGCACATGATTAAACCCTACCACCTCATAATTTTGTAATAAATTAAAATACACTACCAATAATACCCACACAAAAATTGAATTATTAGGAATATAACATTTCAAAGTTAATCCAAGGGCACAACCCTTAAACCTATGGATTGCACAAAATAACCTTAACACAAGCAGGGGCTTCACACCTTTGCTGATAATCATTGATTATTCTCTTGCAGCACATTTAACTCTATGGCAGGATCAGATGATAGGAGTTGGATGTACAACCACATAGATGGTTCAAGGTCAATCACTTTACAATTCCAGCATGGAATTGAGAGGTTCATACAGTTTGCTATAGAACATAGCACCAACTCAATGACTGAGTTCCGTCGTCCTTGTAAAAAGTGCAAGTGTATGAAATTCCTTAATGCAGACACATTGAGGGTGCATTTGTGTAAGTACGGCTTCATGCCTGATTATTATTGCTGGTCAAGCCATGGAGAAACTCCGCCAAATCCTCCCCTAGTGGTTGACAGACACTCATTATGGCGGAAGTGGTCATTGAGATAACTATGAACAATTTGAGCAATTGGTCATGGATGCTGCAGGTCCACATATTGGCGCGCACCTACAGGGTGACACAGATGAAATTCAACAGTTAATGCATGAAGATTCTAATGCGGAAGCAACACGATTTTTCAACATGCTTCAAGCTTCCCAACGTCCATTATGGGATGGTTGTGAGACACACACTACCTTATCTACTTGTCTAACAGCCCTAAGCTTGAAAACAGATTATCGAATGACTGAGGGGTGCTTCAATCAATGGATGAAGTTTGTTGGAGATGTCTTGCCAAAAGGGCATTCACTGCCAAAGGATTTTATAATGCAAAAAATCGATGAAGAATCTCGGTCTTAAAGGAGAGAAGATACATTGTTGCCCTACTGGATGCATGTTGTTCTATAAAGAACATTCAGAACTCAATACTTGCGAATTTCGTGGGGAAAATAGATATAAATATGTAACAAAAAATGGAAAGGTGAAAACTGCACCATTAAAGAAAATGTGGTACTTTCCCTGGTACCTAGGCTTCAAAGATTATACTCTTCAGAGCAGACAGCTTGTCAGATGAGATGGCATCGAGAACATGAAAGAAATACTGATTCGTTGACATATCCATCAGATGCCGAAGCATGGTTGCACTTCAATGAAACACATAATGATTTTTCTCAGGAACCCCGTAATGTCCGCCTTGGCTTATGTTCAGATGGGTTTGCTCTTTTTGAGAAGACAGGGAAGACATATTCTTGCTGGCCAGTTATTATTACTCCATATAATCTACCACCATGGATGTGCATGCGGAGAGAGTTCTTGTTTTTGTCATGTATTATCCCTGGGCCTTCAAACCCAAAGTGTAACATTGATGTTTATCTAAGACCTCTGATAGATGAATTGAAAATTCTATGGACTGAAGGGGTCCTAACATATGATGTTTCATTGAAGCAGAATTTCGTGATGCGGGCTGCATTGATGTGGACAATTAATGACTTTCCTGCGTATGGTATGTTGTCTGGTTGGCAGACAATGGGGAAGCTTGCATGTCCCATTTGTATGGAACAATGTAAAGGGTTCAGGTTGCAACATAGTCGTAAAGTATCATGGTTTGACTGTCACCGTCGATTCCTGCCACTGAATCATCCTTACAGGAAAAACAAGCATGCATTCATAAATGGCAGGGAAGAAATATCAAATATACCACAAAGGCTTAACGGGGAAGAAGAATGGCTAAGAGTGAGATACAGGTCGACTGCAGAGGAAGTTTCAGTCTTTGTTGAAGATCAGGAATATGGGAAATCTCACCATTGGACAAAGTGAGCTATATTTTGGGAATTGCTTTATTGGAAAGATTAATTATTGAGACAAAATCTAGATGTCATGCATATTGAGCGAAATGTCTTTATGAATATACTGAACACAGTGATAGACACAAAGGGCAAGACAAAAGATACCAACAATTCAAGAAAGGACCTTCAGATCCACTGCAAGCGACCTCTCTTACATTTAGTGGTCCATCCAAATGGAAAGGTTAGTAAACCCAAAGCTAATTACACCTTCAATAAAGAGAAACGAATTGAGTTACTACAGTGGGTGAAAGATCTTAAATTCCTCGATGGCTATGCATCCAAGATGTCCCGATGTGTTAATATGAGGGAGGCAAAGTTATTTGGTATGAAGAGTCATGATTGTCATATCTTCTTCCAGAGATTGCTACCATGGGCATTCAAAGCATTACATAAGCCTATTTGGAATGCACTAATTGAGTTAGGAGTCTATTTTAAGGACATATGTGCATCTCAATTGAGTGTGACAAAATTGCAAGAGATGGAATTAAATGTCCCAATAATGATATGCAAGTTGGAGATGTTTTTTCCGCCTAGTTTCTTTGACTCAATGGAGCATTTGCCAATACATTTGGCATATGAAGCTAGAGTTGGTGGCCTGGTGCAGTATCGATGGATGTATCCATTTTAAAGGTAATTTTCATTCATAATAGATCTAGATTAGAATGTTTTATTGATATTATAACTTAAAATAAATGTGTATAACTTTGTCATCAAACACAGGCTTATTCGGACTCTGAAACAAAAGGTTGGGAATTCAAATTATGTTGAAGGCTCTATTGCTGAGGCATATCTGACTGAGAAAATGTCAACATTTGCATCATATTATTACCCCCCAGATTTTCCTACAAGAAGGACAAGACTCCCACGAAATGATCATGGATGTGGAACAAGTCAAGGTGCTCCAATGCAAAATTCAATATTCAACTACCCTGGAAGATCAATTGGAACTAAAACCAAAGCAACACTTGATCCTATTGATAGGAACACAGCGATATTATATACCCTTCTCAATTGCGATGAAGTTGCACCTTACTTAGAGTATTTATCTAATATCCACTTGTTGTCATAAATTTTCTTAGATCTTATTTATGCATCAAGTCAATATATCCTCGTTGCTTATTCCCGACACATTTCTAACATGACAGGACATTCTCCAACTTAGAAAGACTCCAAAATCCCTTGATAACAGTTGTACAACTTGACGAAAAAATATCAACAGAGTTTCCATCTTGGTATTCAAGAACGGTATGTATATGTATACCAACACTTCTGCACACATTACTAGTTTAATATGTATCGTTAAACCAATGCATGTTATGTACTAAACCTTGTAATTTTTACAACACAATGTAGGTTAAACAATCTCATAATGCGACTAAAGATGTTGCATGGAGCTTAGCTTGGGGACCAAACCAAATCGTCATTCGTTGTCCAAAGTATGTTATTAATGGATACAAGTTTGCCACTATATCATCAAATGAAGGGATGGCTACAACAAATTATGGCGTTTGCGTTAGAGGATCGCAAATGGAAAGTTTAGAAGTTGACTATTTTGGGATGATAATTGATATTGTACAAATGGATTATCTTGGCCACGGTGACACAAAGTTAACTTTATTTAAATGTCAATGGTTTGATCCTAGCCCACAAGGCACACGAAAAGATCGATATGGCAATGTTGAAGTTAAGATGTCTAGGAGATACAATAGATACGATCCGTTTATATTTGCTCAACAGGCCGAGCAGGTGTATTATACATCTTATCCCAGGAATGAACAAGAATGGCTGGGGGTAATTAAAACCAAAGCTCGTAACATTATCCCAGTGACAAGAGAAAAAGAAACCGATGAAATTGACAATGTTTACCAAGATGATTATGTTGTGGAGGTTCCTATACACATTGCTGATGATGACATCCATCAGATCCTTGTTGACACTACAGCTGAATTAGAGACAATCCCCGCTCAAAGCATTGATAGTGATGACACAGACATTGAGGAACCACAATTCTTGTCATCATCTGAAGCGGAACACGACGATTATGAAACTGAGGAGACTGAAGAAGAAGAAGACCTAGTTCAAAATGAGGAATCAGAATGAAATGCCAATTATAAACAATCATTAGAGAACTGTGCAGGATAATGACATATTATGTTTGTTTGTGGTTATATTTCTTGTGATATGTCAATGTAGTTGTAATTGTTGTAATATTTGGTATATCAAATACTTATCTTTGGATGTATTGTTAATTTTGATGACATATTATGGAGATTGTAATGGTAAACTAATATTTGTTACATTTTCACAAATGATCAATTCTTATGGAGATTGTAATGGTAAACTGATATAACAATCATGAATGTTTCTTATTGCAGATGAAGACATTTGACAGTACACATGGTAGGGCTGGAGGTAAGGATAATACCTCTGTACGTACATATGGACGAGGGGCCATTAACTGTCGAGGGCAGGACCACACGTCATTCTCTTCACATATGCAAACAACATCACCAAATGCACAATCACCACCATCGGCAGTCCCGGAGACGCAGGAGACGTTTGTAGCTTCTACTGAAGAAGCAAATGAGGTTATCTGACTAATTATGCACATATTCTACCTTTTTTATTTCAAAAAATTTATGTTCAAATTTGATTATTGGAAAAAAATTTGTCTTTATCTCTTGTTTTTGTTAAACAAGATCACGCTCTGTCCTCACTAGAGGCTCCATATTATGGAGCATCTCCGCCTGTCATCCAGAATCTTGTTCCACGATGGGGGGAGAAAGATCCTGTGGACAATCGTATATGGGTACAACCGACCATCAATGGGAGCAAGTAAGTACAAGAAATGTTAATGGTAGTTGTGCTATTTTTTCAATACATCTTCATATAAGTGTTGACAATAATTTAAATGCATTGATCAAAATAATCAAATTACAATCTATTTCAGCTTTGAACCATGCGATGTAGTGCGCAAAATATGGGGTATAATCAAGCGCAACTATGATGGTCCATACCCTACATATAAGGCAGTTCCAACCAATGTCAAGGAGAACTGGTTTAACTCATTGATGGTATTGTTGCCCTTCAAATCTGACCATATTAATATTTATGTATGATTAAAGGTTTTTGAAGCTAATGTTGATATTTTTTCTAAATTGTCTTGTTTCATCCTTGTAGGAAAAATATAAATACTTGCCGGATGACCAATATCTTTTTGATAAAGCATACAAGACCAAAACCACTGGCATAATCAGAAATCACTTGAACTTGATAAGAAAAGGTAAGGGCGATACGTCTTGGATGAGACAAAATGTTCTTGATGGTTTGAAGGTTCACTAGTCTAATGAAAAATGGAAGAAAATGGCTGAAGCAAATAAGAGGAACAGGTCCAAATTTGACGGACCTTCACATTCTGGAGGTTCAATTCCATTTCATGAGCATGCAAGGCGGTTGGTAAGAATACTTACAATTTTTCATATGCATGTAGATTCATAAAATGGTAAGCCATTTTTTATACTTAGCGTATTATGTTTCGATTGTTTTATGTACATATATACGCAGCAAGAAGATGGGGTCATAGATCCGTCCACCCTGGATTGGGCTGTGTTCAAGCATACACACACATCTAAAGATGATCGTGACAGGTGGTGCAATGACAAGACAAAGGCAACAGCTGTGAGTAATATCTATTGTTACACCAAATGTTTACATTTGAAAGCTGATTAGTTTTAGTGCACCTGACTTTAACACATCAATACTTTCTATGTAAATTTTAGGATGGCTTTACGAGACTTAGGGAAGAGAAAGACAGTCAAGTCATTCCAGGAGAGGATGCTAGCAGTGTTGCCTCGGATAATGATTTGATCGTGCAGGCATCTGGTGGGGTTAACCGTAAAGAACGGGTATACGGTTTAGGTACACGGGCAGGAGTATATAAGAAATCTTGACTCTCCAATAGGCTACCACTTGGAGTGTCCCAGCAAGAGCATGACAGGATGCGCACATTGATTATGCAGTTGCAGGGTACAGTTGCACAGCAAGAGGAGAGGGCTGCACAGCAAGAGGAGAGGGCTGCACAACAAGAGAAGAGGGTTGCACAACAACAAGAGAAGGCTGCACAACAGGAGAAAAAGGGTCAGGAACAAGATAGTCTCATGGTTATGATGCAGAGGCGAATGGACAAAATGGAGAAGCTTTTGCGAAGGCTTCCTGAGGCATTTTTAGATACTGAGGATGACGACGAGACTCAGCCCCCGTCTCAGGACCTAGGTGATGACTATGATCATGCAGGTCATCCACCAGCATGACTTTTGTATCTTTGTTGGATATATATGACATGGACTATTGTACATAGACTCTTTTGATTAGTATATGATAGGGACTTTTGTATATGTATGTCCTTTTTGATTAGCATATGTCTTGCACATTTATAGATATATGACAGGGACTTTTGTATATGTATGTCCCTTTTCATTAGTATATGTCTTGGACATTTATAGATGTAGGACTGTTTTGATTTGTATATGACAGGGACTTTTGTATATGTATGTCCCTTTTGATTAGCATATGTCTTGGACATTTATATATATAGCACTATTTTGATTAGTATATGATAGAGACTTTTGTATATGTATGTCTCTTTTGATTAATATATGTCTTGGACATTTATTCATATAGGACTCTTTGGATTAGTATATGACAGAGACTTTTGTTTATGTATATGTCTTGGACATTTATATATATAAGTCTCTTTTGATTTTGTATATGACAGGGACTTTTGTACACATAAATTATAGTAAGATCAAATAATTTTGATATGTTACTTTCATTATATTTGTTTATCAGGTGTGAAACATAAATTAGTATTAATTTTGTAGAGAAACAAATGAAAAAAATATTTCGTTGAAAATTGAGACAAGAATTTTCGACGGAATTATATTAATTTTCTGTTGAAATTTTTTGACGGAATTAGTTTTCTGTCGAAAATCATTACAAAACTTACGGAAATTGTTTTCCGTCGAAAGTCATTACAAGATTTTTCGACGGAATTTCATTCATTTTTCGACGGAATTTGTTTTCCGTCGAAGATCATTACAAGATTTTTTGACGGAATTTCATTCATTTTTCGTCGAAAACTTTCAACGGAATTTATTTTCTGTCGAAAATCATTACAAGATTTTTCGACGGAATTTCATTCATTTTCCATCGAAAGTTTCCGACGGAATTTGTTTTCCGTCAAAGATCATTACAAGATTTTTCTACAGAATTTTATTCAGTTTCCGTCGAAAACTTTTGACGGAATTTATTTTCCGTAGAAAATTGAGACAAGATTTTTTGACGGAATTTCATTCATTTTTCGTCAAAACTTTCAACATAAATTATTTTGTCAAAAATTTTCAACGAAATCTGTAATTCCGTCGAAAAAATTGTTACCCACGAAGATATTTTCGACAGCTTCATTTCCGTCTAAAATTTCGTCGAAAACATCATTTTCAATGGAATTTTAACCATTTTTGACAGAATTTATCCGTAAAAAAAAACATTTTCTAGTAGTGCTTCCATGATACTTACATTTATTACTTAAATACTAACTTAAGTCTCACAGTGTCTTATATATACCCAACCCCTCTTATTCACTCAAAACACTATATTGCAACATTAAAGATCCAATCCCATGGCACTATCTCGCGTAATAAAGCATTGATCCCATTGTTATCCATTCACTGCGTTAAATATTTAGACCAAACTCAATCGTACACGATTTGATAGGATATTTTATGGTCAGATTAATAACCAATGCATTTAAATGTTATAGATGATAAAATTTGTAGTTTGAAGTTGTGGTTACTTATAAATGATTGAGTAATTAAACCAGTTTGATAAAAAAAATTACTTTGTCATGTGAAATGAATTTGTGTAATTTGTTATGTATCAATCAGTTCCCTTTCTAAATTGATAATTGCTTCTTGCTAATGGCTAAACTCAATTATGTCTTTTTACGTACTGTCATGACAGTTTGTTTTGTAGTTTTAATCTTAATGTAAGTTTTACAACTCGTTGACTGTGAAACAATATTAGTTATTTTATAAATTACTCAAAGGTATTGCTAGTGAAAAAATTCTTTTCATTATAGCAATGTATTTTTTATTTTTGTTATATGCATGGTTGAAAGCTAGGCCAGCTAAATACTCGTACAACAATCTAAACAAGCATTGTTAATGACAGCTAACTAATCTATAAACTATAAGAGATGGAATATACTACAACCTTCACCAACTAATCCTGTTGACTCAGCCATTGTTTCCAGTTGTAATAGTAATTAAATAGTTATGTAATTATGCTACTTGTCACTTTCCTAGTTAAACATGTTAGTTGAGTCCCTGATCATAGGTATTATAGCTCATCCATATAAATAATTGTATAAATTTTTATTTATTGAGTAACATACCATAATCAGTTCATATGTTGTTTTTAAAATTAGAGCTCTGCTTTAGCTAATAATTTTCATATTCTCTTCACCTTTCTTGAATTTCAAGGAGCTTCGTTGAGGATTTACGTTAGATTACTTCTAGAACCTCTTAAATCCAATTTACTTGCATCGAAATGAAATACTAAGCTGAATCTAGTGTCTACAATGTTGACTTGTGTAAATTGCCAAGTCCAGCATTTAGGAGCCCCAAATTATGGACGTTATGCATAGTGTTTAAGAGTGTTGTAACACTATAGTCCTAAAATAGATCAATCATTCCATATCTCAGTTTTTAGCATAGAACTTTTTTGTGGATTGTTGAGGCCAATGAGGCTGGGAAGATTTCAGGGGTAGGTTTTGTTAAGGTGGCCTATTTTCAAATATGTAAATTACAAGAAGAAATCTATGCATTTTGGCACAAAAATATGTTTGTGAAATCTTACTTCATGCAACCCAACCTAAGTTAGTTGCAAGATGAATTTGAGAAATTTAGGCCTTTACCACCTTACAATTGCAAATTTTTCGAGCATATAGTGTGTTTTCAACCATAAAAGCGATCAGGCAAGGAGATTACTTGATCAAATTTTTCAAAAGATTAACTTAGAAAGTTTGCTTATTTTGGATTCCAAATTATTCTTTATGATCTTTTACCTTCAGTTTATAAATGGATGTCCTCTTATTAAGTTACCTGCAACCATGAAATTGGAGCTTTCTTTATTAAAATACTTTTAATTTGAAAAAATTGTTGTTCTAGGTAGACTTTAAGATCTAACTTGCATAAAAGACACTGGTTATTCAGTTCGTTAAAGTCGTAATTCCTTTCTGGGTGAAAATACTTAGGGGGTGTATTGGATTAGGATTTTAAAAGATTTTTTTTGAGATAAAAAATCTTATAGATTTTAAAAGACTATTTAGAATTGAACGGACTTTAAAGACTTTTTTTACAATCGAGATTTCATAAGATTGGATTTAAGAGGAATTTAATATAATTTATAAGATTTGAAAGAATAATATGGATTTATAAGATCTTAAAAAACCATATGAATTTTTAACAAACATTCAAAATTACAAGAGTTAGTAAAAAAAGAACAAATAAATGCAATGATATTAATAAAAAAGTAAAACTTAATATAATTTTCTCAATCAGTAAAACCTAATATAATTTTTAACAAACATTCAAAATTACTAAGCAACAGCTCTTCACATATCTAAAGCTATAGTAGTCCTCCATGCATTAACATCTTCTCTTTCCTGCTCTTGAGTTTGACCAATGGGTTGGAAATTATCTTCTTCATTAACTGGTGATACTGAATAGGAAGATGCATCTATTGATTCAATTGCAAATTCATCAGAATGACATTCTTTGCGAAGATTCATTAGTATCATCCATGGTCTAAGATTCACAGTTCTCTTTCTCTTTGCCATTTCTTTTCTTATTTCCTTGTTGTGAATCCCCCATTGACTATAATAAAATTAAAACTAGATAATAATTGAAATAATTTTAAATGAGATTAATATCAACACAATTTAAAAACAGGTTTATTCAAATAAGTAAAGCAAACCCAACGTTAAATAGTTCAATCAACAAACAATAAAAAGAAGATTTAATAAGCTAATGACTGTGTAGAAAAAAAAAATAGCACATGCTTACAAAAACAAAGCACATATATTGTTGTCTCCAATTGAGATAAGATGCATATACAAATTGCATACGATGCTCATTAAATATGCATGTGCTCTTATATATATAAGAAAAAATATTTATATAGCCACTTTAGATAAGGTTATCTAGAGCTATCCTTTATAACCATGTACTATCGTAGTACATAGTTATAACATTAAAATTATTTTTCTCTCTCTCAACGTCAGCAGACAGGTTCTGAAAAGTGAATGAGGAGAGAGAAAAAATAATTTTAATGTTATAACTATATACTACCTGCAGTACATAGTTATAAAAAGAGTATTTGTAGATAATATTATCTAATGTGGCTGTAAAAATATTTATCCCATATATATATATATATATACACACACACATATATATATGTATATGTACATTTGATAAAGCTTGCCGTCGGATTATTAGGATTTTTAATATCTATCATTGCCAAACACGAAGAATATTAGAATTTTATGCTCATTATAATCCAAACAATATACAAAAGAAGAAGGTCAACGAAGAATGTATGTAATAAGCTTATTAGTTCAATTTCATATTGAAGACGTGAGCACATACATGTTTATCGTCAACTCTATACAACTATGGTAAAATAATAATAATGAAGCACATCATTAATCATGAAGGAGAAATATCAAAACTTGATAAATTTTTAATATCTATCATTGCCAAACACGAAGAATATTAGGATTTTATGCTCATTATAATTCAAACAATATACAAAAGAAGAAGGTCGACGAAGAATGTATGTAATAAGCTTATTAGTTCAATTTCAATTTGAAGACGTGAGCACGTACATGTTTATCGTCAACTCTATACAACTATGGTAAAATAATAATAATGAAGCACATCATTAATCATGAAGGATAAATATCAATACCTGGTAAATACGGACGAAAAACACAACCATTAATCATGAAGGAGCAATACCAAAACCTGGGAAAATATACGAGTAAAAAAAGAACATACCTTGACTTTTAGAAAAGGCTATAGTAGATTGTGAAACACAGCAATAGAGAAATTTCAAAAAATCCTAGGAGTTATGGTGAGATTGTGAGAGAAACATCCTATTATAATTCTCACTAAAAAGTCTCACAAAATCCACTTCAATAGAAAATTCATTAAAATCGTCATATTTTTGAATAACACAAGATTTTTTTTCCTTTGTTTAAAATCCTGATTGAATATCAACGAATTTGGACGGATTCTAAAATAATCTTTTTAAAATCCTAATCGAATATTATATGACTTTTTTTTAATCCTTTAAAATCCTAATTGAATACCAATGGATTTTCTTGTCCAAAAATAGTTCATTAAAATTCTTTGAAATCTCAATCCAATACACCCCTCTTAAACTCAAAATCGAATTAATTGAATCAGTTAGAGTTTCAAATGCCAATTGGTTTTTATCAAGATAAATTTTCAAAATTTTCACAAATGGTTTATTATTATTTTGTAATTATACTAGATTTTATTATTATTATTATTATTAAAAAAATTGAAATTTCATTATTGTATAGAAAATAATATAGGTAAAAACAACTTTTATTTAACTTCGGAGTTTCAAGTTTGGGTTTGTAATGTTTTATTTGGGTCAGGCTGAAGTCTAAAAGTTGATAGCATAATTGGGCTTGTCTTTGCTAGGACCCAGCCTAAGTTTCATATACTCGTACAGTCGTACAGCCGAAGTGTAGCCCTTCAGTTAAGGTTGGTCTGTAAACACCTGCATTCATGTTACACTTTACTAAGTGGAAAATAAAACGTTGGATCATATATTTAAAAATGATTGAAGATTTTTATATTATAGAAAAGAAAATTATTTTGCATACATATATAAAAGTGTATTGGATTTAATTTTTTTATTTCTCTATTTTTTTCTCATATGATCTCATATATACCCTACATATTTTTATGTGCACATGGGAAATAATTTCATATTTTAAACCTATTTAAAAATCATTGATATATAACGATATCTGTTAATCTGATATATGATTTAGGCATATTGTCGATAGATTAACGTGGAACCCAAAACAACTTTTGAAAAAGGAAGCAGATCTTCTAAAGCAAAACTATTTTTAAAATTGTTATAAAAAAAAAAAAAAAAAATATTTTTAAAATAGTAGCAGATTATTCTTACATTATTATAAAAATAACAAATTTTACACCGAATTTTGATTAATTCATTTACTTATATCTAATGGTTTATATGTCAAATAAATTATAGTTGTTAGATATAAATAGTAAAATAGGATCTATAATAAAATTGAAAGTCTAATTTACACGGGTATAAATGATGTTGACCCTGTAAAATAAATAAGTGAAAATTCATTTTTAAATATTAATAAGTTAAATGTGATATATTTTAACTTAAATTAAATTAAAGAAAAATAATTAGTTATTTTTTGGTGAAGAAGATAAATATGTATTTAATTCTATAGTTAAAGAAAAAAAATTTGAAAAATATTACAAATTTTTTTATATATAATATTCTTATGGGTAGAGCTAGAGACATATCGTTAAATTCAAATGTTATTTTCAGATATGAAATAATTTAATTGGTCTAAAAAAATAAGTGAACTAGCAAAATTTATATCGAATGTAACTTTTGGCACTTTCAGTTACTTGTTTATATTTTTTTACTTTTAAGTTTAAATAAATTGAAAAAATATAATATAGATAATAAATTTTAATTTACAAACTTAATTTGTGATCATTTAAAAAACATAGATAAGATTTTTATATATCTTATTTTATATAAAGTAAGGACAATAACTTAGAAAAGTATAATAATTATGTTTTTTACTTTATTTCAACTACCTAAATTCAATCTTAGTCGGATTTTTTAAGTTTGAATTGGTTTAAAAAAATTAAAACTCAAATCAAACTATTGTAATTAATTTTGATTTTTTTAATTTATTTTGCCCAAACTTAAATCAAATCTATTCATGAACACTCTGAATAACAACGAAGTCATTTTTACAAAGTAAATTTAAATTCTGGTTAGAATCCGAAGTATTAATAAAATAATATAACATTGCCATATATAATTAAAAATCATATCATTATCTTATATAATTTAAATAATAAAGTAAAAATGAATTTCAAATTATTTTTGTTATTATACATTTTCCTTATTAGTGGCTTTGACGGTTAAAGCTCAAGTATTTTTTTGAGTAAATATTATTTTTGGTCCTCATCAAATTTCACGATGCCTGATTTAGTCCCTAACAAATAAAAAGGCTATTCGTGATCTCTAAAAAATTCAAAATGGACCCATTTAGTTAAAATCATGGTCCCTCACAAATTCAAAAAAGACCCACATTAGTCCCTCAAAGGGACTAAAATGGGTCCACTTTGAATTTCTTAGGGACCACGAATAGCATTTTTATTTACTAAGTACTAAAGCGGGCATCGTAAAATTTGCTGAGAACCAAAAATGATATTTACTCTATTTTTTTATACAATTATAATTCATTAGTTTTATTATAATAATATATTTGTCATAGAAGAAAGGTCTTAGGAGAAGGAAATTTGTATAAGAGAAAAACAAGTAAAATTAAATAAGAAGTTAGGGAATAATCTAAGAGAAGTTGAGAAAATGTGTCAAGAAAAATTTTCCCGGTACATTAACATGATGATACCCATATATATAGGATTACAATTTTGAAGGGTAATTAAACTAGTACTTTATAGTCATAAATTGGAGGATAAATACCAACACTTTTTAGAACTTGAATTATCGTTTCATAATACAAATTGAAGTCATCCATCAATATTTTGTAACACTCCCCCTGAATGACGATGCACTATGAATATGCCTCATAAAAACTTAGTTTAGAAAAATCCAGTGGAATAAAAACTTAGTTAAGGAAAAAGAGTACACTATCCATAATTAACATACAATCCTTTGTTATACGTTAACTTAGACTGTCTCATTAAAAACCTTTTCAAGAAAAATCAATGGAATAAAAGTTTGGTAAAGGAAAAAAGAGTGCAATGCATATAACTCCCCCTCAATTGAGCCATTTAGCTACTTCTAGAGCTAATGAAGTGGAGCAATAATTACAATTTTTCATGATTGTTATCTCATGATCTTCTCCCATTGAATTAGATCAGTAGCATTACACTTCTCATTGGACATCATTGTAATAAGTTCATGCATCGTTAAAACATTGCTAGAAAAACCCAATAAGGAAAAACTAGCAAAGGAAAAATAGTAGATGACATGTACTACCAAAACATCGCATAAATTGTCTCATTAAAAAATCTTTGGCCAAGAAAAATCATTTGGGAAAAAAATTCACAAAGGAATACAATAATAAACCTTAAGAGTTCTATCCTTCAAGGATAGTCATAATCAATCTAATCCCCTTGATGAAAGTGGTCTATTAAGGAAGTAGCGACCAGACTTAGCTTTCAAGCCTTCCGTAACATTGCGGGCTTCCATAAAGATATGTATATCTAATATGTGACTATTAGATGCATAGTCTGCATCAAAATATTTCACCAATGTAAAATCTTCATATCATGGATAGATACTTGAAGATAACCAAAATACGATTAGCGTCATTCCAATATTTTAAGGGACAACATCATGTCTAGCTAGAACTTTGACTGTAAATGCAATATCATACGTGTTATAATTTGCAGATTATAATAGTGTTCCTGTGGCGCTTAAGATTAGGAGTTTTAGGTCCTAATAATTTTTTGATAGTTTCTTTTAGTCTAAATGAATCTGTATTCACTTCTAGTGAATGGACCATCATTGAGGCACTTATATCCTAATATTGGTGTAATGAAATAACCATTTTTTGGAAGATACTTGATTTGCAAGTCGGGATAATAATATGTTTGAGATCACCACACAATGATTTTTGCATCTCGATGCTAAATATGCTGCGAATTTCATTCTTTCCGTATATGGTTTGGAGAATCCTTTAGAGATTTTCATATAAATATCATATTCAAGTAATCCTGCAATCACGACGTCCATTAAATGTATTTCAAGATGCATCCTAGTTGCCATATTGATTAGTAATTGTAACACCCCGTGTATACCCGGTTTGTTAATATGTCATCGTATTAAACCACGCTTAATTAAAAATGCGGAATAACTTTTTACTTTCAATTATGACGTCATTATCCTTATCCAAGTTGATTACTTAATCATTTTCATAAAAACATCGTTTGTATGTAAATTGCAAATGACAACTAGCTACACTGAATAACCTCAATATATAAATAAGTGAGTATCTAAGTCACGGAACTACAACACGTAGTCTGGACCATATCCTGATACATTGATACATCACAATCGAACTAAAGCATCGTAAAATCAATGTGGCATGGACAATTTTCATGCTCACCAAATAAACAGCATACTCATAAGGTCTCAATACAAACATCATGGTAACAAATGTAAAACAGTCAGCATCAATGTCTAACTCAGCTCCGGCCTCCTGTCGCCCGAGGTCTCAACCCCCGAGTTACCTGAACCTGAAATATGTGCCCCAAACGTGGGGTGAGATCTCTAAACAGAAATCTCAGTAAGAAAATGGGTCCTCAAGGATTTCTCCACCCCAAGTTCACTTACATGTGCAATATAAGTTCTAAAAGCAGTCATATAATATCAGTTCCAAAATCAGTGTAATGCAACAGATAATCATGTCATGTGTGTCAACTATTCTACTGGCCAGAGAAATACAGGACTTAAATACGTCTATTGCCTACATCAGTGCAAGACGCCACTTGCACTCACCCACAGAATCACTGTATTGTATGACGCCACATACTCAGGCTTACCGTCTAGATGGAATAACACATGCATATTATAAGGCTCTTACAATTAACAGCTCAAAAGCATTTCAAATCATCAAAACATGAAAACATATCATGCATATAACCATTCTCCCATGGGGCATGGTGGAACCAACAATGGCTAAACCAATGACACGAAAGCTTACCTCACAAGCTAACTATCCAAGTCAAGCTCACACTAGTTCAATGCCCACAAACAGCACAATCACAATCTGTTTATACAATAATTAATCATTAATAATCTTTGCTCAAGATTCCATTAAGTGATTAAGGTTTTCTAACTCATTTTAAGTCATTTCATGCTGTTTCTGCAGGAGGTATTCGAATACTCCTCGATGAGTATTTGAATACTCCTTGTCTCTAGAAAGTATTCAATTACTTTCACTAAGGTATTCGAATACCACAAGGTATCCGGATACTTTTTCCCCCAATATCCGAATACCACCAGGTATCCAAATACAAATACCACAGTATTCGAATACTACCCAGTATTTGAATACTTACTCAAAGGTATCCGAATACTTTTCTTCCCAGAAAAGTATCCCAATACTCTTACAAGGAGTATTCGAATACTACACGAAAAGTATTCGAATACTTCTCCAACAGAATGCAGAAAACTGTCATCTGCATAATTCCATTTTTAAGGGTTCAAATGCGATTGAGAGTCCAATGACTCCCTCAACAGATGTTCGTCAACATATTATGAACTCAGAATCTTAGTCTTTAACTCAAATGGTCCAAGTTTTACTTTTTAATGGATTAAACAAACTTAAATCATCAAAATGACAAAGACTATGATCATGATATACCTCAAGCTCCAAAACTCCGAAAATGAGGCACACTAGGGGTCCTCTACACAGCACCACAACACTGACTTAGCAAAGACACGAATTTGACCACCAAGCTTGGCCCTTTAAGCCAAAAGATCACTTCTTGACACCACAAAAGACATGAACATGGCCTCCACTATGGTAGCTCATGAACTCAGCCCCGAAACAACACAACTCAGAAGCTACAACTCACAATGAACCAGCACACTCCTTCTCAACACTAACTACCAAGGGTTTACAAGGTTAGAGGTGAATAATCCCTCATAAAAGTGGTATCTTGAGGGATTTTGTGAAGAAATGGCAATGAAATAGTGAAGAAGAAGGGAGACAGAAGCTACACACACACGACCCACACAGGAAATGGCTAAGTATCAGCCTAGGGTTATGTGCAAGTGGCTATTTATAGTCCACTTAAGTTAATCACACAGTATTAGCAATAATAGCTACGCTTAGCATTTTAATCCCAAACTTAGGATTCTGAACCTAGCCAATTTTCTAGGATTTGTCATATTTTTATTTTATTTTTTGCAGCACCTTTCCGGTACGCGCTTTTATATAGTCAGTATCAGTTCTAGCACCAGTTCTCATTATTTAGACTTGAAACTTGACATACTAGTCCTATGTATTTTTCTCGTGACATATACATACTTTTCATAATTTTCTGAGATACTTCATCGGTACGCATTTATACTGAAGAGCAGAAACGGTATCTGCACTTTTCGTCAGAAAAGCGACTTTCAGCATTATTAATTACTTACTATAATTATTTAAGTCTTCTCATAATTATGAGGGTCAATTATGGAATTATTTTTTAATTCTCATATTTATTTAATTAATTTCCTAAATTAACGGTGCAGGTTCTTACAGTAACGAACATAATAAAATTCATTACGGACAATAACAAACATCATAATTGATGATGGATCTCTATGAAAACCCTTATTCTTCCTTAATTATCTCCTTCCATTCATTTTAATTTGAATGCTTCTGGCATTCTTGACTGGTTTTAGGTTCTAGATCCAGATTATCTCTTGAGACAGGAAGAGCTACGGAGAAGGCAATGGTGTCATCGACGACACTTGTAATATTATCATATTTTTCTCATATCAATATAGTTTATTGCATACTTCAACATCAACCAAATTTTTTTCGTTTCCCATGACATTTCGATTTGGTCATTCCGTATTCTCAAGATTTTTGCAATTAGCCGATGTATTTATTTCTTCGGGTTCACTTTCTTCAGGATTAAACTCTTCAGAAGGCGCGATGAATGACTTATTTTCATTTTTTGTGGATTTATGTCTTTAGTCCCTGTAAGTAATTCATATAACACCTCACATATTTGAAATCCAATATTAAAGGCTTAATTGTTGGTTAGAGGGTTTATTTAGTGAAAATCATGAAATCCGGGTGAAAATATACTAGAAGGGGAAAATTGTAATTTGACAAAATTGTAACCCATCCTGTGAAATGATAAAATTAGATTTGATTTGATGAGACTAATGATGAAAATGGATTCAGAACGAAATTTGGAGTGCATAAACAATTTTTGAAAAAGATTGATGAATAGTGGTCGTTCCCAGAGTGGGAACAATATTCAGTAGGTTGTTCCCGGAGTGGGAACGACGTTCGTAAGTTGTTCCCATGGTGGGAACGACATTCGTAAGTGGTTACCATGGTGGGAACGACGTTCGGTAAGTCATTCCCATGGTGGGAATGATATTCAGTAAGTTGTTCCCAAAGGGGGAACAACATTCTCATGTTGGGAACAACCTTCCTAGGTTGGGAACGTCATAAAATTATTTTTGGGAGAAAAATGCAAATAATGAGATGTTTTGGGTAAAAAAATGTAGTTTTGGTAAAGTTATCGGAAACCCAAAAATAATGTTGGGAGTAATTATTAAATCACTTTGGTGAATGTTAAAATGATGATTGATGATTAAAACATGAATTAATTGGATGATTTGAGAGTTAATTGAAAATTAGTGGTATGATTGAGTGAGTTTAAGTGAAATGACACTTGTGAGACCCACCTCACTTAAGTGGGATATTAGGGCATATGTCCAAGTATGAGAGTGCATCATCTTCCTCCCTTTTCTACTTCAAAAACCCACAGCCCCCTTCCACCATTGAAGAAAGGAATTAAAACTTGAGAAATTCTTAACTCAAGCTACACTCAACGAAATCGAACAATTCCAAAGCCGAACTCTTGTAAAATATTGAGAGGAACACATTGATACCCTTATTTTAGAGTGAGGATCATTGTGTGAAGATATCCTCCCTTAAGAAAGTGACAGTTTTGAAACTTTGGTAGGCTATTGGAGGTGGCTTAACTTGTTTTGGTGCTTGAAAACACATCCTATGAGTCCTTGTAGATCATTTGTGGAAAGTATTCCAACCCTTGACTTGAATTGATGATGGATTGAAAATGGGTATAGTTTTTGAATATGAGTGAGTTGATTGAGGTAGTTGGAGGCATGTAATGGCAGTGTTCCTTTGGAATTTAATGCTCACAATGATGAACGATGATGATTGAACTCATAAAAATTCTTGTGAAAAAGTTTATGTAACTTAGGAAAATTTTCATGGATGAATATGATTCTTGAGAAAATGTGTTATTGGAAAAAAATGTAATTGAGTTGTTGATGATTTGAACCATTAATAATTGGATTGTATGAGAGTGTAGTGCATGTGGTGTGAGAGAAAAATCCCTTCGTTTCTCTAGGGTATGCATTTGGCCATTTAGAAGGATTTAGGGAAAAATTATGCAAGTTGTTATTTGGCTTGATGAATTGAGTTAGTGGGTGCTTGAGTCAACTAATGTGGACCTAAGTATGCACCTTGAACCTTGAAAGTGCAATAAACTTCCTAGTCCCTTACATACATAATTTTCGGCCATATAGGGTGTTTGTGGGAAAAATTATGCCAAGTGATGATTTTAGATAATTGTGGGTTGATTTGGCGTTGTGGGTAGTTAAGGAAACTATATGATTGGTGGAATAAATTAACAACATGAATTGGGCAATTTGGCCATCATGGCCGAATTATAAACTTGTAGGGGGAGTGTGTTGTCTTAAATTATGACTTGTTTAACAAGTTGATTGATGATCATGTGTGTGTATGATCATTGTAGGTTGTCTCTCTCGGACGAAATCATAGAAAATTAAAGCTTAGAGCTTGTGGATTGCTTTTGGTCATTGACTAAAAAGATTTTGGCATTTCTTATACAAGTTGAAGCTTGAGATAACTTATGGTTGAAGCTACCTAACTTAGGAGCTTCAAAGAGATAATCCATTAGTACTGGGGTTAATCCCTTTGTGTGCTCCATCATGTCCAATGGGGTAGTGGTTGGAAGTTGTGGATGCAATTGTATATGTTATAACACGATCATGCATGTGTATGTTGATTGATATATGTGAGTTTATACCATATCTCTTGCCAGTAGATAGTTTATCATATTTTTCGTAGGGGACTTAAACTGGAGAGGCCTCCGTAGGGAATTCCAGTTGGTCGGGGGCCATAGAATTGTGATCCATTGAGGAGTGCTCTAAGAATATCTCGGGAGTTATAATTGTGGGTGCCTTGAATTATATCTTGGGGGATATATTCTTGGATATGGACCCGATTGAGATTGTCGTATGTCGTATGTCGTAGGTTATTGGGCCGTGTTGTTTGTATGTTCTAATTATAGCAGTATTATTGTCATTGTACATATGAGTAAGCCATTGGGCGGAGTGATCATTCGAAACCTTTGGGTTACTAAGATATATTCGTATATCTCACCCCGCGTTATGAGGCTATGCTTTAGGTTCCTGTAGCAATGTTGGAGTGTTGGGCAAGAGGCCAACTGGTTGATGTGGAGGAGGGCCATTAGAGTATACCATGACATTGGGCACATTTTGCAATTTGGGATTTTATTTGATATGCTAGACTTAGTGCATGAACATGTTGTATTGCATGAGTGAAGTATACCATGCTTTATTGTTGTTCATGTAGCATTTTGAGGCTAAGTCTAGTGATGATGTATGTAATATTATTTTGGGCATTATGATGTAATAATTTATTTGATAGTGGATTAAATATAATTAAAGAATTATGGATCTTGTGTAATTATTGATCAATGTATGTGATGGAAGGGTAATAGGCCTATTTTAAGTTATGATGTTGTTCAAATTGACAAATGCTTGTAAATGGATCATGTGATTGAAATGAGTATCAAAAGTATAATGATTAACTGTTGGATTACATTATTGATTAATCAATGAATTGAGTAAATAATATTATAGGTTGTAAGAGCACCAAGGTATGTTGAACCTTGTGTGCCACCCTTGGTCAATTAGGTACAATTTGGAGGATTAGAATACACTTGGAGTAAGTGGGATTAGTTAATAAAACCAAGGAGATGCCGTCAAAATTTATAGAAAAATGATCAGTTTTTGGATCAACTTTGGGAGACCATATCTCCCTTCATAATATCCAATTGAGGCGTGTCATACCTTATTTTAAAGCTTAGGATGTCCCCTGTATTTTTCTAAAATCTGGTGTCATTTGAAGTTGTAGAACTTGCCCAGTTTTCAAATGAATGTGGACTGCTCTGTTTCGCATTGTAGGATGCAACTTCTCTCTGCGGTTTTCAAAACTTCATATCTCCCTCATTTCTTGGTCAAATTAGGTTTATGATATATCAAATTAAAGCCCCAGGAATCTAGTTTCTTTTATCCAAAATTTGAAATTTTCTGGGCAATGGAACACTCCCAGTTTGGATTAGAACTACCGCTGCTAAACTTTGAAATGTTAAAATGGAGGAGTTATTCCGCTAGCGGGGGCGGAAACGACTTTTGTTTAGGGGAAGATGATTCCTTATGTTCAGATGGTGGGAACGACCCAGAAGGGGAACGACTCATGAGAATGACCCTAGGGAACAACTTATATGTATAGGGAACGTCCCATGTATTGAGGAATATCACATGTTCCAGGCTCAAACATGATTTAGTAAAATGGACATAATTTGAGCTATGGGTCTCCAAAGCGAGTGTGTATATCATTTCCCAGTTTAATTTAGAAGTTTCTGCCCTGTTTTATTTAGAGTCTGTTTACAGTTTTGAGGGATCAAATTACAGCGAGTGTATCCAGAGTTATAAAACTCCAATTGAGGTGTGTGGTACCTTGTTGGAAATCTAGAAGAGTTTATTTTAACATATAAAATGTTTGTTATTTGTGCAGAATGGATTTCCTGCAGTTTAAATAAAACTGCAGGTACCTTATGTTGGAAAAATGTCAAATTATGCATTTTTGTTTTGTTGGTTTATGGGAATCACCTAGCAACTTTAGATAGGTGTTATATGATTGTTAAGCTTTAGAAATTATATTTCCACATTTGTATTCCAATTATGATCACAGTTGATAAAATGTTTAATACAGATGCTTTATAAAGACAATGTTTTTGTAAACGATATTAAGTAGAAAAAGTTTTTCCGTATTTTTAAATGATCTTCTGTATTGTAACTGCACTTAATATCATATGTGATGATAACATACCAAGTGTACAATGGGCTGTTACAATTCACGCTTCCGGCGTTGACTATACTGAAACATTTTATCTCATTAATTCTCCACTATTGGTGGCTCATTCTTTTTAGTCACTCATTTGTGATCAATAAATATATATGGCATTTGTCTTGCTAAACTTTGCAAGTTAATGATATTTTGAACTTCAAGTTCAATTATACTTGTATGTGAACCAAAATATTTCATTTTATTTTTTCTTTCAAAATAATTTTCTAAGATTCATTAAACCTATGGTTTTCTCCCCCTAATGCCGAAAAATATTTTCCATTAAATATTTAATCAATGAATCATGTATTACACAAGACGCCCTTCAGGGGCTCCAAGTACTTGATTCTGTATTGAGTCTCAAAAACTCACATAAATGTCAAACCTTTAGATGGCATAGGGATATATATAATGCAACCAAAAATAGGCATATGAGAAACATCAAGTTCACATCCACGTACAAATTCAAGAGGGTAATATGCATAAAAGCACATGAGCTAGTGAACTTCAGGTTCATGGTCATTTTTAAAAATATTGACATAGACACAATTTTTGTTTCATATTTTCCCTCATATTTCTAGAGTTTAAGGAGATAATTTTTCAATATCAAGTCCATTTTTAGGGCCACTTTTCTAGAAATATAAAGTTGCTAGATTGACCTATTGCTAGATTGACCTATTCGAGAGTGTCACTTTGAAGTTTTATTTCCTCAAAGAAAAAAAATCATTTGTGTACTTTAGATATATTAGTCATTATATTCACATGATATTTTTCATGGACAATTAGTCACATAATAATATTTGTAATTATTTGCAATATTCTAAAAATTTAATTATTGTTTAAATTTCAAGTTCACAATCATTGGCCATAAACTAGATGGATAATTCATTGAATTAATTCATCTAAATAAATAGTCAGCTCTTCTAGAGCTATTGCAAATATTGTTGCAGATATGCCCATAACCACGTCCATGATTATGTAATTATATTACATTCACTTCAAGGAATGACACAAAAATTGTTCAAAATTCTGCAGGATCCAGTGAATCTTCTGCCATAAATATTTAGTTTTAAGATCATCACATAAATGATGAAGTATTTCATTGGCATGCTTATGTTGTTCCTTAATTGCTTCTCAAGGTAACGGAATACAAGCTCTTATGGAGCATTCAATCAATCTAGTAGAACTTGTCTTAGTAATAATATAAGCTCTTATGAAGTCTTCAAGCATGTCTAAAATTATAGTTTGGAACACTTGCTTCAAGGAATATGGTTTAATCTATTGACCAAACATTACGATACTTTATTTTCTATCATGGTCTGGAGTTGTTGTTCTTCAGAAACTATACCATATGTATTCGTAAGAATAATGACCAAGAAAATTGATTTATTTTGCGCAATCCTTCTAAGATATATAAAATATAACTTCTTCAGTAAGTTTGCAAAACTAACATGCTTAATGTAAGACAAATTATGTTTCTTAACAATAAAATCACCATAAATAAAATATATAAAAATTAAGCAATGATTTAAATCAATATAAAATAAGAAAATAAGAAACATTAATATAAATATATATGTGCTACTTTAGGAGCAATAATCGGCAAAGATATTGTTTGTCTTGTAAGTGGTTATGGCAATATGAGTAATTTCCATGGTACGAGATTCACCATGCCTGCCTTTAATTTAATTAGCCATATTCATTTCAATAGCCACTTCCATTTGACTTCTTTCCTTTTCATGATTTAACCTGATGTTGGATTTTCTATCATCCATTCAGGGGTTATATAATTACTAATGCTCGTAGCCCTCAAAATAACTAGAGTCTTTCATAGATTTGATATTTGCTTCAGGCAATGCTTTTCAACCAACGGGTCTAAAATTATAATTATTTTCATTCACTTCAAGGATGTGAAAATTGACTTTTCAATATATGACATAACACTACATTGAAATATCCTTGAATTAATAATAAGGATTATCAAAACACTTAGGGTTGGCAAAATGGGTCAACCCGGCTCGATCCGACTCAACCCGTGTGTAACCCAAAAAAATGAGCCTAGTTAGGGTTGACTCGAATAAAAAATAAGCCAGAAAACCCAACCCGACCTGAGACGGGTTATGGTTGGCTCGAAAATATGGCTTGAGAGTTTTCATTATAAAGAAACAGACAATTCTTTTGTGAAGGAAACGAAGTATGAGAAGTGGAAGCTTTGAAGGATTTAGAAAGACTTAGAATGGAGAAGAGGAGCTGGGTTTGTAGTGGTGACTGATGGAGTAGATAGTGTGAGAAATGAAAGAAAGTGACGACAATGTGAGTTTTAATACTATTTTTTGTAATTTTTAATTAAAAAATAAACCCTCAACCCGTGAGCTGACCTGTTTGACCCGCGGGTTGCCTCAATTTTTTTCAAACTGGCTCGAGTTGTCAGCTTAATTTTTCTAATCCAACCCAGCTTATTTTTTGCGGATTATGAGCCAACCTAACAGATTGACTCATTTTTGCCATCCCTAAAAACACTCGTCGCTATTTTAGGAGCATGAGTATATAGGCGGTCAAATACCAAATAAGAATATTTTTAAGCACTCATTACTGCTGCAGGAATACGATGTTGTCAAATACCTAATATCATCTCATCACTGTTACTTCAGGAACATGATGGTTTACGTTATCAAATATCCAATAAGAATTTTCAAGCACTCATTACTACTTCAAGTGCATGAGACACTAACTAGTTGTGATTAGTAGTAATATGTGCCATTTGTACAAAAAGTTAGAGGTGATTTTGATAGCTCAGTATAGGATGATAACACACATGTGTAACGCCCCAATTTAATAATCGGATTGTTAACTACATATGGTCATACTAGTCGCATCTAACTAATTAAAGTAGCGGAAGACTTAATAAAATATCTAATTACACAATGTAATTTTGCTGTATAACTTTTCTTTTTAATAATTTATACTATTTATATAATTATATGTACAATCCTATACTTGGCAGAATTCCAATTTAAATTCCAAGTGATCATAATCGATGACCAATCACTATCCGGATATGATAATTCCATTCCGTATAGAGTTAAACGGACAGCATGATGGCTGTAAATTGGACTATACCAGGGATTAAATCCCACTGTTTTGACCCATTCCTGATATACAGAAAAGTCCAACCAAAATATACACACTGAATATGGCTCTATGCCAATGCAATATCAAACTACTTGACTTGCTAATACACACATAGGCAAACACATACCTCTCAAAATGATTATCAATTATATACATGCATGATCATATACTTTATGCAATAGCAAAATAATTAGGTGTTTCCTCCTGCTGAATTCTCATTGCACTGGTCCATTGCTCCTAACCAAGAGCTTACCTGAAAAAGCTCAAATCCATGCTTACTTGAATCTCGTTCTTCAACCTATTGTATCATCCAAATTATAATTAATACCAATTCATGCCACCACACAAGTCAAAGACAACTACCCCATGTATTCAGATTTATTACATATTTCTACATGGATAGTAAGTGAAACAAGGTTTTTAGTACCTTAAGCCTACATAAAAGACCCAAATAAGATCTCACTCATTTTCTTTATTTTAGATACTAACTGACGTGCGATGTCGAACCCGCGCAAATTACCGAGCTTGGTTTTGAAGTGATAGGGCAACTCGGATCGTCTCCCAAAGAACCTGCTTAAAATCAGAACGCTCTGTAAAATAAAATATAAAAGGGAAGGGGGGTTTTGTTGATTAATTTAAATAAAAACAAAATATAAAAAAGATGAATTTGAAATCGTAATTTAAAATAACCAACCTAAGGCTATGATTCCTAGGATGTCTTTCCTTGGATAAAAAGATATCAGAATCGTAATTGATGTCAATTGAATCAGAATCCTTGTTTTCAATTGAGAACCCTATCTAAGCGATCACTTAGCATTTGATCAAATACGGTGCTTCTACTCATACAATCGCAGAGTATCAGCCCGTCTGATTTAAGGTCATAGGGTCAATCAATCTAATCATCAAATCTGATGATTAATCCCTTTCCGTAATCGCAATCGCGAACCTCAGATTGAATATCCACAATCACACGATATCAATTTGAGTTTGGAAGAGAAACAAATCTGATTAAAGAAAAAATGCAGATCCTCAAGACTAATCCATGGAATCGCTACCCTTAGGTTGATTAAAGGGTTCTTAGCCTCGCATGGCTAAGGTAAACATAATTAAAAATTAAAAACAATAAGAACAGAATATGAAGAAGAAGAACAAAATTTAATTGAAAACTCAGAGAAAATTTGTCTGTCGTCAAACTCCAAAAATCTGACTGCCGAAGGGTTTCCTAAACTTTCCCTTAAATAGCCGTCATTCAGAACGGTTAGGGTTTCACCACTTTGGCCCATACATAAAATAAAAACTGAATAAAATAAAATAAAACATTAAAACACGGCCTTGGGCCCTAAACATATTGGGTTCTAATTAATTTACAAGTCCAAACGTCAAAATAAAATTCCAGCAAAAATGCATCATCTTGGGCTCAGGTTTTGACCATCTTCCCGTTCAAATTGGGCTTCAGTAGCTGAAATAGATATTGTAGACCTTTCTGTTAGCTGCAAAACGTAACAAGAAAGAAGTCAATCGGACATATGTAGAGTGAGATATGGTCAAAATACAAAAGTAGTGTAAATCTGGAAAATTATGACGAAAATCAATTAAATCCAATTAAAATCTAGAATTCTGATTTGACCCAAAAGACCTTTATTTAATTCAAATAAAACCTAAAAATACTAACCAAGAGTAATAAATAAGTGTAACAAAATATGTGTTATCACTAACCAATCATCATTAAATGTCCTATGGATCATTGTTTTACATAGCCAATGAATTAAACACTTAATTTGCACAATAATTTCAATATGGCCATGCACACACAATTTCCAGCGTTGATATCTTGTACCATTTTAATCACAAAATATTTATTTCTTACCCAATTGATCTGAATTTTTGATATATTATTGTAGACATATGTATCTTTAATTTGCAACAAACCACGCTTTATTTGGTGTCCTATATTTTCACATATAATTTTTCTAAAATGACAACCCCAAATTGACATATAACCAAGTTCATGCATCATTTTCACTTCTTTTGATTTTTCCACCCCTTGAATCTTAAATCTAATCATACCATGACTTCAATTTCACTTTGAAATTATTACAAACACATGGTACACCCTATTTATCATTATATGGCTGATTGGTTCATTGAAGAATCACTAATCCCACATGCTTGTTTTTATTTTTTCTATGCATAGTTTTACATAGATTTAATAAACAACCTCAAAACCAATTAAAAGCACATGAAACAACATCATTTAATCATAGTATTATAATACCCTAACCAACCATATAATGCTTAATCAAAATCAAGATGTAATACCTTATTAAGCTTCCTTGTGAACTAGGCAACACTTTTCACCCAAGTACTTGTCAAAACCCTAACTTTCTCTCTCTAGGTGAATAGTACCAACCATCTTTGAATGAGTGTTTGTCTCACCACAAGGATCCTCAAGAAGAAAAGGAGGATTTAGGTTCACAAGACCAAAAGCTATAACTTTTATGTAGTAGGTTTTATCTAGAAATGCCTAGAACCAATTGAACTCTCTTGCTCTTTCTCTCACCATGCTCACAACCTCCAGGAGAAAGGAAGAAGAATAAGAAGTGTGCGTGGGACTCTCTTGGAGAAAAAATGACCGATTGTAACTTAGTGAAATATCTCCAAAGTTACTTAACTTTATAACTTTATACACTTGCTTAAATCCTATTGGTCCTTAAACTTCCCACTTGCATTGTCATCTTCCAATACAACATTCTAGAACACTTAGTCACTAAGGAACCACTTCACTTTGAAGAAATATGACTAGAATTGCTTACTTGTCTATTTGACACCTTTTGAACATTCAAACTTATCATTCATTAGTCCATTTGTTCGAGACTAGACAAACTTAATCCTAATTGATTGGTCTTCACTTAACTTTGACCTTCTTGAATATAAAATATACAAGTCACAAAGAACTCACTCATGCATAAAAAAATCATGCAAATAATTTACAAAGTTAAGTTATGTTACTAACTTGACAACTTTGTATTCATCTTTGACCTATATCAATTTTCATTGGTTTACTAATATCCTTACTTTAACCTATTTTTAAAAATTAATGTAGACATTGTTTGATCATAATAAGATCACTTTGAATCCGTGAAATTAACTATAGAATTTAATTACATCATCAAAATCAAACTTTGACTCAACTTGGTCAATTACCAAACTAATCCTGACTTTTCACATAATGACATCTATGTCCCCATATATACCTTATATTTATATTAGGGTCCTATTAGACTTGTCAGTCATGAATTATATCCTTGTATATCTTATCATCTTGATTTCATAATTAATTGATCATTATTTAACACAACTGTTCACAATTTCCATGAACACCACTTGATCTACTAAACTCTTACTTTATTTATTTATTTAACTTCACTTGGTTATGAGGGTTGTTATATTCACCCCATCTTTTTAAGATTTTGTCCACAAAATCAATCACACAAATGTCAGATAACTCGTCATCACATGAGTTCCTGTATGCAATTCTTAGTGATCAACTTATTTTGATACATCCTTCATGGATAATTTACTCAATGCTCTTATGAAGTAGATAATCTAATCAATCCAACCTTGTTTACCTTGTATACACTCTAATTGATCACAATATCAATATACACCACACCTGTCATAAAACTCCAGCAATAACTGAAGAATCTGTTTTCCTCAAGTGTCCTGCCTTTCTATTGAATTTTTTACCATGATAACAATCTTACTTTTTCATTTCTTTTCTTTATATAAAAAAGATATTTGTTCCATCTTGTTCCGTACTTGATTTTTCTAACATCACCTCAACACTGTCTACTTAATTCTATGACAATCACTAAATTTATTATTTGAAATCTTGCCTGCGATATCTTCATTTACTTCTTACGAAAATTTCTTAAATAAATCCTCAAAATTAGGCAATGTTCCCTCTAACTAAATGACATACCATCTTGGCATACTCTCTAAATCCTCTACTATCCTTATGAAAATAATTTCTGAGTCATAACCTGACCATGAATTTCGTACATTTGAGATGTATAAATCCATCAATCATAGACATCCCTTTGTAACTAGTAAACAAAAAAAAGAAATTTCTCATGTCTTGTACAATACATCCCTTGATATATCTCATCTACAGATTACAATATTGCAGTTGCTACAGCAGAGTCACAATCCTCATCAAATGAAAGGACTAGTGCTTTTTGCAATTGCTCAGTTTGCGTGTTTACAACTATCTCTTGTCGTATACCAGTTAACACTACTGCTAGTAAATCTAGCTACTCTTTGACATAACATAAGAAATTTTTGCCTGAGTCAATCTGTTTTCTAATTCAGAAAGTGTTCATGTCAGTAAAAATTCATACAAAAAATTCATGTCATATTATGTGTCAACCCGCAGACACAAAATTGTCTCACATTAATATTTTTACAAGTTATTCATGTTGTGTCGTGACAACATGATATTTGTGAAAACAACATTAATTATACAGGTTATTCATGTCTTATCGTGTCGTGTCGAGTTGCATAATAAGCGACATAGTTTGAGATTGTGTTACGTCACAATCCAAAATAAATGGGTCGTATTCGTGTCGAAGGTTTCAACTTGTTTTCGAATTCGTGTTGTGTTCATGTTGAGTGTATTTATTTGTATTAAATTCACACGATGTTGTGTCACGTTAACTCGGATTGTGACCCATACATCTTATTATAGTTTATCGTGAAGAAATGCATTGTTCACACGTAGTCGGTGTAACTCTCGATTTTTAGCGGCTACGAAAGCTAAGAATGTACGCACACTAACCATTTTTCATCAATGGTGCAAACATTTATGTGTAAGCTTTCCGTTCAATCTAATTGTTACCGAGGGCCCGTTTGGACGAACTTTTGAAAAAATAACTTTTTATGCCTTGCTTATTTTAGAATGACTTATTTCAAAAGCTACAATTATTTTGCATTTAGATGTAGTATATGAAAAACACTTTTAACTAAACCTATTATTTGGATGTTAAAATTAAAAACATTTTTATGTATAAAATTACTAAAAAGGACATGTGAAAACAAATCATGAGAGAAATTTTGGTTATGGAGGAGGTAGTGTTGGTGGTTGCGGTGCTGGTATAGGTGGAGTAATAGTGGCGATGGTATGGGTGATGGCAGGCGGTAGCGACTGTGGTGGAAGTGGTGGCAACGACGACAATGTGGTGGCAGTGATGACGACAGAGGTGAGATTAGTTGAGTTGGAGTTGAGGTTATGGTGGTGGTGGTGGCAGTGGCAGAGACAGTGGTGGCGGGGGAGATGTGATTAGTTGGGGTTGAAACAAATTTAGATTTTGAAAAAAATATTTTGCTTCAGACTTTTGTATTTTTTAGAATATAGATGTTTTAGCTTCGAAAAAAAGTAAGTTTTTTAGCTTTTTTTTGTGACTTATCTTTTTTAAAAAATAGACATCCAAACACTAGTTTATAGTTAGAAGGATTTTTCTTTTTGAAAAAAAAAAACTTTTGGAGAGAACAAAATGGCTATATAAATAGGCTCAACTATTACAATATGTGCTTTGATGCGTTCTATTGAGCCATCAGAATTACACTTATTACGATACTCATATTTATAAGGTTAAAGGATGATTAGTTTGAAGTACATCAGTTTCCTTTTTCATGGCCTCCTTCAAACGAAAGTCTAGCATGACTTGCCTGAAAATTTGCGATTCACTATTTCCAATGATAATTTCAAAAAAGGCCTTGCATAATAGGAAACAAAAAATCTTAACAAAGGCAAATTTGCAAGATAACACTAATATGAAATTATATATATAAGGAGGGATCTTTTGACTTCAATGTAAGAATTAGAAGTCTTTCTCCCCATCCAAATTATTAATTTTTGTCCATCTGACGATTGTCATTTATTTGAAATTAATAATTAATTAATTAGTATAACTTAATAAACTATAACCATTAAATAGACGAAAATCAATGGTTAAGACGAGGAGTAAGACTTCCAAGTCTTACACCGGAGTCAAAAGACTTCTCCCATTTTTCATCCATCTAACGATTATGGTTTATTGAGTTATACTAATTAATTAATTATTAATTTCAAATAAATGACAACCATTAAATGGACAAAAATCAATGGTTATGATGGGGAGTAAGACTTCTAAGTCTTACATCAGGGCCACTTAAGATAAGTTCATCTTAAGCCACACACTTATAACTATGTACTACGAGTAGTACATAGTTATAGTTTTAAAATTGTTTTTTTTCTCTCCACATCAGCATACGAGTTCTGAAAAATGTCTGAAAAAAGAAAAAAGAAAAAACAACTTTAACATCATAACTATGTACAACCCATAGTACATAATGTTAAGGGGTGGCTTGAGATAAGCTTATCTCAAGTGGCTAGAGAAATGCTTACCTCATGTATATGTAGGCAAAAATATTTCTCAAGTTGTTGGACGTCCAGCTAGTAATCTTGATCGTTGATTCTCATTTATTCTCCGTATTTAATGTTTTTACCCATCTATGTATAATTATGATTCCAATTTGGACGTCCAGCAACTTGAGAAATTATAACCCAATATATATATATGTGTGTGTATGTATGTATGTATGGGAAAAATATTTATAAAGTCACTTGAGATAACCTTATCTCTTGCCACCCTAAAACTACGTCATTTTGGGTACTAGGAGAATTAATGAAAGGTGTTTTAATATTTTTGTTTATTTATATATTATGAGTTTTACCAAAATATCCTTCATTAATTCTCCTAACACTCAAAGCGACGTAGTTTTGGGGTGGCCAGAAATAAGGTTATCTCTAGTGACTTGAAAAACGATAAACCCTTGTATATATATACATATATACATATATATGTATATATACACACATGTATATACACACACACACACACACACACACACATATATATGGGCTTATCGTTTCTCAAGCTGCTTTAGATAATTTTATCTCCGGCTACTAAATCATAACCGTACAAAGATGGATCAATGGTGATAAAGAAAGAGAGAGAAAAAGAGAATCATTACCATTCAAAGGTGAATCAAATAATATAAGGAAATAAATACACAAAACGACGTCATTTTGGAGTAGCTGGAGATAAACTTATCTCAAGTTGCTGGAGAAATGTTTTTCCTTATATAGATACACACACATGTGTATGTGTATGTATATATATATATGTATACACACATATATATATATGTATACATATATATGGTAACCGAGAGATTATGATAAACTTATCTTATTGACTCATTTTATCCTTTTCGCAGCAGGATTTGTTATCCTAAAGGGGAACTTAGGTTATGAATAGACAAGATAGTATCCCAAATGTCACATCTCTCATTCCAAATATAGCCCCACGCTTTTCCTCTATGAACTTTGCTGGGCATATGAGGGTAAGCTCGTGCCACGACCAGCTGCCACCATCATCGCCATTGGCTACCTCTGCCACCCACTACTACCACCATTATCCATTAACCAATCACCACCGACCATCGCCATGAGCTACCAGCCACATCCATTGTTATCGACTATCACCACCCTTAACTAGTAGGCACTAACCACCACCATCACCATCGATCAGCCCCCCACAATTGCCACTGGTCATAGCCCGCCACCACCACAATTGATGTTTTTGCCATTGGCCACCGCCACCACCACCTTAACCACCAGGCATCGACCATCATCGCCACCCCCCACTTGCTGCCGTTGCATTAACCACCACCACTACTGTCGTCGTCACCATCAATCAGCCACCACAATTGTCATCGGCGCCATCACCACCCCCAATTGCCACCAGCCCCCATAGTTGCCACCACCATCACTTCAATCGGTTACCCACTGCACCAATCGCCACTACCATCAACCATTGTCATTAGCCACCAACCACCAATATTAACAATCAATTTAAAACTCAATTCTTAAAATCTTATTTGGTGGAGATATAATTTGTTTGTATATTTTTTTATAATTTATTTGTGTATTTAACATATTTTATTTAAAATTATGATTCTTAATTTTTTTAATAATTAAAAACAAGACTAGTGTGTAAATAAGGTAATATTGTCATATGAGAATGTTTATCTAGTACACATCAAATATATATAATAAGATGTGTGCTTATCATATCCATATCCTCTTCTATTCTTATCTAGCCCTCTTATCATTTTTTTTATTATATCTTGTCTGCCAAACGAGTCATTCGAAAATAAGTAAAAATATGAAGATATGGTGATGATTCACTTATCAATATCAGATTCTTTTAAATGTGGAATATTAAGGACAAATTTCAATATTAACGTATTTCCCATGTATGCAGGAAATATTATAATGTTGTTCCATATAAAAAAAAACTTACATAATATTTCTGTTTACAATGGTATTTTATTAATTTCATTAAAATATAGATATTCTAGCCGAAGACTATATTTCATGTTGACCATTCAAGTTGTATTATTTTATATATACGTTTATAAAGATAATAACTATTAACTAAATATATTTTCTTTACATATAAATATAATATAATATGTAGAATATTAATTTGTGCTTTTTTTTTGGAAATAAATGTATAAAAAAATGTGTTTATGCTTTTTTGAATAACTGAATAAGTAGTGTTTTTTAAATTTTTTGTTAATTGATATCGAGATGATAATACATTAATAGAAGATATAATTTTGTTTGGTACATGAATGCAAGATATTTTAAAGGGAAAAGTTCACCAATGCCCCTATGGTTTACTCCATAATCACTTATGTCCCTGTGGTTTTTTTTCGATCACATATGCCCCTGTGCTTTGTAAAAACTAAGAAACCACAGGGGCATAAGTGATAAAAAACATACCCTTTTATCAACCACAGAAGCATATGTGATAAGAAAAAACCACAGAGACATAAGTGATTCTGGAGTAAACCACAGAGATATTAGTAAACTTTTCCCTATTTTAAATAATTTTTTTCTTCTAATTTTTGTGCATAGCCCGGAACAAAAACTTGTCTACGAGCACATTCGTAGGGATTTCGATCTTTTATATAAAAAAGTGATTCATAGTATTTAAAAATCATATATATATATTTTTCATATTTTTTTTTTTCTTTTCTCACGATCAACGAGTAATCATGATCAAATAATATCACCATAACTATACGATTACTTTTCCGCAGGCAGTGGCGGAGCCACGTTATACCTGGGTGTGGCCCGGGCTAATTTTAACAAATTGTACTTATCATGTATAATTATATAATTAATTATAATTTGGCCAGTCTAAAATTGTAATTTGGCCCTATCAAAAAATTAAAATATATTTGGTGAGAGATTTGGGTAAGTTGTACTAAGTTACGTGTTCCATTTCCATTTATATAAAAATATTAAAATATAGGAAAAACTTCAAAAAAACCCTTATAACTTTATTCATAATCATTTATCTCCTCTCCAAAATTTTGAATCATTTACTCCCTAACTTAAAGTTTTTTCATCATTTAGGGGGGTAAATGATGAAAAAACTTTAAGTTAGGGGGTAAGTGATAAAAAAAATCTGAATAAGGATGTAAATGATTCAAAAAATTTGTGAGGGGTAAGTGATAATTAAGAAAACTAATAGGGATTTTTTTGAAGTTTTCCTTAAAATATATTCAATAAAATTTAAATTTTTTTAATAAAATTATATTTCTTTTTTATGCTTTCTGCTCAAGTGTTTTGTATTTAATATAATTTAAATATATTATAATATGAACTAACTAAAATTAAGAAAAATAAATACACATATAATTTTTTGGCCTAGCTCCGCCACTGTCCGCAGGATCTAAATTCCATTTGTAGGATCAAAGGTAAGCCACGTGTCGCACATCTAAAGAACCACATAGAGAGGAGCAAGTAATACGTGTACCGCAGAAGAACCCAAACACCAGAACCAGTTCTGCTGCTCGACAAAACATAAGAGAGAGAGAATCAAGAGAGGGAGGGGCACTACCCAGTAATTAACTCAAAATCCGAGGCTATTTATTTGAGTACCCTAAGGCAAAAAATGACAGCGACGCCAGGATAGAGAAATAGAGAGAGAGAGAAACCCCAAAAACCGAAATTGCCCATCATCCAAACAGCGCCTTCCCTCTCTTTTAAAAGACACCCTGTGCTTTTTCTCTCCCCCTCTTTACCCTTTTGCGTTCTCTCTCTCTCTCTCTCTCTCTCTCTCTCTCTCTTCGTCTTCGTGTTATCGTGCTCTTCTCAAACAATCTCCTCCTCACAGTTTCGTCTTCTTCTCGATCTCATCACTGTGAGTAATCGACTCCCAATTTCTAACCCTATTTTACCTATCCAATACAATCGTTTCTTAGATCCCGAATCGATTCTGAAATTATGTTTGCTGTTCATATCATCGAATTTTTTCCCCTTTTCTTTTTAATCTTTAAAGCTCTGCATTCGCTTTTTGTTGTCATATTAGATTTCGATTTTTTTTCTTTGATTGTTAATTTTCGCTTTTTTAATCTGTATTTAAAGATTTATTTATTTTTAGTTCTGATTAGTGGTTTAATTGATCTGCGGTGTCTCGTTTCGCCGTACTTCAAAATATTTTTTATTTTTTATTTTTAAGAGATTCGGTGTATTTATTATATTAATTAATCAAATGTTGCTAGACTCGAAAGACTGCGGGGGGTTTTATTTTGATTTGCAGCTCGCTTCCCTGACGCTATTATTATTATTATTATTTTTTTAACGTTGAAATTTGCATTTTCTCAATTTATTTTTTTTTTCTGGTATTTTTTTTGTCACAGTATCCCTAAACTGAATGCTTTACAATCTAAAGAGACTGTGAACTTTTTTTGCGGGGTGGGTGATAATTTTCACTGTCACAGCTGTGGTTTGGTTCCTTTTTTCTCACACGTGGTTTCTTGGGTCAATTCTTGGGTCAAAATAGGTTTTTGAGTTCGCTGGATGTGTTTTTCCTCTTTTCTTTGAAGATAATTCCGGCCTAAGCTGTTGATTCTTAGTGTTTGTGATAATATAATTATGTTTAATTGACATGTGTTTCGTGGTTTACCCCAATTTTCATTTAGGGCAATCATGAGTGACCAAGGAGATAGGACTTGTCCTCTCTGTGCAGAGGAGATGGATTTGACAGATCAGCAGTTGAAACCTTGCAAATGTGGTTACGAGGTTTGATTCTATATCTATTTTCTTTTTAGGCAATGATTTGGAGGTTTTTATATAATCTGTTGCAGAAGAAAACGGTGTTTTTAACGGTTAATTAATCTCCTTGTTAGTTCAGCCACTTTTTCTTTGGTCTATGTAAATTTTCATTTCTCTTTATCTTTTTAACGTTTGTCAAGGTTTATGCCTTTATGGTTCATATTTCCCTGCCCTTTTCCATGTTTTTTCTTATTATATTCAGCCTGTAATAGAGCAAGGTGCCATTTTTTTAATTGAGTATTATGTAGTGTTACTGTTATTAACTGGATTTTGTGATTACTTTTCATACTAGTAAGTATTGTTGAGATTTTTTTACTCGTAACTTTAAAGAAGGTAGAAATGGTGGTTAGAAGAAAGTGTTAGTTCTTCATCTTTTGAAACTGTTAATGTTTTTTTTCCTGATGACTTATCCTTATCACAAAGGATTCATTATGATAATATCATTTTCATCTCTCCTTGATTTCAGATATGTGTCTGGTGTTGGCACCACATAATGGACATGGCTGAGAAGGATGACACAGAGGGGCGATGCCCCGCGTGTCGATCTTCTTATGATAAGGAAAAGATTGTTGGGATGGCTTCAAACTGTGAGAGGTTAGTTAACTGTTTCTGTAGGATTGGAAATGTTGTTCTGTTTCCATAGGCCTTTTTGTTACTTATTCAATGTGCATTCCTGTATAACTATTATCAAAATAATGTTTTTCGATAAGATTTGAGAAACTCATGTTTGAGAGGATCAAAGGAAAATACTAGTTATTGAACTTTTTGTTTCTAAGATTTTTTTGCTTTTCAAACTATTTATACTGAGTCCTGAGTTGACATTTTTATTCTGTATTTCTCTTGATGAAATTTTTCTTGTAGATTGGTGAATGAAATTAATATGGAGAAGAAAATGAAGAATCATAAAACAAAGTCTAAATCATCTGATGGGCGGAAGCAGCTAAGCAGTGTGCGAGTGATTCAGCGGAACCTTGTTTACATAGTTGGCTTGCCTCTCAATCTGGCAGATGAAGATGTAAAAATTTTACCATCTTGCTCAGATGTTCTCTGATCCACTTGAATTTTTTGGTCTGTTTTCCTTAAAACAAACTTTTATTTCTATAACCATTATGCAGCTTATCCAGCGGCGAGAGTATTTTGGTCAGTATGGTAAGGTCTTAAAAGTGTCAATGTCTCGGACGGCAGCTGGTGTCATTCAACAGTTTCCGAACAATACTTGCAGTGTGTAAGTATATTCTCTGTAAGTTATAGGCTTAGCTGTTTCCTTAATGGTATTATGGTTTTCTATTAGTTAGCTGGCCATATTGGTTGCTACCGTCAGTCCGAGAGTTTACGTAAACTCATGGGGTTCGTGGACTCATCCCTTAAACTTGTAAGAGTTTACTATTACAAAAATATAATAAAAGAACGTATCATATCATCTATTACCCTCCAGTTTTAGACATATTGTAATGGGGACAACAGGTTAACGGGCCATAGGTAAGAAATAACAATTCAGAAGTGTCATTCACAAATAATAAAGGCTAGAAATAACAATGAACCAAGGCAAGAAATGAACAATTTCTGTAATATCAATTTTCAACCAATTAACCAACAAATCATTGGGTTGAAAGAATAGGTTTCGCCATGTAAGAACAGAACACAAGAGAATGAACAGGTTTGACCATAAAAGAACAGAACACAATGGGGTTTGAAATTGAAAGATATATACTAGAACTACAGGTTGAAGCTGGACTGGAAGTTAATGGTTGAAGCTGAGTTGATGAGTCACAATTGATCTTCTGATACTGGGTTCGGTTCATTGATCGAAATGCGGAATCTGGGATCATGATGCTAGATTCTGGTTCATGACGGCTGGAAGCTGGGTTCGGTCTCACGGTGGATTTGTGTTCTGTCTCACAACGGTTGGACGCTGATTTTGCTGAAAATTCCAAGGCTGAGCTGCACTTTAGGTTTTCTTAGCAACCCACACGTTTTGGGCATTTGGGGGCATAAATTAGATCAGTTCTTGTGAACTCCTCCCAGGCTCACAATTTTGTGAGTTTCACCAATTCAGTTGGAGTAAACCTGGGTCTATGAAGAATCAGGTTAACTTGATTTTGGTACCTATGATCATGAACCCATACGTACTACGATATAACTCGCAAGTCTGACAACCATGGCTACTGACTTACCGTAAATAGACCTTTTACTGCTTTGTTTGCTTGTCAATGACACGAATTAGATAGCTAGGAACCTGTATAGTTTTGGATTATTGAACATTTCTTTTGACACTGGAAGGAAGGAAAGGAAATAAATGACCGGCAAAAAAGTCTTAATCAAATGCAATTTTTTTCTAGGTAAAATAGAAGGAAAAGGCCATTTCTATACATAGCATGGGCTCAAAAAGACCTGTGAACCATTTTATTCCCTGGTTCTATATCAGCATGTTTGACTACCATTATATACTACATTTAACATTAATATAAATTCATTAGTTCCTTATTAAAGTTTTTGTTTCAGATATATTACTTATTCAAAAGAAGAGGAAGCAATTCGTTGCATTCAAAATGTACATGGATTTGTATTGGAGGGTAGACCTTTAAGGTACAACTATTTGCTTTTATTGAAACTTTTCATGCAGTGGGATGTTTGGACCAAGTCTTGCTTATCAAATTTGTATTTTTTGGTTTGTACATTTCAGGGCTTGTTTTGGAACCACAAAATATTGTCATGCTTGGCTTCGAAATATGGTATGAAAGTTACTGTGTCTTTGTAGATTTTTAAATTGTGCCTTAATTGATTAAGGTTTTAATTGGCGAGAGATCTCTATGACCAGCCTTGCAGCAATCCTGATTGTCTATATCTGCATGAGATTGGTCCTCAAGAAGATAGTTTTACAAAAGATGAAATAATCACAGCATACACTAGGTACTTTTTCGTATAATTTTGAAATATTTATTATAATTTGGTTGTAAAATAAACTCCATTCTTACGGCTTTGGGTATCTATGATCGTCATTCAAGCTGTTTAATTGGCTGAAGTGAAGGAGATTGTTTTACTTATATTGTGCTGAAAAAATTTGTGTTCTGGGTTCTGATGGAGTTCACTTTACATGAATCGAAGCTATGTTTTGGGTCTTTGTTTGCAGATTGTGCTTTTCTGTTTGGACACGTTCAATTGCTTGAACTGAATGTAGTCTTTTCAAATAATTATATATTGACTTTGTTGTTTTAAAGAAGTCGAGTTCAACAAATCACTGGTGCTGTAAACAATATGCAACGGCGGTCAGGGAATGTATTACCCCCTCCAGTGGATGATAACATGAATAATTCTTCAGAAAAGCCCATTGTGAAAAATGCTCCAAGTGTAAGACCTTTTTTATGTTTCCTATAACTGCTCTTGTTTAGGTGTTAAATTTGACCATGTCGTTGTTGGGTACCCATTCAATCTTTAATTGCCACACTGCTAGTGTAATGTGTTTATGCACATAGCAGCTTTATATGAAGAAACTGACATTTTATTTTATTTATGGAGCAGAACTCTGTTAGCACTGTAAGAGGTTCACCTCCAAATGGAGTCTATGGGAGACATGTAGCTCTTCCTGCTAGTGCGGCATGGTATGTACCATGTATAATTTTGTATTTGGCTTTGAAGATTGAACTTATGTAAAGATAATTATGGTTCCAAGCTATGTTTATGTTTGCTAGGGGTACCCAGGCTACAAATTGTGAGCCCCCTTTTGGTGGTCTATCATATCCAAGTGGGCCGTCCAAGCCAAAACCTGATACAGTCAGCAGTACACTAGCCTTTTCTGCAGCTGTTACGGGCACAATTCAGGCTTCTGCATTGCAAAGTGATGGAAAGAGGCCACTATCTAGTGATGGGAGTCATAGTATGACAGCTAGAGTAAAAAATGAATTGTTGAGACCTGTGAAACAATACAATAGCATGGACTCTCTGGCCAGTGCAGGTGAAAAAACTTCAGCTTTTGATGTTTCTCCTGTGCCCATGTATTTGAGCAGCCAGTTGTCTTTACCATTGTCCCTAGATAGTGATAGAGGCAGTTGTAGTACAGCAAACACAATAAATTCTATTAACATAACTGGACAGTTGTGTAGCTCTGGTCCTGAGGAAGCAATCACTGCTACCAATGAAGAGATTCAGAATTTGTCCAGTGAGTTGTCCTCCATTAACATTGATAGAAACACCTCAAATGAACACTATGGTATAGCCAAACCTAATAGCCCGCCTACTGATTATGTCTTGATAAAATCTCCTCAAATTCAAGGATCACAGCATAATAGTGACAGATTTAGAGATGTAACAACTACAAATGTTGCTGGTAAAACTCCTACATCAGATAATGGGGTTTGTTATTCAAGGGAACAGTGTGGTTGGAGATTGGATCCTCAATCTCAAGAAATATCAGAAACTGTTGAAGTGGAAGATGATGTAATGTCTTTTGATAATCAAAGACTCAAGGATCCAGAAGTTGTTTGTCATTCTTATTTGCCAAAGTCAACAAATTTCCTTCATATATCAAACCATTCTAGCCCTCATCTTCTGCAGCATGGTGAACTCTGTACTGCTGTAAATGCTGGTTCTCTATCTGCTCATGATAGTGTTCAGGATGAATCTATATTACATGCTTCTAGCATATTATCTAATGGCTGCCCTGAGAAATTGGTTAGCGGCAGCTCTTATGGATTGCTTCGTGATGAAAGAAATGGGCAAAGCATTGGAAGACCAGTTGGTGAAGCAGTAAATGCTGGACATGATGCTGCTATGGACAAGGGTGAAAGTAGTATAATTTCAAATATTTTGTCCATGGACTTTGATGCCTGGGATGACTCACTAACATCACCTCATAATTTAGCTAAGTTATTGGGCGACAGTACTGACAACCCTTCTGGTCCTTTAAAAAAATCTAGCTCTTGGAAAGTTCAAAGTAACAATCAGTCAAGATTCTCTTTTGCAAGACAGGACGAGTGCAGAATGCAAACATTTGATGTACATCCATCTAATGGTGTCAGCCAGCAACAGCCGAGGAGCCACTCACTCATCCAGAATTTTGCAGAGGGGGACTTGTATATGGATAAGGTGGGCATTGCAAATGGCTTTCCTACCAGTAACTTTGAGGAAGTTGAAAATGTAGGCGGCAGTCATTTTGTAGCTTCTTCTAATAAGCTTTCTGGTGAGTATCGATAGATTACTTGAACTTGCAACTGTCGCTTTTATTGTGTTTCCAGTGGCAAATCTTATTTTGGGATCCTCTGCTACTATTTTCAATTTCACATTTCAGTTATTGCTTTTATGACCTTCTTGCTGGAAGATTGAGTAAAATTTATTTAGAAAGTTTTTCTTTGTGATATGATTATAATTTTTTAGGCACGTTATGATTTAATATTCTTTCCCTTCAGATATTTTATTCCTTTGCTGCTTTGAAAAATGAAATATTGTGCCTTCCGTGATTTTTTTAATTCCTGTTGTTGTATGACCTGATTATGTTGTGCTGCATTTGGTATTTGATTCAATAATCATGCTTTGAAGATCTTGCATTTGTGTTAACTTGGAAAAAGAGAGAGAGAAATTGGTATCTTATTCATGACTTTTCAACAGAGTTAGAAAAAGGAAAAGGCTATGCTCAATAAGAAATGAGTTCGTTTGATTTGCTCGGCTCACCTTATGCTCACGAGCTACATTGAGTTTAATGAGTGAATATGGAGCCTCATATTAATTGAGCCTTATGTTATGCTTGAAATTTAAAAACAATAAATTCATTTCGTATGTTTAGTTTAAAAAAAATTAATCTGACAATAAAATGTCTTTCATATATGAGGAAGGATCGGTTTATCCTGGTGCTAGTCAAAATCACTCTTACATCATTCAATAAATTTTTAGTGGATATTTTATCTCAATCTATCATTGGATTAAAAGTTCATACCATATGAACTATTCATAAAATATTAATCCAAATTTATTTAGTACTTTGATAGTATCCATTTAACGAGTTGTTAACAAACAGTGCTTGGCTTATTGTCAACCTTTTTTTCAGAAATGAAAAAGCCATCCTGGGGCTTTACGTGAACTAATTAACCAACTAGTAAAATCCTTTAGTTGGAAGTGAACTTTGAAACTGATTGCACTCTTGTAAAAAAATATCAATATTGTAATTGTATAGAAGAATAACAAAAATTGCATATTTACTACAGTGTGACTGTGTTGGGGTTCCATTTGCAAGGTATGGGATTTGGAGTCCCACATTAATTGTATGGGCAACTAATGTGGGGTTTATAAGGCCTTGGGCACTCCCACCCTTTGAGCTAGCTTTTGGGATGATGCATCTCAAGGTCTCATCAAACTGAATGACAATTGCTTAAGTCCAAAGTACACACCATTCACGATTTAGTGCATCTATTTTAAATGTAATTGAATAACGTTCATTTTCAATTATGTGGTAATTCATGGTAGATAGCTGAAGCTGTTGCTTGATTACCTCATTTTCTAGGTAGTAGTTCAAAAGGTCTAGCAATGATCAATGCTGCAATCTTTGGGCTACTTGTTTGCATTCCTTCTAATTTATGCATTGTATGGCTTGTCATTTCATTTGCAGCTGTCTCAGCTTTGTATATCCATCTGATGACCTTGCTTTTTATCTTTTTTGTTTACAGCCATTTCAAGAGCACAAGTTTCTACCCCACCAGGATTTTCAGTTCCAAGCAGGCCACCACCACCTGGTTTTTCTTCTCATGAGAGAGTGGAGCAGAATTTTGACTCCATAACTGGTTAGTTATGGTTTCTTATAACTTTCCACGTGCCCTTTTTTCATATTTTTGTTGAATATAATTGTTATCCTTTTGGCAGGGAATTCATTGCTTGACCATTCTTCCATTTTGAGAAATTCATATCAGACACCCTCAACTGGGAATATTGGTGGCGCTGGGGACATTGAATTTATGGATCCTGCAATTTTGGCAGTTGGTAAGGGGAGATTTCAAGGTGCACTAAACAGCCCAGTGCTGGACATGCGATCAAATTTCATGCCACAGTTAAATTACTTTGAAAATGAGGCCAGACTACAATTATTGATGCAAAGATCTCTCGTACCGCAGCAAAACCTTAGATTTTCTGAAATCGGGAATACTTTTTCTCAACTTGGTGGTTCTTATGGTATTTCTTCAAGGTTAGATCAGTCACAAGTCAATGATGTATCCCCATTCCCTCAGTTGTCTCTACAGCAGTCTACAAATGCAGCCTTGTCAAATGGTCACTGGGATGGGTGGAATGAGGTGCAAAGTGGGAATGGTCTAGGTGTGGCCGAGCTTCTAAGAAATGAAAGACTTGGATTTAACAAGTTTTACTCTGGATACGATGAATCAAAATATAGGATGCAGAATTCTGGGGATCTTTACAACAGAACATTTGGGATGTGACTTGTTTCTAGCTATGTTGTCTTTCTTATTGTTGGAAATGGGAAAGCCAAGCAGAAATGGACGAACAATTTATTTTGCGTTAATGAAAATGTTGGGGCTGACTCTTCACTGGTCTATTGGGCTACCTAATGATGAAGCTCCCAAGAAGTGTAATTTATGGCTGCAGCTGGTAATTAGTAAACTTCCTCTGTTTTCTTGATTAAATTGGCTTATACGGAATTGCTCATTGTGCATGCTTTTGAAAGTGTCTTCACCTATGCCAAAATGAGATTGAAAAAAAGTTCTTTTTGTACTGGATTTCATGCTATCATATGTCAAGAATGACATTGCTGTTTGCTTTTATGTTATTGTGCACTCATTTCCCCCTTTTTTTGCTTGTAGTTCTGGATTTGCAGAAATGAGCTGTGTTGGGATTTTAAGATATCAACTGTCAATGCTAACGTGATCAAACTGGCAGGTAGATCGTAGTTGTGTGTTTTCCCTTGAAAGCAGAGAGCGTGAAAACTTGATTCAAAATCAAATAGATCCGTCCCATATTGTTGTAATTTTCTTTTTAGTTTAACAACCCTTGTGGGTAGAACTATAGAGGTTTGATGCGAATGGTTAAAGGGAAATTATTTTGGCAGTGGATTTACATCTTGGTAGAGTTTGGTAATCATATTGGGTATGAAATTGATCACTTTTTTAACTGGAAAGGTCCATGTGAATTTTTTTACGCTCTGGGCAGCTGGTGGATTCTTAATTTTTTTCCCTCTCCCTAAGATCTCTTATAGTTTTATTAATTTTGCCTTTTCTGTCTGCATAAATTTTTTATTTAATCACTTGCTGCAGAGATTTGCTTTTTAAGAGCGCTCTTTTTTTATCTTATTGTTTATACCCCGTTGTTTGGTTTGTTTCATTTAGCTGCCTTGTGAATTTGTTACTGGTTCTCAGGCTAATATTTACCAGCAGGGACGGGGTAATCCATGTCTCGTTATGAATGGCTTCGGGCATGACCAATTATCTGCATTTTCTGATGCAGCTGAAAAATTTGAGGTGCATTTGAACATAATGTGGACTTCAGTTAATGTTATTGTGAAATATTGATTTCGGGTTTGTTAAATGAGATCGGTTATTCATATATTCAAGGTTTCTGTTTATTTTTGGATACAAATAATGTATTCAATGTGCACAGGTTGAGCATATCTGGCCAACTTATTTACTGTTTGGTGCAGCAGAAAAACACAATCTTTCAAACCGTGTCTTCGTTGTCATATGATAGCATCTCGTAAGCGTGTTCACGTGGTATCCTTGCGATCATTACTTCTATTTTGTTTTTTTTCATTTCATTTAAAGAGGACAAAGTTCCTAAATAAGAAAAAATATGAAGAATTTAGGTGACGAGGTCTAGAGACTCCTACAAGATCTAGGGTCATATGATTGTAGGTTTGAATTCCTTCTCTGTTGTTAATGGCGTTGTTTGCAAATGGATCTGCACACATTTGAATTATCAGATATGATAAGTATGCAGATTAGACAGTGAATTCCCTCATCATTGACTTTCTTCAGACGCAAGGACCAGACATACTCTATGCCGCTTTGTAATCCAATAGCTCGACGTGTCTCTTCAATTAACAAGTAATTTTAAGAGTAAAATAAACATCTTATCAGGTTTGAAAACAATTTTGTTTAGTGCTGTAGTTGTGTTACTTCGATAATGGTGTGGGTGAGGTTATCTTAGCTCCAGGTAAGATGAGACATTACATGACGTCAAAAGTCGACCAGGACAGCAACTGTCTACTTATATATCGTGCTGCTTGATCTCAATTCCAATCGTACTACATATAAAGAATAAATCTGTTTGATGTCGTAATCTCAATCATTTATAAACAAATTAATAATTATAGAAAATGTGTTGAAATGGGAAGTGGAAAATATAATTATTAATTTATCTATGAACAAGGCGTTTTAGCAACAATTTTTGACCGAGAGTTGGAATTAGTTGTAGGATAGACAATGTTGATGATAATGTGATTTTAAGAAACACGAGCCTTTTGGGAGCATTTGGTAGAGAATAATTCTTTATTTGGTAGAGGATAGTTCTTTTTTTGTTTGGGAATAATGAATAATATGGTGGGAAAGTTAATTTTCAGGGAATGTTATCAAAGAGCTATTTGGTAAGTTAAAATATTATTGGGATTTTGCCTCAAAAAAAATGTAAAATTTTTACAATACCTGGGATGGCATTTTGAAAAAAAATTGTACACAACAAAATTTTGGAAAAAATTTCAGAAATTTTATATCAAATATGAGTAAATAGGATTACACTGTCACTTTGGAATCTCAAAAAAATCCCCCCTACAAACACCCCCTAATTGTCTTAGTTGTGTGAGAAGTTGACAAACTGGTATAAAATTGTAATTTTCATTATCCTATTATTGAATCGTAAAAATTCATCATCATGATCATTTATGTTTAAATATTGTGAAAATTAAATATAAGAAAATGTAATTTAATATGTATTTTCATTCTTTTTTATCTTATTCATGTTTTAAAAGTGTGCATTATGATACACCCTAAGTGAGAGAGCGTTCATACACGATGTGATAACACAATGATAGCATAAAACTTTTTACACATACAAATTAAGTTTATTAAAAGGATTCATTTTTTCTGCAGTTACCGCAGATAAGTTATCTGCAGTAAGCCCAATACGACATCGTTTTGAGGCAGAAATCATGGTGTTTTGTAATTTTAATTTACTTCAGGATTATAATAGTCTTTATATTATAATTTTTTAAGATTTCTATACCAAAACGACGTCGTTTTGAAAGTAAATGCAGATAACTTATCTGCATCAACTGCAGAAATATTTTTTCCTTATTAAAAATATATGAATTCTCATAAGTATAAGTTCAAGACACATATGCATTCAGTATAAGTTCAAGACACATAAGGGCTCTAACCATATTTCGGCTCGTGATCAATCCACAGATACCGATAGAAAATAAATAGGCACTCAAAACAAGTACATGTTCGAGCATCATTGACCAACTCCTTATCAATTTTGATTTATTTCAATATGAATAACAATTCAACGTATTAAATTAACTTAAAGAATATAACAAGTATGGAACAAAATAATATATCAGCAATTAATCAAAAAAACGATTTTCTACACAAACAAACGCCCTTTCACCCTCACATAGAATTCAACGGAAATAAATATGATAAATTCATATCAAATTGAATTTTTTATTTATATTGTTAGTTATAAAGATTTCTTACTGGCGAGCTACGACAATAGCACCTATCAAAGCCGATAAAAGAATTATTGAAATGAGCTCAAATGGAAGAAAAAATTCTGTTGATAAATGAATTCCAATTTGTTGACTAGTACTTATCAAATCTTGCTCTATAATCTGATTGGATCTTGTAGTCCAAATAATACCGTACCATGATGTATCTGGAAGAGTAGTTATTAGTGAAACAAAAATGCTTGTACAAATCATAAAAGTAATTCCATCCCCAACAGTCCAAAGATGAAAATCCACTTGAAAGATCAACAATTTAGTACGATTTTATCCATCAGTTGTAGCCAAATGAAGAATTAATTTGGGGAGGGTTTGAATATTCCATTGTCCATTTCCCATTTTTCAGTTAGTTACTGTTTTGAGGAGAAATAAAAAAAAAAGGAGGGGAGGTCCTATGGGCCCATTTGTATTCATTTTTTAAAAAAGTCCTTTTTATCACTTTTTTATTTTAAAAGTACTTTTTATAAAAGTTACAACTATTTAGATTTTTAGAAAAATATTTGATTTTTGAACAAAATATTTGGCTTTTGACTTCTGCTTTTTTGACTTTTTTTATGACTTCTGCTTTTTTTAAAAGCAGGCATACAAACAGACTTTTTTTCGAGAAGTGCTATTTTTTCTTAAACAAAGCAACTTTTGAAGAAAAAAAAAATTCATCCAAACGGGCTCTAACAGAAAGAGTTAAGTAAAGGAACAACCTATTTTTTTTTTCTTCTCGAAATTTATAGATTTTGTTAACATACGATCTTAAAACATAAATTTTAAAAAATAAAAATATTATATATTATTTTCCATCAATTTCTTTAAAAAGATATTAAATAATTTTAAAATTCAAAATATTAAATCTCTTTACCTTTTATTTAACATTTTTAAATTTTCAATTTCTAAACCTATATCTTCATAGCTTAAGATGACAATTTTTTTTGGGCCAGGAAAAGAATACAATCTGAAATCCAACTTTGTATATACAAGATTTTCAGTCCACCATCCCTATTTAAAGGCTGGTACATAAGGTTCTCAGTGTCTGATGCAACATACACTTATCATTGGGAAAAGAATAATTGTTGATTTGTTGCTCCGACCTACAACCCATTTGACTTCGGGTTGAATAAGGGAGAGGTAATCTTAAATAGAGATCCAATAATGGGAAATTGGGAACAGTTCTGGGAGTTAGAAGAATCTAGGGTTGTAGACTAATTGGGTACTTTGGTAGTTTAGAAAGGATGACCTAGTTCACAAGTGTAGACTCTAATGCCTTGGCCACCCATTTGTTTGCTTCTATTGATTTGTTCCCATATGACAAGAAGCATCCTCCGGGAAATTTTGGGATCCTTTTCAAAAGGAGTTAAGTGTTAATCCTTTTCAAAAAATAAGAAGAAAAAAAAAACTCGGATAAAAGAGATGGGTAGAATAAATAAAGTTAGGTGAGTTATTTTCTTCTTCTTCTAAATTTTAGTAACGGAGTACTAAAGATATATAATTTCCAAAAGAACCATCTATTGACCCTCTCAAGGACAAGGGGGCATAAGTGATTATTTTGAATAGGAGAGAAACATTCATAAGATTAAAGATGACAAGCAGAAACTGAAAGAACAAAATTTATCATGACCAATTTGAAATGACTTAATCAAGATTAATCTCATTGAACATATTTAGCAAAATAGATTCTAGATTAATCAAGATTTACCCTAAGGACAGAAACCTTAGCAAAATGACTTAATTAGGGTTCAATATTAAGTTAACAACTCACATTTGAAACATTTCAGAAGGCATCTTATGATGAGCCATATAATTTCACTGCAGGAAATTCCCCTCTTCCTGCATTAGCCGATTGTACACTGGCAATAGGTGCAAAATGCCTTGCAGCAGGAGCAAAGCCATGCTAATGCATGATGGTATAGATGTGTCTCCCCTCTCCACAATCTCTCTCCTATGCCCATTGAAGGGGTATCCAACCTCACCTAAACAATACACCTTCTCCCATTGAAGGAGCGTCTATTTTATCTATCTTATATGAGCTATTACCCTACTGGAATCTAGAGCACCATAACCACAACATATCCCCCATTTGATAATACACTTGAGAAACTCTAAAAGAGTCTTGATCCATATTATTGCTATCTGAAGCTTCCCTAGATTATAATTCACCCTTGGAGGGATACATCTTTAACTTTAAATCTACAAGAGTGCAGTAGCTTTCCTATCCAGTTCTACCAAGCATAACAATATAATTAAAAAAAAAAAAACAATATAAGTAGCGCTATTACTAGTGGGATTCCCACCGACGCTTCTCAATAATATGAGAATAGGTTCTATTGGTTTTTTTGACCCTTATGACCCTTAATTAATAATTAATTACCAAATTGCTCTTCATTCAAAACTATTTCGAAAATTTACCCTCCCCAACAAACATAACACCAATCTGCCCCTGTTTGACCGTTGACCACGAAGCCTACCCGGGTACACCCTTACCTACCCGGGTAATTTTTGAAATTTTTTATCTACCCGGGTATGTAGGGGTGTACCCGGGTAGAGTTCTTGAATCTGGGAAAATGGTTGAATTATTTACCCGGGTATGGAGTAGTGTACCCGGGTAAACATCGACGGTAGGGTCAAAACGCTCAAGAAACGGCACAATGTCAAAACGCTCTAGGTTGAAGAATGCTGAATCCAGTGATTTCGGTTCGCAGATCTTGCGGGTCATGAAAAACTTCACGAACTTCTCGTGTGAAAGTATGTCATCCTCAAACAAATATCCGAACGTCAAGTCCGGAGCCTGACTCGAAGCAACTCGAAGCAGCCTGGGGCTGAGAGGATGACGACCCATCGTGACGACTCTTGGTTCTTCTCTCGGAATGGGTCACTGGCAGCTTTGAAACGCGTTGAGAGGTCATTGTGTCACACTATTAAACTGAAAAAATAACCAAAATCAGAAATTAGATACATGTTAGGGTTAGGGTAAGCGTATGACATACAAATTGATAAAATAATTCGGACAGAATCAAATGATATAAACGAAAATACAATGAATCAGAACAGAAATCAGAACATAATTGAAAAAACTGAAAAAAAAAATGCACCTTTGATCGATTTCAATCGGTAGAAGGCAGAGAGGTTGCAAGGTCCGCGAATGATGATCAGAAACAAGACGAATTGGTGCAAGATTATGCCTGAAATCGCTCAAGAAGACACATCTCCAGCAGCTCTACTCGGGTACCCCTTTTGTGGGTTTTCGAAATAGGGCTGCTGGGGTATTTTAAAACCCTACCGTCGATGTTTACCCGGGTACACTACTCCATACTCGGGTAAATAATTCAACCATTTTCCCAGATTCAAGAACTCTACCCGGGTACACCCCTACATACCCGTGTAGATAAAAATTTTCAAAAATTATCCGGGTAGGTAAGGGTGTACCGGGTAGGCTTCGTGGTCAACGGTCAAACAGGGGCAGATTGGTGTTATGTTTGTTGAGGAGGGTAAATTTTCGAAATAGTTTTGAATGAAGGGCAATTTGGTAATTAATTATTAATTAAGGGTCATAAGGGTCAAAAAGCCAGGCTCTATTTGAATACTGTTTTCAAAAACAGTTTTTTTTTTAGTTTTTAGAACAAAAAAAACAAAAAAACTCGTTTAGTAAGACCTGTTTTGTAAAAAAAAATTTAAAAACTGTAACTGTTTTTTTGTTTTTAGAATCAAATTTAGAGAACATATCTGAGTTATTTTTGTTTTCTGTTTTGGTTTTTAGCTTTCAAAAAAAAAAAAAAAAAAAAAGAAAACAACTGTTTTCATAATTATTCTACAAAACAGTTTTAAGAACAAAAAAACCAAAACGCAATCAAACATACCCTAATTTTTTCAAAATCAAAGAACAAATCCCCATGTACTATATATGACCTTTCTCAACAGGCTAAAGCTAAGCAACAACCACTTCCCGGTTAAATCTCAGTTCAAACCTCCTAACTTTATTAATGTATTTAATCTTAATCAAATTCTTCATTTAAAAATTTAATTGTATTAAGATCATATGAATTATAGGAGTGAATATAATGTGATCTGGGACCAATGCACCCCTTGAGAGAGTGGGGGGAGGAGAGAGGAGAAAGGAGGGAAAGAGGAAGGAGAAAGAGAGAGAAAGGGACCAGGGAATAAATTTTCAAATTGTAGGGCTGACACTGTTGGCAAGAAAGTGTACAAAAGAGAAATAATAGCTTTCTATACATTATTTTTCTTTATCTTAATTGAAATTATAAATCACCTGATGTTAGTGTAGATCAAACCCTACAAAGCTTATAATAAGAACACTTGTAAGAATCAAAATTATATAAATGTGATAGGTCATCTCCCCATTCCAAACCCTAGTGAGAAAAATTAAAAATACTACTATTTAAGTCTTTCTACCTTTAAGACAAATTAACTAAAAATCCAACTGCTCTGAACTTGCACATAATCAATTCCACTAGGTCAATATAGATATACAATCTACACTCTAGTTAATTTTGAATTCTATCATATATTTGACTATATCTTTATATAAACAACTTGATTTATTCTATATATATAGTGATCCTTTCGTGTATCTACCTAGAGAGAAATACTATTAGTCCTCTAATCACAAATTAAGCGAAAACCTAACAGCATACTGAACTCACACCAAATTAATTCCACTAGAGCAAATCAGGGATATAATTTAAACAGTTGATTTTATCTTCTAATTCAGACACAATTTGGTTTTATCTTTAGCATAAACAATGTTTTAGCCATCCCTTTATCTCTAAAACCAAGTAAGGTATAAAGAAAGCCTCCTGTAATCCTTATTTATATTTAAATTTTGGGCTTTACTTCTCTGATGTAGTATGAGAGAAGTTATTTTATGTTGTGAGATAAATAAAGTGGAGTCCACTAATTTTTTAAAAAAGAAAAAAGAAAAAAAATGCACATATTTTTATGTGAGTGTAACATGAGAGATAAATCTCATGTAACATAACTACATAAGAGTATAATTTCCCTTAAATTTTAGACTTTGATTCTTCTAAAATGAAGTGTATTTTTTTTAAATAAAATTCAAAATTATAATAGTTGATTTTTGAATTAAAGGTTAAATTATATTAAAATACATTTATACATATCTTATTGTGGAATTGTTTCATCATGTTGTTGGAAAGCAATTCCATGTCCTGCCCATACATGGGAAATGCCACCAGCATTTTTTTTTTCTTTTTTTAAATTAAAGTGGGTCACACGAATTTTTTTGTTTCAGCATAACATAACAAATTTTTCCTACAACATTATTTTTATAAAACCCTATCTTATTAGGATTTTATAGTTATTCGGCAATTGGAGAACAAAAAAGCTTCTTGCTGACTCTTCGAAAGCTGTGCCAAATCCTTTGTTTTTTTGTTTTGTTTTGTAAGTGGGGCTCACTAGAATTTTCTCTCAACAAGTGGAGAGTTCTCTTCTGCTATTGAATGAGAAGATGATATCCCATCTTATTATATATGAAGTTATTAAAATGTATTTTTTAAACATTTTAATTAACAATTATAATGATTATTTTTTATATGAAAAATAATTAAATTCTTTTTTTTTTTTGTCTTTTGCTAGATCAGGCATTTAATTCTTCATCTACCAGCAATCAGTGGCGTGTCAGAACAACGCTAAGAGTCAGTTGAATCGACTTTATGGCAAATTGACAATGTGCTGAATGAAAGTGCCAAGTTATGATGATTGGTGATTGTTAAGTGGTAAGGTATAGAGAAAGTATTAAAAAAAATTAACATTACTGTGATACAAGTGGGGATCCGCTAGAAGAAACTCTACTGTTTCCTATAGAATTTTTCATTGACCCGATCTCAAATAATTACATCACCTCATATTTAAAGTTAAGTGAACGCAATAAAATTAGAATATAAATATATAAAAATAATGTAAAATCAGCTATAATATAAATAATATAATTAAATCATAAAAATATTAATATTAAATAACATGTGCATAAATATGCGTACTTAGGTATGTACCTGTCTGTTCCCACTCTCCATAGCAATGAATTGTTATTTTTGGGGGTCCTCCCTCTTGGTCTCGCTAGTGGCTTCCCGTGTCAATAGGAACTACTAGTATTAAAGGACTGAGTTACAAACAAATCGAAATGGGAAACAAAAGGCCTGCCACGCACCCTGTGGTTCATAATTGCACCCCAATCGGGGTGTCTTCTTTGGAGTCACACGTTTTAAATGTTAATATATATAAAAAGAGAAATACTTTTTTTTATGTTGTAGGAAAATAATTATTTCTTGTTGTAGAAATAAAATTATAAGTATGATACATAGGTAAGAGGAGAGAGAAAAAAAAATGGTGTAACCTAACTTTTTTTGTGTGTATAGAAAAATTATTTACCTCATGTAAAATGAAATAAATATATCCATATAAAAATATGCGAGACTTATATGAATTCATTTAAAGAGAAAGTCTATATGAATTAATGTGAGAGAAAAAAATATGTGAGTCATATATGAGTTCATGTAAAGAAAAAAATCATGAATCCCATATAATTTTAAATATATATAAAAATTAATATTCTCTCCTCTAACATAAAAAATATTAAATTATTTTAATAAACCAATTTCTTTTATTTAGCTACGTGCATAGATTTCACCACAAATTTTCCCATCACATCACCCTTTCTATCATCCAAAGCCAATTAAATACAGGGAAAAATATTTCTGCAGTTAATGTAGATAAGTTATATGCATTTATTTCCAAAATGACATCGTTTTGGTATTAAAATCTTAAAAAATTATAAATATAAAGACTATTATAACCCTGAAATAAATTAAAATTACAAAAACACCATGATTTCCGTCCAAAACGATGTCGTATTAGGCTTAGTGCAGATAACTTATCTGCAGTAACTGCAGAAAAAGCGAACCCTTAAATAGATGTCTACCACTTCATTATATATATATATATATATATATATATATATATATATATATATATATATATAGGGGGTAGGATCCTTTGACACCGGTGTCAAATTTGAAATTTGACACCTCATATGAAAGCCGTTAGATAAAAAAAAATCAAAGACTTTGATTTATAAGTATGTGACACCATTGATATTTTTTGATCCAATGGCTCTCAGATGACGTGTCAAAATTCGAATTTGACACCGGTGTCAAAGGATCCTACCCCATATATATTCATACGAGTAAGATTATATTGATTAATTTTTTTTTTACAAACTTACAAATAACATTATGTCTGATCGATAATACACTCCTTAAGAGTGTATTATCCGTCAAACATAGTGTAGTTTATAATCAAAATTTTTTTTAAATATGTCATTCCCTTATATATATATATATATATTAAATTTATTACAAGTAATTCATTATTTAAAAAAAGTAAATTTCACTAAGCATTATTGGTCTAATAGTATTCCAGCTAAATACTAAAATTTGATTTACCTAAAAGGTAACGGATTTGATAGTTGCAATTCTTATTGAATTTTAAAATACTCAAATTCAAAATCGAATTAATAATTTGTTTAGATTTTAAACACTAATTGATATCTTAAAAAAATTAATTTTTTTAATTCACTCGTGGCTGGATTTTGATAAGTTAAATACATATTTATATTATTATTTTTCTAATTTTATTTACAAATTTAGTAATATATATATATATATATATATATATATATATATATATATATATATATATAGGGATAAGATATTTTGACACCAGTGTCAAATTTTAAGTTTGACGCCTCATCTGAGAGTCATTACATCAAAAAAGATCAACGACTCTGATTTGTAAACATGTGACATCATTAATCTTTTTTGATCTAACAGCTCCAGATGAGGTGTCAACGGATCCTACCCCATATATATATATATATGTGTGTGTGTGTGTGTAGGGTTTAACATTTTAAATCATGTACTACATGTAATACCTAGTTATAACATTAAAGTTATTTTTTTTCTCACTTTTACAAACTTATCTGTCGACGTGGAAAGAGAAAAAAAAATAACCATAACATTATAATTATATACTATTCGTAGTACATAGTTAAAAGAGATAGCTTGAGATAAGCTCATTTCAGGTGGTTGGAGATAACTTATCTCCATTGACTGGAGAAATGCTTTACCCTATATACATATATTGGTTTAGTGTTTGTCATTTTAAATGACATAACTTTGTGTCGTTTTTAATGAAACTACGTCGTTTTGGTGTGTTTTGTTATTTTGTCCAATTTATAAAATTAGAAATAAAAAGAAAATGAGGAGAAAAATGTAAAAACTTACCAAAATGACGTAGTTTGATTAAAAATGACATAACTTTGTGTCATTTAAAATAAAATATTTTTTTCTATATATATAAGGCGTATCGTTTCTTAAGTCAAGATAATTTTATCTCCAGCCATTAAATCATAATCGTACAAAGATGGATCAATGATGATAAAGAAAGAGAGAGAGAAAAAGGGAATAATAACTATAAATAAACAAAACGACGTAGTTATGGGGTGACTGGAGAAAAATATAACTCAACCGACTTAAGAAATATTTTTCTTATATATATATATATATATATATATATATATATATATATATATGACAAGATCAACTTACACAAGTGTAAGAATAATAAGTTTTACGCTTAATCTTAGCCATTAATTTTAATCAATCAAACGACTGTAATTTATTGAGTTATTCTCAAATTATAACCTTTAGATTTACGAAAATCAACAATTAAAATTAAATGTAAGATTTTGATGTCCACACACACACACACACACACACACACACACACACACACAAAAGTTTTTACTTTTCATCTCAGTCATTGATTTCTATCTATCTAAATTTATAGTTTATTGAAATTAATAATTAATTGATATAACTCAATAAAATATAACCGATAGATGGAAGGAAATCAACGGTTAAGATATGGAGTAAAATTTCTAAGTTTTACGCTAGAGTCAAAAGATCTCTCCCCACATTTAATGTTTTCACCTTTTGTATGGTTATGATTCCCCATAATAAATGTTTTAACCTATATATATGAAAAATTTGTCACTGCGACATGTAAAATGGCTGCAAAAAAATGAACCCTATATGGTAAAATCATGTCTAAAGTTGTTGTACGTGAAACAATGATAGATGTATGGTTATGATTTCCCACTTTTAATGCTTTCACATTTTGTATGGTTATGATTTTCCTCATTAAATGTTTTAACCTATATATATGGAAAGTTTGTCACTGTTGCATGTAAAGCGGCTGCAGAAAAATCGAACCCTATATATATATATATATATATATATATATATATATATATATATTTATATATATATCGCAAGATATTCTTTCACTGGTGTAAGAATAAGAATTCTTACACTGGTGTATGAATAAAAATTTTTACACAGAATTTTGATCATTATTTTGCTTGCATCTAACGGCTCAAATATTTAATAAATTAAAATCAGTAGATATAAATAGGATCAAAGATCAAGATTGAGAGTATAACTTACACCGGTGTAAAATGATCATGACATATATATATATTTATATATATATATATAAATATAAATATATATATATATATATATATATATATATATATATATATATATATGTATAAGGCAAGATTTTCTTACACCAATGTAAGAAAATACATTTTACACTTAATCTTAACCGTTGATTTTTGTAAATTTGATGATTGAAATTTATTGGAAATTAATAAATAATTAATAAAAATAACTCAATCAATCTTAACCTTTTGATTGACAAAATTCTACGATTAAGATTGAGTATAAAATTTATTATTCTTACATCGATATAAGTTGATATTGTCTCATATATATATATGGGCTTTACTTTTCTCCAGCCGCTTGACGTTCAACAAATAAATTTGAGGAATTATAACTGTTAGGTCCTAGAGAACCTAATATGATGTGCGCCCAGGGATATCGACTGAGGATATCTGATTGGATTACTGCCAATGTAATAATCACTGTGCACTAGTAAATAACATATAGCTAAAGAGGGGTGTTGTGTGTGCTCTATGGTGGCAGCAATCACAACTAGGTTAAAGATCTATACCTGGGGTCCTTAGCCTCTTATTTATAGAATTTACCTTTTGGGCTTGGGCTGATGAGATCTCCTAGTTGATATGAAATTTGCCTTGATTTGATGAGAATAGAGATCTTATCCCTTGATCCTCTCCTAATTATATGGTTGGGATGTCTTTATCCAATCTTGCTATTGATTAGGTTGTTAGGGTATGGATCCAGTCTATAACAGTTGTCCCCAGCCCAATAGTATGAGAGCTCGGATTGCTGGGGTGTGGACAAATTAACTCGACCTCGTATTGACCGAGGTGGTTCATCTCAACACGGGAATGATCATGTGTCTGCCGCGTTAAGCGAAGTATGCCTCCGACATATAAGAAAGTGTGAGATTTAACCAAATTTTTTATTCTTGGTCATTTCGATTTCATTGTCGATACCTATGTCAGGGATAAGGTCAGCTTTGACTACCATCGCGTCAGAATGACTTCTTATATCCGCGACAGGCTTGACGGTTGCACAGATCCACGTGTCACGTAACCATTAGTGGTTCATGCATTGTGGCGTGTGTACCGTCCTTATTTTACACAGTTCATGATTGCACTCATTTAATACGTGCATGATGAATTTACAGGCTTGCCCTTGACCTTTCAGTTCTACATTGGCCTTTGGCTTTCCCACCTAGTTTTCATTATATATTCTCATCTCGGATTTCGTTTGCTAATTTACTCCCTTCTCAACATCAAGTTCCTCAAATACTCTGAAGTTGCTCTTGCATTTTCTTCTTTCCTAAGCATCGAATTCTTGTGCATCCCTTCTGCTTTCACACCTACATGTACCTCTCAAATACTCTTCTCTTCTGTTTCTTTATTTTATACTTCTGAGTGTTTGATACTGGGAGTTTCATAGCTTTAAATTTATATTTTAACATTTCATTCTGCGTTCATTCTTCTTGATTGTTTGTGAAGGTGATTCTAGAGTTCCCTTCCTTTTCTGGGAATCTCTTTTCATTCCCCTTTAAACACGAACCTCTTAAGGATCCTCTCCTTTCTCTCTGGTTGAAAATGAGTTCTTCTGGTTCTGGCCGAGGTGGTGATGGTAAGGACATTTAAAACGAAGAGGCTTTCATTGAAAAGCTACCTCGGTCAATTTAGTACTGGCTTTATGGCAAAGTATACACTGAGGAAGAGAAGTTGCAACAACTTCTTCGTGGTCATCGAGGTGGACACAACAAACGCAGATTAATTTCCTCTGACAGAGACTGGGTCGAACCATGTTGGCAAAGAGGGGACGTGGTCAGACCACGTTAACCACTGGAAGACAATTTTAATCATCCTGTCCCAATAACATTTCGGGCCGAGGTGGGCATTCTTCAGCCTCTGCCCCAACTATATGCTCTAAGACGAACTTCTCCCATAGTTTTAATCCCGTAAGGCAAACCGATTCCCCCCAACTCCTTCCACAAGATTCAAGTCAATTTTGTCCCGAATTCCACATTTCGAACTTAGTGATAGTTATCCACCTCATCTTCTTCTGAACTAAACCTTGCAAATTTTCCCACTTCTTCTTCTACATTGACTCCATGTTCGAGTTCGGGCCCAATTCTATACATTGATCTTGATGATAACTCGTCTGCTTTGCTTTCTTTAGACCTTACCTTTTTAAGTCTGACCTTGTCAAAAGAAGTTCAGATATAGCTTATATTTGTGCTGTCCCTCATCCTTCCTGTTCCAGGTCATCAATGGCAGGGTCTTTAAACATGAATGAAGTTGGCAATCCAGATTAGGTGCTATCAGAAATTTTGCACAAGCAATCTCGCATGTCGACTGGAGATATTGCCCAACTTCCCATTGGTAATACTGTCAAGGTAGATCATATCTCAGCCGGTGATAGCTCGATTTGCGCAGGCTGAAATGAAGATGAGCCTCATTTTTTCATTTTTTATCAGGACTTGATCACTAAAGTAAGAGTTAGATTTCCTCTTTCCAACTTCCAAATGGCGGTGTTACGAAGGCCTCGTGTTGCTCCTACACAACTTTATCCGAATTCGTGGGACTTCGTTCGAGGTTTTGAGCAGGTGTGCTCTTATCTCAACCTCTCATGCACTGTTTGTCTCTTCTTTTATTTATTCATCATATATACACCTCGGTCGGGAGTCGAGGCTAAGGAAAGAAAGGGTTGGGTCACTATTCGAAGTGCTACTGATCGCAGTATCTTCATTCCTTTCACCCAATCCTTCAAAGGCTTCACAACCATATGTCAGCTTAAATGACGATTCTCCTGTCGAGGTCTGCGAATTGGTTCTGTATCCCTATAAGACGAGGTGGAGTTGACGCACCCAGTTTCCCTTCGTATCAAACAATCTCTTCTTAAGATCATCTACAATCACCTTATTTGCAGCCTCTACTTGCCCATTAGACTGAGGATGCTCAACTGATGCAAAATGGTATTTTATTTTATACTCCAACATCAATTCCTGGAACTTTCTATCGGTGAACTGTGTCCCGTTGTCATTGATGATTTCAGCAGGGATGCCAAATCGGCTGACAAGGTTTCTTTCAAAGAACTTCTGAACTCCGGCCGAGGTTATGGTAGTGAGGGGTTCAGCCTCAATCCACTTTGTAAAGTAATCCACTACAATGATCAGCCATTGGAGTTGACCTTCAGCCGCGGTAAAGGGTCCTAACAGATCCATACCCTATTTATAGAACAGCTAGGGTGCCGTAATAGTCTGTGGCTCTTTTGGGGGAGCGTGACAGACTTGTGCATGCCTTTGACACTGATCACACTTCTTTACATGCTCCTTGGCATAAGCCTCCATCATTGGCCAATAGTATTCCGCCCGAAGTGCTTTTCGAGCTAGCGATTTGCCTTCCAAGTGAGCCGGTTGATTCCTTCGTGGATCTCGGCTAGGACATATTTTGCCTCGTTGGGATCCAAACATTTGAGCATTGGCGAGTAAAAATCTTTCTTGTATAATTTCCCTTCAACTATAGTATAATTTGCTGACCTCCTGATCAGCTTCTTGGCCTCTGGGACCTCGTTAAAGAGTGTTCCTTTTTCCAGGTATGCCACTATGGGCTTCCTCCAATCTTCTCCACTGGTGATTAACATAATGCAACTCGATTCTGGGATACTTTGATTGATCACAGTTCTGTGTTTTCGAAGCTTTTGGTACTGGCGAGCTTTGACAATATGTCTGCTCTGGTATTCTCACTTCTTGGATATACTGGACTATGGCTTCATCGAACTCGGCCAGTATTTCTTTAACCTTGTTGAGGTATTTCATCGTGAGGGGACCTTTAGCTTGGTATTTCCCTTCTACTTGTGAAGTTACCAGTTGGGAATCACTAAGAATCTTGATTCTTTTAGCCCCGTATTCCTTTGCCTGCAGTAGCCCTGCAAGGAAGGCTTCGTACTCAACCTGATTATTTAAGGTGTAGAGAATGTTCAATGGACACTCCTTGTGGTTTTTCAACTATGTCCCCGGCTCTGCTGCCCTTAACATTTGATGATCCATCTACATACAAAGGTTGGTGAAAGCATTAAATGCGGGGAATCATAACCAATCAACGGTATTGCTGGACGTCCAGTAGCTGGAGAAATAATTTTGCCTATATATATATACATATATATATATATATATATATATATATATATATATATATATATATATATATATATAGAGAGAGAGAGAGAACATTTCTCAAGTTACTTGAGATATATTTATCTCCGGTCACCCCAAAATCATGTTATTTTGTTTATTTATTTTCTTATATTAATTGATTCACCTTTGAATGGTTATGATTCTCTTTTTCTCTCTCTTCCTTTATCACCATTGATCCATTTTTTTACGATTATAAATTAGTGGCCGGAAATAAAATTATTTTAAGTGACTTGAGAAATGATAAGCTTATATATATATATATATATATATATATATATATATGGAGAGAGATCATTTGACTCCAGAGTAAGATTTATAAGTCTTACTCTTTATCTCAGCCCTTGATTTTCGTCCATCCAACGGTTATAGTTTAAGAAGTTATATTAATTAATTAATTATTAATTATATTACAAATGACAACCGTTGATTTCTGTCCATCAACGATGAAGATAAGAAGTAAAACTTAAAAATCTTACTCTGAAGTCAATATATATATATATATATATATATATATATATATATATATATATATATATATATATATATATATATTGCGAAGTAATGAACTGTACATATAAAAGTCAAGGTTCAATTAATTGTTTTAAAGAATTTTGTTTTTTAATTCATTAATTTGTAAGCTAACTCCTGAGCGTGTACGATATAACATTATATAATAACTATATGGCTCGCAAATACATAAATTATTCTTTGATTAAATATTCTTTTGAGTCCTTAACCAAAAAACACATAACTCATTTTAATCTTTTAAAAAAAAATTCATAGATTAGTTCTTTTTGAGAACTTAATATGGGTCTTCTTTAAATTTTTGAGGGACCACAATTTCAAAAAATAGAAATTTCAAAAGGACTACAAGTTGATTTTTTTTAAAGAATTAAAATAAGCTCCGTAATTTTTGTTTAGATCCGAAAAAGTATTTATTTTTATTCTTTTCATATAATCTCACTCATATTTGATTTTAGCATATGGAAGTGTCTTGTAAGTACTTTACTCCTATCTTCTGCCATAACATTAGACAATAAACTTAGCTTTTATACTTCTGTTATTTGCAAAGGAAATTTTTTGAAGCAATATATAAAAGGGAAAGCAATTTCTTATGTTATCGGAGTAACTCTTTCTTGCACAAACAAACATAGGAAGGAGAGAGAAAAAGAGAGGTGAGAGAAAGTTAAAAAATGGGACCTACTAGCATTTTTGTGAGGGCAGGAGATAGTTACTGTTTGGCAGTAACATAAGATATTGTTTTCCCTATATAAAAAGTCACAATATGTCCATGAATTTTGATTTTCTTTTTTTAAAAAATCTATGAAAATCACTTTTTTTTGTGTTTGCTTTACCAAATAAAGTGATGTAACAACAGCAAAAGTTGGGACCCATAAGTTTAATATGTTTTCTAGCAAAAATGGGTTCAATGAGTACAATCAAACTTCATAAATCCAAATGTCACAAGTTCTTATTTTTCTTATAATTTTTTATCATTCAAATATCTGTAAACATTATAATAAATAAATCATTTAACTTTAGAATGGAACAATATTCTTTTTTCTAATCTTTTTCCTAAAAAAATGTTTTTCAAACTATCAAAAAAGTATAGCTATAAATAGCCGAACGCGTGACAACAGATACTGATAATTATAAATTTATAATTATGTTTATATGTTACATAATTGAATTGGGTTAAGTATACATGACGATACTTCAAACCTTATACCAGTCCCAACTTATAGATTGGGCCAGGGATTAACTACTTATCTAAGTTTTTTATAAAGAGAGAAAAAAAAAATTGTGCCTATGACCTATTTAATAAACAAATTTTGTAAATATCATGTTAAAATACGAGTAAGAGGCTTGATCAGAAAATTCTATAGAAAATGTTTATATTAACTTGTACAAATTTAAATTAAGTCTAATGATGCAAAAAAATATTTGTATTTGTGCACGGCATTATCTATTTGATTACATGTACATTTCTATTAAATTTTTTTCAGTGTTGTTATTCTTACATGAAGACTCATTACAATCGTTTTTTTTTTTTTTTGGTTTTTTTTAACTAGCTCCTTTTGCAGAAATTCATAGACATTCATTTAAACCTTTTGTATGCCAAATGAACCATTCAAAGTTGGTTTGGGGTTAAAAATTACTTAATTGTATGATCTGCAAATAACGTTAGGAATTCATTAAGATTGACTCTATACACGACTCACCCAAATAGAGATCCCCAACCAATATGACAGAGTCTGATCTAAATTTTACAATTTACTCACAACTACTATATAAAGAATTTCAAATGAATAAAAACAATATAAACATGTGGTGCAAATTGAATTTGTCATTCATGAAAATGACATAATTTGTTAGCTTAGCTTAGCAGCAGTCAGCATGGAGGTTGAAAAAGTGGGAGAATACTAGAATATGGCCACCCACGACTTGGACATATCCATAATCCATTCATAGATGAATGACTATGAATCATATTTTATTTTTTAACTTTTTTATATTCCCTAAAAAGGAAATTTCGTATCTCATAAAAAAAATTAGGGAATCCATTTTGCATTGTTTATATTAACAAGCCTGTTTGTATTAAATTATTGTAGGCACAACCACTATGGTGTTAAGAATTATTTAACAAATAAAGCCAAAATTATTTACAAAAAAAAAAAATATATAGTGCCTAAATTTAATACAATCATATTATTAAGAAAAAGAGATATAGAAAATTATAACAATTATTGATATTTCATTACAATAATAAAAAAAAAAGTTCCACCATAAAAGTTTAGACTGACTGGATTGGTTATGTAGATGAGAAAAACTATTCTTAATGTTACGTGTGATAACTTTCTCTTCTATATACTCTTCGACAATTGTGTTACTTTTTTTTTTTAGATGATGGAACCCACAAATTTATATCTATAATATGAGATAATTTATTTATTTTAATATGAGATTAATAAAATCCTAGATGATCTGATGATGATCAGGTTTAGCATGCGACTAGAAAGTCACTGTCCTCTCAAGTTGACAAAAATTGTCACATGCAGAATCATCGACCGGGATGGGACACCAATGAATAATGATGCTTTTAGGAGAGTTTTTTATTTTCCTTTTTTGTCCTTTAGTTTTAATACTCTCTTCTAGTCCCTCCCTATCTTGTACTGTAACATGAAGCTGAAATTTTAGCATGTATATTTGTGGGAAATTGTTCAAAAGCACCTCTGTAGTACATGTTTGGAGTTACTGAGAGGAGGAAGACATTAAGGGTTGGTCCCCCACCTCATAAACACATGATAACCCCTATTCTGACAAGTCGCCCAATGGACCAGCCTCCTTTGGCTTAGCTCAGGTTTGCGGGTTCGGCACCTAACATTCCACTCTCCTCAAACACCTTAACACCTGTTCCCGTGGACCCCAAGAAAGAAAAGAGACTCTTTCTCGTTGATGATAGACTGATAGAGTGATAGTTGTTCTGACAGTACAATAAAACAGAGAGGCACATGAACACTGGCATCCATTTCCATAGGTTTGGTATGCTATATTCTCAACATATATGAGAACATGTGTTCGATTTTTCATAGTATTGTTTTAGGAGGGGTTTAAAGTCTTCATTTGGGATTTATAAATAATCATTTTAACCCAAAATCTTAAGATGTTAGGTGAGGGTCTTTTTAATGATTTATATATTCTCTAACATACTCCCTTTCTTCACACAAGAGTCCTTTAGACTTGAAGTGTATATATTGTACAGGTCCAATTTTTTGTTTACCTTTTTTTGTGCTTTTTATTTAATTTCACAAGTGGAGGCAGTGAGGATCGAACTCGTATACTATGTAAAGAACTACTTCAACTCAAAACCTTAATGTCTTAGGTGAGGGTCTTTTTAATGATTTATATTATTCTCTAAGCTCCGAATCGGACTAGTCACGAAGCAATTAATAGATTAAAATATTTCTAAAAAAAAAGAAAAAGGTATTCAACTAATTGAAGGCTCTTTGCTACCAATTTAGTAACATTATAAGGGCAATGACAGTCACCCATTTGCATAGCCATTGGACGAAGCCTATCCTCATTCCTACAAAATTGCAGGGTGGCTCATTAGTCATCAGGGTGGCATTGCCATTGGATGACTCGGTAGGTATCATGGTCACCCAGTAGCGAAATCAATTGCCAAAAAGAAAAATAAAATGTAGTTTCTTGCTTAAAATATAGGCGTTCTAGCTTTTTAACCAGTCCATCTCTTGTCCTTTTGGTCAAATTCGATCTCGCGGATAAAAAAAAACAGCAACATTTAGTGCTCTGAGTCTTGCCAAATGAAACTGATTTTACTGTCATTCTGGAAACGGCAGCGAGTAATGTAAACCCATCAATCTTCGTTGCCTAATTTGTTCAGATACTGCATGAAGAGGCTTAGATCCCAAACCCCATGGGAAATATTGAGGATTGCTTTAAACTACCAAAACTTAAACGAAAGAAATAAGACAGTGTGTATGCAGTGAAATAAGGTTGTAAGTTCTATGCTGGAAAATATAAAATACTCTTTCGTTTCTCCCCTCTCTGAGATGCACGAGCAGAGCCTATTATCTCAAAATTGGTGGGCAAATACCATGAATTTTGACTGCCAACAACTAATTTCAGGAAAATAGCCATTACAGTAGTACCAGTGCACTTGAAAAATAGCATTTCCTTCAAATATAATTCATCCAAACTAGGTCCATAATGGTTTAAACAAGAGGTAACAATCAGGTGCCAAGTCTCGGAATACGTCAACCAGTTACTGAATTTTTACAAAGAATTTTGAACGCAAACACTACTTATGGTTTGCCTTTCATCTGAATTACAATATAGGCTAGGGTGGTGCCTGCGGGGGCTTAACCTGGTAATAATATTGAGATGTGTTGCTGCTAGGTGCGCTGGATGAAGTAAAACAGAGACTCTGGGGAATTGAGTTCATAGATCTTGTCGGAAAGATGGAAGTCGATGGAAAGGTAGCTGAAATTGAGAATCCTGATGATGCTGCAGCAGAGAACTGTGGTACTGGGGTAGCAGTGACCTGGCCATGCGTTTGCCACGCCCAATCGGGGAGTCCTTTTGATGGATCTATGCTGATTCTATCTGCTTTTTCCTGCTAAATATTTCAACAATCTTTTACAGTCTTACAAAGATTTTCCCACACAAGAAAACATTCCATCATAGAATTATTTACTCTCAAAAGTTCAAAGGGCAATGATGCGTCGCCCAGGACCTCTTGATAGGCTACAAAAATAAAATGAATGTAGCAGAACCTCCAGTGAAAATATTATGACAATGCCGTTATAGGCATCGTTTTCAAACTATATAGCCATACTTCATAGTCATATTATTTTTTTAATTTAATGACCATTATATTTAATGTGTATATGCATTATCAAAACGTATTCATGGACTGACCACTCCAAGTAACGTTTTTTAGACACATATTGGACCAACTCATTTTGTTAAAAGAATGAATGACATGGAACAAATATTCAATTTACATAACATACTACTGACAATTTCCTTGATTGTCCAACAACAAAGATTGCACCAAAAGCTCGTAGAAATTCATCAGTAAATTCCTGAACATAAAAATCAACTTTCACATGTGAAGTATCACATTCAAAAGTCAAGCATTCTTCATTATTCGAACGAAGACACTAGTAAGGAAATAATTCTAAATGAAGTAATCAATAAAGAAACAAGCAATCAACTCCAGTTGTAAAACTAAAGAATAGATAGTGAAATCACCTCACTGGGAAAGAAACTAGTAGACATGCCATTCCATACAAAAGGTCGCTCTTCAGTTACAACCAGCCTTTTCAAAGATGGATTTCCAGTTCTAGAATTAACATTTGTTTCCATCTGCAAATAAAGAGAATATAGCCTATTATGACCACAGGACATCAAGATTTAATAAAACAATACCAAAGACTAAATGTTCTGCAAAGATCAAGGATGTCAAAGGAAAACAGAATGTCATTAGCTACATGTAACCCACAAAGGCCATAAGAGCTCTGCTTCCAGATAAATATATCCTCAACAGTTGTCATGATATGAAGAGTGTTATTTAAACTTACTTGTGAGCATAAAGAGTTCTATCGACCTTTGTTCTGCATAATTTAGAAGAAACCAAAAATAAATGAAGATTAAAGCTCAACTATACCATTGAATTTGTTCCTGCGTGCATGTTGTAAGGTACGGAGGGGAACTGAAGTTGCCCCCAATTTTCTTTGGGACCAGGTCCTGGAGTCGCTATGCCCAAATTGAGGTCAAGATTGTGACTGCCACCTGCTATAAGAGTAAATACAAACCAGATTTCACAGACAGAACATTTTTTTATTCTGAAAATCACTTGGATATTAAAAACATAGGAAGATCTTTGCTAAGTATCACCTTCATTAATGGCTGCAGGTTTCATCTCTCCTTGGTATGAACTTGGCTCAAAGTTAGTCACTGCTTCCCTTCCACTGCATTTGATAGCTGCCTTGTCATAAGCCCTGATTTCCAGAAAATCAAAAGGGAGATACGTGTTGGATGGAACCCTAATGAGCTTGATAATTCAGGATAATAAATTCAGTGCAGGTAGAATGTAATTCATGTATGATTAGGACCTTGCAGCTTCTACTTCGCTGTCGAATAACCCAAGATATATATACCTGCACGAAAGCATTGCAATCTCTATAACCAAAACACTTTTGCCAATCGTTTCTTTGAAACATGCATCTTACTACGAAAAAATCGTAAAGACGCATTGAGAACTAAGCTGAAACCAATTCGCTTCACAGGCCAATAGACTTGAATACGTAATATGTCATATAATCAATCATAGTAGACCACTACTTCAGTTGATTTAAAAGTAGGTCCTCACTTTTTGCCAAGGAATTGCCCCATTCGAGCTTCCCAACGGCCACATTTGTGGAGTGTAACTCCTCGGTATTTTGAACTCCCCCTTGAGAAACCAGTACTATGGCGACGGAGTATGTGTACAAATTCCTCCTTGGATAAATTCTTCATCTGCCCATCAGTAAGAAAATGGTGAAAAATCAAATTATATGTACCATCAAGTTTCATATTCATCAAGTGCTAGTGAGTTTTCTCACCTGTTTAAGATCATCCTCATAATCACTCAGATTGAAATTGATGTCAGCATCAACTCCCCTGAACTTAATAGCAGCTCGATCATAGGCTCTAGTTGTGAAAATTCCAAGTCAATGGAGGAGCACAACAATCAAACTCTCAAAAATCAAAAGAAAGGACTGTTTCCTAAAGCTAAAATTACAACAAAGAAAATTAAAATACGTGCAAAGTGTAAAGTTTTACCTAGCAGCAGCATGAGCTGTGTCAAATCCACCTGCATGCTCAAATATCAATTTCGTCAAAAGACGCTCAAAATAGTAAATCATAGAATATGATTTTAAATGCTACGGAATTATGTACCAAAAAAAAAAAGGTACTAAAATGCATAAATTAAATATCCATACCCAAATAGACTTGTTTCCCGCAATCCCTACACCAAATAATTACAAAAATATAAGCACAAAAAAGAGTCAGATACAATTCAACCAGGTATTACCAAAATCAAACTTCACACAAAGATATATTTTCCTTCCTTCCCAGTAATAATCAAGCAAAGCAACTGAAAGACCTGAAAGAGGGGAGAAAAAAAAGGGGAAAACGCAAACAAAATAAAACCAAAGCTAAATTCATATTACTATAAAATTACGAACCAGATATGCGATTCCCATCTTCCGGTCCTCCTGTAGAAGGTGACCCCTCTGTATTGCGAGCTCCGAGACCTTGGTCCCCTCCTACTTTTCTTCGCTCGTTGCTGAACCTGAACTTGAACCTTCTTCACCTCGCCGTTCCCGCCCTGGCGATCGTACAAGAGATCAACCAACCCATTCCTCGGTGGAAACGACGACGTAGCCTGCCCTTGCCAATTCCCTGACCCGCCCTCGTCCTCTCCTTTACCTCCTCCAATCACGGGGAACAGCTCCTTCGTTACGACGCCGTTCCCTCCTTCCACTTTAAGGATATCGAAATTGAATGTAAACACGTCGTCGACGCGCGTCGAGCACGAGTCCTCGTCGCCTCCACAGTTGCTGGACCCGTCCGCATTGACGACGGAGGAATTCGAGGTCCCCGACTCCGCCATTTGATTCCATGAACCTTCTGGAAAATTCCCCAGCAGCACCGGCGAGTCGCCGTTCTGAGTCGAATCGGTCGAGTCCGCATTGAGATTAAGATCTAACATGGTGTTAAATCTTCAACTAAACTGAACTCTTAAAAAATTCTTCTTCTCTATTTATGATTTCTGAAGTTTATCAAAGTCACCTAAAACATACACAACTAACGTCGCTTCATCGTCGCCGGCAACTATGATTCCGACGGCGAAATTCGATCCGATCAAAAAATCAAATGAAACAGGTAACACAAGCAAACAGCTAAAGAAGTCGTAAGAGAGAGAAAAAAGAAGAAAGCAAAAATAAGATAACAGAATCACGAGGTAGTTCAGTCCGTGTGAGAACGCCGGGAAAATTTACCGGCGACCGGAAAGGGAAGAGAACGAGGAGGAAGAAACTCACAGAAGGAGGTGTTAGAAGGAAGCACGGCAAGCTCATTTCCTCGGCGATGAGTTCATCGTCGCCGGAGAGAGTGAAAACATCGCCAACTATTATTCCACAGCACAGAGAGAGAGAGAGATGAAAAGGGTGAAGCCACACTTTGAGACCCATTTTAAGAGGGAAGGAATATATAAACATTTTTCTTTTCTCTCGCAGACCGGTTGGTTCGGTTACCGGTCAGCGATATTGCAAATGGGAACAGATATTTTTTTTTTTTACTCTCTTTTTCTCTCTCACGGTCGTGGACTCACTGACGGAAACACCATTGGCCTAGTTGGGTTTTTCTTCATTTGGAATTGAGGATTGTGTCCTAAACGCGTAATTAATTAATTATTATGCTAAATAAGTACATGAACCTTGTTGATTTTGCTTATTATGGATGCAAAATTCTCAATAAACAAATTCTAAGGAATTGTGAGTTTGTTTAAACATGTCAGGTTATTTATGAGTTTCTTCATAAAGAATCGAATCAATCTATCCCGATGTTAACTTTAGATACATTAATTAATCCAATCATTTTTAAGGTGTGTTTCATTATGATTGATTATATTTAAAAAATAATCTACTTTATTGTTACAAACTCCCTCGGTAAAATTTTAATTTTAAATTTTTCTTAAATAAAATAAATTAATCCACTTATACATTTTAATTGACTAAAATTATAAAGACAAATAAGTAAGAGTAAGAATACATGCATTATAGGGGCTTGATTTGATTGCATAAGATATGATATTATAAAATTTGATAGTGAAAAGCGTAATAAACTTTTAATGCTATGCATTGTTTGGCACGACATGGTATAAAATATTATATCATATAACTTAATAATATCATATACTTGACTTTACTATATATATAACACTGGAAAAAAAAAATTAACACTTTTTGTAAAAATACCTTTTTACTCGAATTTATCTTGTATTCATCAAAATTTGTTATGTAATACTATTATTTTAAAAAAATATTCAAAAAAAATTAGAAAAAATTTTAAAAAATATTTGACTTGAGAAAAAGAATAAAAAGTTAATTTAAGTCCCTAATTAGAAGTATCAAGTTCATGCCCTCATAAAAAAAAATGATATTGAAAGAATCATCTTTATATGGGTCAAAAGAACTTAAAATGAATTAGTTAGTAATCGATAAACTAATAAAAAAAAATACACATTGTGATTTGTCAAAATACTATATATTTTTTATAGGGTTTAATGTGTGTCATTCAAAAGGACACAAGTTGTGTCCTTTTAGTGATTTACACAGAGTATGACCGGTCGTACTCTGTGTAATTATGAAAAGTTATTTTTTTTCACTTTATACGTTAATGATGTGACTAGGGAGAAAAAAAAAAACTTTTCAGTTTTACACAAAGTACAACCAGTCGTATTTTATGTAAAACACCTAAAATGGCACAAGCTTATGTCATTCAAAAGGATATTTCTTTTTCCCATTTTTATAAACTATGTATTAAGGATATTCATTAAAATTCAATTATAATTTTTTTCTCCTTACTACTTAAATCAATATTCATTTGTACGATGTGTACGTATTTTTTTTTTGTTAGTATATCGACTCTAATTATTTCTTGAGTAAAGCCTCATTTGGATCCCTAATAAAAAAACATGGTTGTCACTTTCGTTCTTTACACACAAAAAAGAAGTAAATTTTTGATTCTTCTTCAATTACAATTCTTTGAAAATATAAACACTCAAAAATTCAATGAAGATCCAATTTGATCTTTAAAAAATGATTGATATGGATATTTTTTTTTTTGTAAGAAACGAAACTAAGGAACGTGTTTTGTGTTGGGATCCAAAATAGGCTTTGTTTTTATTTCTTTGAGACCAGTCTACCCCCGTATATTCCTATAAAATTTAATTATTTAAGCTGACTATGAAACTAATCTCAAGTTAAGGTATAATCACATTTTACTCTCCTCAATCTGTGTTTGCTAACTAAATTACACTTATTCCACCCTATATAATATTCATCGTGAAACCCAATTACAGTGTGGCTGACATTGTTTCAGTTACGAGACTCTATTAATCGAACTATGATTCCCAAAATGGTGAAGGCATGTGGAACAAAACTTGGGAACCAACATAGCTAGTAGTGCTAGAGGACCTCATGGAGAAGGCCGGAGTCCTTAGGAGACCAACAGCAACTTCTTCTGTGACGTTGACGCTAAGACAAAAGTGTTAACGGAGGAAATGAATTCTCTCATACTTCATTTCATTAAATATAAATTAATGGTAATATTTTTAATTTTGGAGCATGATATTTTGATATTGATATCCAATCAAAAAGTTTGACATTATATTTTATCTTTTGATCTCGTGAATTTAATAGTTATAATTTCTTGAGTCATATTTATTGATTAATTATTAATTTTCAATAAATTATAACTATTAAATTGGTAGAAACTAACAACTATGATTTGGTATCAAACTTTTTAGTTTGACACCAATCTCAAAAGATCATATCCCATTGTAATAATAAAGTTCACAAAATGGAAAATAGAAAATGGTCATTTTAATTGGTGGTAGTTGGTCCATCAATAAATAGCTTAGTTTTTTATATGATGTAATTATATTAAAATGAGATATGAGATATGCATTTCCATACATAAAGGAGGTGAATAAAAATATTGAAATAAAAGTCAAAAAAAAAGTTTAAGCAAAAGGAGATATTTAGCGTTGTAATATAAAATATTTTACATAAACTTATTTATCAAATTATAATTTTACCCCAACACCCAATTAATTTATCATTGTTTCAAGAGAAATGCCAACAATATTTTATTTTCAACTTTCTTTTTTATAATAGGGCGATATCCTATATTGCCTTCACTAAATAATTTGAGTTCACTCTCTATTAATTGAACTAGCATATAATTTCACAAAACAATAGAGAGTGTTAAAAACAGAGGTTAAAAAATATAATGTTAGTATTATCTTATTTTTAACAGGGCAAAATCTTTTTACATCGGTATAAGAATAATAAATCTTATATTCAATCTTAACCGTTGATTTTTTATATCTAATAGTTGCAATTTATTGAGAATTAATAATTAATTAATTAGAATAATCTAACCAATTACAGACGTCATGAAAATCAACGACTAAGATTAAGTGTAAGACTTATTATTCTTATATCGATGTAAATGCATCATGTCTTTTTTAACATATAACAAGGGTTTCATAAATAAACGTATATATTATAAAGTCATAATATTTTAAATTATTTTAATCTGTTATATTTAATATGATATGTCAAACACACTTTAAGTATAAAATGAAGTGCCAAAAGGAAGGGAAAAAAGGAAAATAATCTATTAAATAAATAATATGTTGCTTTACTGTTTTTCTTAATTGAAAATTTAAGACTTTTAGGCTGTTTACTTGTTGGGGAATTTTATTTTATTTTTAAATGGAAAGAATGGCATGTTTAAATAAAACCTTTTTTTATCCTTAATTTTATACCATTCAACACATAAAAAAATGGGTGGGGTCTATTTTTGTTTTTCCTCTCTTTTCTATTTAGTGAATCCTACCTACTTCTTTATATATTGCATAAGATAATTTGTCTCATACAACATGAAAAATATATTACTCTTCTTAATTATACATAATATGTTGAGAGAAGTGATATCATAGCGCATTTCAAAGTAAAGTATTTTGATTAAACAAGTTTTGTATTATAATGACTATGATATGGAAAAAAAAATTCCCCATAATTCTCAAGATAATATAATGAACATGTGACAGTTAAAATAAATATCTTCAATATATAGCCATAATTTTTGTTTTTATTCATTTGAGTATGCTATGTCTGCACGTATTCTTTTTATTTTCTAGTAAAAAACATATGATTTGTACCGAAATCAAAAATTTACACGGATAATTTGTATCGCATAATTTTAAGTAATTGAAATAGTAAAAATATATATCTATTCACACAAAAAATAATAGGTAATTACCAAACAACTCCTTCAATAAGAATGTTCAAAATTGAAATAATTTAATAAAATTGAAAACATAAAGCTAAAAAAATTTAAAATGAAATAAGTTGAAAATTTAATTACTTTATGGGTTTATTATTTCTTATGTTATAAGAGATAAAATTATCTCCTACACGTACATAAAAATATGCGACTTATATTTTTTCTTTCTCTCTTCTCCTCAGCCCACATGGGCCCCACATACTTTTATATGTATAGGAGAAAAAATTTATCTCTTACAATATGAGAAACATTAAACCCCTACTTTATATCACTTTTTATATCTAAATTTAAAAATCAAGTCAATTTAAACTAAATTGAAATTTTATTCATATATATATATAGGAAAAAACATTTTTTCGGCAACTTTAGATAAGTTTATCTTCGGCCACCCCAAAACTACGTCGTTTTGTTTATTTATTTCCTTATATTAATTGATTCAGCTTTGAATGATTATGATTTCCTTTTTCTCTCTCTTCCTTTATCATCATTGATCCATCTTTGTACGGTTATGATTTAGAAGCCGGAGATAAAATTATCTCAAGCAGTTTGAGAAATGATAAGCCCATATATATATATATATATATATATATATATATATATATATATATTGGTAATCATGCATATGTATATTTTATAAAGTATCTTACCTAACAAATTTTCATATATTATAAATTGAAATCATGCACTTGTATATTATAAACATAGTAGATTTGGCAATTAATTTATTTGTATTTTGATGTATCTTGCAGTGGCGGACCCATAATTTTTTATAGAGGTGGGCGAATTTTTTATTTTATTTTATTAAGAAAAGTACATACAATCATATATGAACTTAATATAAAAAGTTTGAAAGAGTTATATTAAAAAATTTAAGGTCAATTCACTTAACTCTTGCTCTATGTTTTTTCATATTATTAAACTCTTCTATAATTGAATCTGTGGTAAAATTCAAAACAATTTCTTTTTCAACATATGTAATCAAAGAATTATCAAGAAATTGGTTTTTCATTCAATTTTAAAGTCTGGTCTCGATTATCTTCCATTCGACAATGGATGCGGGCTCTTTTCCTTCCCCAATATTTAGCTTAAAAGATTGGAACCCCTGTTTGTCTGTTTGTGTGTTTTGTTGTTGTCTTCTTTGACAATGATTTTTGCCACCCTCTTGATAATCAAGTGTGCCTGATTTTGAACTTTTTTCTTGAGCCCTAAAAGTTTGCTCCTTCCTTTAGAAAAAACTACAATTTCAATTTCTAAAGTTGTGTTTGTTTAAGTTTTTTATGAAATTTTCAGCCCAACTACTTAATTTTTTTTAGTTCAAAATTAATTTTTTTTTCAGCCCAAAATTATATATATATATATATATATATAGTAAAAAAAAATTCTAAAAATCAAGCAGGGGCGGTGGCCAACCCTATCCTCTCCCCTGGGTCCGCCTCTGGTATCTTGTAACATCCTGTAAAACTGACTAGCATAGAGGATATTATATAAATTCTTAAATCTTATTTTAAATAAAAGAATATGATGTTATAATGAAACAGATATAAAATAAGGCATATGATAAAATATTTTTAAAAATTAATTATACATAAGTCAAGTTCACTATTACATCTGAAATAGCCAAGATTATATCATAATCTAAACTGAAAAGAAATATTTTATTATATCAATCACTTACTGATCTTCGTACAGTCTTCAATGTCTTTAACCACAGTGCTTTACCATACTTCAAAGCTACACATACTGGCTTTCTTACCTTTTGGAAATGTTAGCATAAACATAAAAATATACGTGAGAAAAATTTCAGTAATATTGATGTTTTCTAACTATAATCATTTCAGCCGCAAAAACAAAAAATATCATTCTTTCAAGTCAATTTAAAATAATTACATAAATAATCACATGTAATAAATTATGTAATATCTAACTGAAGCTGCCTAAATTATGTGGGTCTCTGAATGTGAAAGGTTCTGTATGACGGAGCTCAATTCATGATAAGGCGTCTCTTATCCTATAACCATTCTGATCCCCTTGTGGGTTAATCACATCAGAATTATACATTTAGAATTTACACATTCTCTTGATATTCATTTGGTATCACAAGAATTTATTAGTTCTATAGTCTTGATTTTAAATCAATCTCATAACTGATATAAAAATCAAATCCATAAAAACAAATATAAAAGATAAATCAAAAGAGTAGAATAAATTCATAATAAAATAATTTTGGACAGAGTAACGACACATTCACAATTTTTTTAAAAAATAACTTCAAAATATCAACTTTAAATATAAAATAGATGAAAATGAATTAAAATAAAAGAATGAGGTTTTACTCTTAATATTACCTTCCTTTTTTATTTTTCGCTTCTTTTCTTTCTTCTTTATTTCTTTCCTTTCTTCTTTGTTTCCTCTGCTTCACTATTACACGCTTCTTTTTTCACTATGTATTTCTTTCTCCATTCTTTTCTTTCCTCTCTCAGTTTCTTTCCGTGCTTTCTCTTTCTATTTTCCCCTATCCTTTCTTTCATACATCTGGATGCATGTATATATATTGGCAATACGCTAATTTCTTGACTAAGTAATCGTAAATAAAAATTTAACTAATTGTTTCATATAGATAAGAATCTAACTCGCTTGACTTTTCTTTGAAATATCTAAGACTTAAAAAAATCTAATCTTTTATTTTTATTTTATTATTATCTAAATATAAATATTATTTTTATTATTATTATTACATTATTATAACATTTAATTGTTTATTTTATTATTATAATATTCATATGTATATATATTATTATTACACAGCGCCTTTCTATTTTAACAATGGCGCTGACCTTTTTTTTTATTATTTTATTTTTTTCCTTTCTTTACTATAGCGCCATTACGGCGCTACCAATTTTTCTTTGGCGCTTATAGCGCCCTTCTTGTGTCTAAGGCGCCAATTTTTTTTTTAATATTACATAATTTCTCTCCTAATCAAAATTTTGTCCTCAAAATTTTGACATACCTTCTAGAAAAAATAATTCTAAATAACTTTATTCAATTATCTGTAATCCACCACGCTTTCAGTGCATATAAATTACATTTATAATTTATATCAATCATAAGCAAATAACTAATTTACACAGTAGGCATAAAAAATTGTCGATAATTTACACAGTGGGCAAATAACTAATTTTATACTAAAAATTACATTTATATTAATTTTCTGCAAAAAAAACTAAATCTATCTCAAATAACTTCCCTTTGATTTGAAGATAAGTTTCCTACAAACTTTAAATGGCTTATATTTTTCTTAGTGGGAATGAAAACTTCATGATGAGAAGGTAAAATGAAAATTGGTAACTTACACCAAGTTTAAACTATTTTCTAACGAGTGAGAGTAAAAACTGTTCCTTTGGCTACAGATTGATTGGATGAATTCTAAGCTTGATTTTGAAGGTAGTCCCTCATCAGGTATCCTGACTTTACACACTTAAAACATATGACTTTTCATGCTAAGCATTCTCCAATATGATTTTTCTTGCTCTTAGGACATACCTGAATCTTAGAATTTATCCGTTTTCCATTTCCTATTCCTTCGTTGGTAGCAAAGTTGGTTTCCAAATCATGTGCTTGTGGAAACCTTTCTTCGTCGTTATCAACATTATTCCTTCTTCGGTTTGTACCTTTGGCTTTCTCCCTTGCCTCCTTAGCTTCCTTCCTGCTTGTTTCAATGTCTCTGCACCTGTTTATTAGTGATGAAAAGTTTATTATTTGATGTCTTGTTATCATACTTTTAAACTTAGGTTTTAATTCAGATTCAAACTTAGTTGTCAACCATTCCTCATTAGGTTGATTTTATACATAATTGGAATATCTGGATAATTTTTCAAATTTTGTCATATATTCACCAACAATTATATTTCATTATTTAAATTCAAGGAATTCTATTTATTTCCTGTTTCTTACACTTTGTGAAAAATATTTGTCCAAAAAGGTATCTTTTTTTTTTTGGTAAACCAAAAAGGTATCTTTAAATGTTGTCCAAGACATCTATGTTTTTTGACTTTGGAAATATGTTTTGGTATTTGTCCACCAATGTTATGCTTCTCCAATCAACATATATGTGGTAAAATTTACCCAATGAATAATAGGACAATCCATTACCAGGAATATTTTCTCAAGTTCTTTCACTCATTCCACAGCTGCCTCAGGGTTATAATCTCCCCGAAAAGTGAAAGATTTATGTTTACAGAATTCAGTTAATCATTTTGTAATTGCCTTGTATCTGTCATAGATCTATATATATTGTTTCGTGGTAGTGAGTTGGTCAGGCTCAATACTAATAATTTAAAATATGCATGATCCACGACGAAATACCAAGCAACATAGTTTAAGTCTTTTGTTTACCTGAATCATTCTGCTCTGATACAATAAAATGTAACACTCCCTATAACTGACTAGCTTAGTAAATATCACATAATTTCTAAAATCTTATTTTAAATTAAAGAATATGATATTCTAACGCATCAGATATAAAATAAGGCATATGATAAAACATTCTTAAAATTTTATTATACATAAGTCAAATTCCATATTACATATGAAATAGCCTGGATTACATCATAATCTAAATTGAAAATAAATATTTTTATTCTATCAGTCACTCCACTGATCTCTGCACAGTCTTTAGTCTTTAACCATAGTATTTTACCCTACTCTAAAACTACACATACTAGCCTTCTTACTTTTTGGAAAGGTTAACATAAACATAAAAATACACATGAGAAAATTTTAGTAATATTGAAGTTTTTTATTTTTAAACATTTCAGCTGCTATAACGAAAAATATCATTATCTCAAGTCAATTTATAAGGATAAAATAATTACATAAGTAATCACATGTAATAAATTATGTAATATCTAGCTGAAGCTGCCCAATTTTTGTGGGTCTCTGAATGTGAAAGGTTTTGTATGACGAAGCTCAAGCCATAATAAGGCATCCTTTACCCTATAACCATTCTGATCCCCTTGTGGGTCAGTCACATTAGAATCTAATAGTTAAAATTTACATATTCTATTGATATTTATTTGGTATCGAAGAAATTTAGTAGTTCTATAGTCTTGATTTTAAATCAATCTCATAACAGATATAAAAATCAAATCCACAAAAGCAAATATAAAAGATAAATCAAAAGAGTAGAATAAATTCATAATAAAATAACTTTGGACAGAATAACGACACATTCACAACTTTTAAAAGAAATAATTTCAAAATAACAACTTTAAGTATAAAATAGATGAAAAAAAATTAAAATATGTGAATGAGATTTTACTCCCAATATTACCTTCATATTTTAGTTTTTCTTTCTCTTCTCTCTTATCTTTTTCTTTCCTTTCTTCTTTGTTTCCTCTCGAGTTCTTCTCTGTGTTTCACTATTACGTGCTTCCCTTTTCTCTTTGTATTTCTTTCTCCATTCTTTTCTTTCCTCTCTTAGTTTCTTTTTCTTGCTTTCTCTCTCTGTTTTCCTCTTTCCTTTCTTTGCATGTATATATATAGGGAATAAGCTAACTTCTTGACTAAGTAATTGTAAATAAAAATTTAACTAATCATTTCATATGAATAAGAATCTAATTAACTTAACTTTTCTTCAATTATTTGTCTTAATATAAATATGATTTTTTTTTATATTTTATCTATATGTATATTTATTATTATTATTATGTTATTTTAATATTTAATTGTTTCTTTTATTTTTATAATATTCATATATATATATATATATATATATGAATAAAATATTTTCACAGCCTCTTTAGATAAGGTTATCTACAACTATCTCAAAAACTACGTCGTTTTGATTAACGAATGTGTTTCTGTAATTTTAGTTGAATTAATGAAGGGTGTTTCAGTAAAATGCATATGATAAAAAAATGAACAAAATTACAAAATACCCTTCATTAATTCACCAAAAATTACAGAAACACCTTTCATTAATCAAAACGACGTAGTTTTTGGGTAGCTGTAGATAACCTTAACTAAAGTGGCTGTAGAAATATTAACCACATATATATATATATATATATATATATATATATATATATATATATATTGATTACACAGCGCCTTTCTATTTTAACAATGATGCTCTTAGCGCCATATTGGCGGTGACTATTTTTTTTTCTTCCTTTTTTTCGTATATGGCCATTATGGCATTGCCAATTTTTCTTTTGCGCTTATAGTGAACTTCTTGAGTCTAAGGCGGCAATTTTTTAATTATTTTTTGAATATTACATATCTGTCTGAATTTATATTGTATTTTAATGAATTTTTTTATAATTATATTAATTTACAAACTGTACAAATATTAAGTGATATATGTGTTTAGCACTATTCTCATATAAATTATCATCTTATGAAATATTAAACTCAACTATTATTTTATAATTTTCCATATTAAGATCTGCATACAAACAATAAATTGATATGCAATAGAAGACCTATAACAAATTTTTTTAATCAATTGTAAATCTAACCTAATGTGTTTTGGGATGTTCATGTTTTGGGTTAAAATATAAAATTCTAAACTGATCAAATTCAATTGGATGTGATTTATTTTTATTTTTTAATTTTCAGTCAAACTGAATTGATTCAATCCGACTAAAATGAGTTTGGTTTTGTTCAGTTATCAGGTCAACTTAATTTATTTTTTATCCTCAGTCATTGTCTTATAGTCAATCCAAAATTTTGGATTTCATACTAAGGTTAAATTTTGGTTTTTTACTCTTCTATGATGAGACAATAATCAAATCAAATCAAATCAATTCAAATATTTAGTTTTTTTTTAACACATAACTTAATATAATTTACGTGAATCTCTTACCATTAGACCAATCTCACGGGCTTACATTTAGCTCTTTATCTAGTTATAATTCTTCATCCTTGTTAATTTATCACAAAAGTACGATAAAAAGTTTGATAATAAGCAAAATTAAAGACATTTGGTAATTGTTTAGGGGTTAATTGAGGAAGAGGCACAATGAAAGAAGATCCTATACTATAATACTAACGTTTAAAATACACAACTTTTAAATATCATTATAAAGGTAGTCAAGTATTTGGGTTAAAGCTTTTAACCTCATTTAAAATCGGGAAAAACTAATCTTATGTCATATGACATAAATTTTATCTTCTACACACACTTCGATAACTGTGCCACCTTTTTATTTTCTTTTCTTTTATTTTTTCAGGTGGTGGAGCTCACTAGTTTGTTTCTATAACATGAGATAACTATCTCCTTTAACATGAGATTAATAAAACCCTTTAAAACCAGTTGTGGATTTGTTAATCTAGTAACAACTCAGTTAAATATTGGGATTTGACTTGTCCAATTGATAATGAGTTTGATTACTGAGTTGCAATTCTTGGGAAGGGTAAAAAAACACAAATCCAAAAAATTACATTAATCGATTGATATCTAAAAATAAAATTATAAAATTGAAAATTGAATTATAATAATTGATTCTTGAAGTAAAATAAAGTAATTATCTAAATTAATATAAATTTAAAGACTGAGGTTATATTTATAATTTTTTCGCTTATAAAGTATTATAATTAAATTTTAATCGTTGATTTTTATGAATTTAATAATTATAATTTATTGGGTCATACTTATTAATTAATTATTAATTTTTAAAAATTATAATTATTATTTTAATAAAAATCAATGATTAAAATTTAATTATAAAAGATTATAAGAAAAAAATTTTGGAAATATAACCTTCAAATGTAAATTATCAAGCACATGGAATCAATCCATTAATTTGAGACAAAATATTTATCTTGCGTAGATGGAAACAATTTCTTGGCGTGTGAATGGTACACGTCCTAACGAAAGGCAATTGACAAGACGTGATTGTTTTCATAATTTAATATGTCCAAAGCCTTGTCTTTTCATTTATTGTCATTTTAAGGACATTTGAGTAGAAAATTGAAGGACTACACGCACGAAAATATGGATGGCAGCTAACTGTTTTTGGGCCCTGACAAATTAATAAATCTAATCGTACCTCAATTTCTTCCCTTTCTTTTTTTTTATTCAGATATTTTATTTGTTTGTTTGTTTGTTTTTTTTAACAGCTTTATTTGTTTTCTTTACAGTACCAATTGAACCACCAATCCACATGTCCATGTCCGTGACCAAGGAGTAATGGAGCATGAAAGTTTGGTAATCTGCTACGGACAGGCGTATCTTCTCTGCCAATATCTCAGTCAAATCACGTTTTACCCATTTGCATTGACTATAAAGCGGCCTCATCTCGCTTTCACTTTCACCAATCACCAATCTTCTTATCCTGTACCACCTCACACGTGGTGGTCCCCAATTAAATCTCATCAAGCCTTAGATAGTCATTATAATCATAATCATTTAATAAATTTATTAATAGTCATTATAAAAATATTAATTAACCAGTATTTGATAATTCACTCTAAATATAAATACAGTACAATTCAAATTTCCCCAACAAAGGACACAGTTAATGGATTTTCTCAATGTGATTTTTGATTCTTATCCAAATTTTCCCCAATTTATAATGTCAAACAACAATATTCTTGCACATTATAATGCATTTTAATTGATTTAGGTGTTTCTAACAAATGTCTTGGTAGTGGTTAAAAAAGTATTTAGTATCTATAATTAAATAATTTTAATTATTTAAAAATAATTATTAAATATTTTCCAATTTCTAATATTAACTTTTTTTATTTTAAACGTTATATTTTCATTTTTTTTTTAATTATTCTAATTTGCAAATACCTAGTTGCCGATGTCAAAATTTACGATAGGAAAGTATCTTTTGCCCTCCTCATTTAGCCAAACATGCCGTCCAGATTTATCCAAACATGGATGACACTGCTTTCCTTGCCACTGTTTCGGTGTCTCTGATTATTATTTTTTCAGATTCAGAATATTAGTCGACTTTGAGAAAAAAAAAAACATTGATATATTTTTTTAAATGTTTTAAATTTATTTGTAAATTTTTAAAAATAAAATAAAAAAATTATATATTTATTAGCTTTATCTATATTTATTAATATATTTTTATAAAGTGAAATAAGAAAAAAAATACTAACTACCGTGTATTGGTTTAAGTAAAAGGAGCTAATTTAAATTTAATAAGCATACAATGTTGAAATATCTTATTTTGGGAGAGGGAATGAATTCATATGAAGTGATGTGAGAAAATCTCTATCGTTTAAATACAAACAAAATTGGGAGAATGCAAGTATTACCATTTATTTGTATTCAGATGATTACAATCTTTCATATGACCAGAATCAATTTTCCTTGGGAGAGGAGTATTCCATTTTTTAATAGTATGAAAGAGAACTTTAATTTATCTTAAAATTAGAAGTATTTAATAATTGTTTAAATCATGTAAAAAACAATTTATATTTTAAAAAGAAATCTCCATTGGAACAATGACGGCTATTCTTTATTTCTAACATTACTGTAGAAGAAAGGTAGAAAAAGTACATATGTATTATCCAAATAAAGTTTTGGACCCTTATGTGTATCAAATTTGATACAAAACGGATGAAAGCAGCGATAATTATACAAAATGTATAATATGTGAGTACTTTTTACTTTTTAGCCTTTTGTAGGGCATACATGGTGCTTTTAGCTGTTAGTACCTTTTTTTTTTTGTGAACCTATCTATCGTGTTTGTACTTCCCATTCTAACAGTTCCATTTATCCGGCAATTGTATTCATACCTAGAAAGTTAAAATTTAAGCTCCAATGGGTTTAAACGGGGAGGTTAAGAAATTTATATAAAAGTGGATAATAACTTTTAGAGATGGCAAAATGGGCTCTCTCGACTCATCATAAGTCTGACAAAAAATGGACTAGCCCACTCTGTTTCGCCTTTGAAGATGGGCTAAAAAATTCAGTCCACACTGTTTCGTTTGGTAGGAAGGGGTGGACTGCCCGCCAAGTCTGTAATATTATATACTAATTTTTTTTAAAAAAAAAATCAGCCCAGGTGAACTAACGAGTAGCAAATTTAAAAAACTCAGCCTATCCCATTTTATTGCTAGGGATGCTTTTATATAGCTCAATGCATAAATAATTAGATTTTTTTTATTTACATTTTCAGTCCAGCTGCACAAATAGACACTTGTCATCAAGGATTCAAGGTTAAGTTACAAATAATTTTTTAACTGTTTGTTTTAAGAAAATGACAAACTTATAATTTAGATATGTGACAGTACATTTAATCACATATCTTAGGCTTGTCAATCCCACATCTTATTGTTAATTATTATTTCTATAATAATAATAATAATATCAACATTAATATTAGTCATATATCTATCCTAAATTAGTTGTGATAGGCGATCAATTATTCATAATAATAGTAAAATAATAAATAAAAACAAAAATACGAGAGAAAATAGATAAGAGGAAAATTAAATAAATAAGATGAAAAATTAAATTAAAAAGAAAGATAAATAATTAATTAAATAAACGAATATAGGAAACATAAAAAAAATGGGTCTAGCCCTCCACGTTACCAATAACTTTCCCCTGCTTCATCCTAAAACACACCATCCGCCATTCTAGTTCACACTTGATGAAGTCTTGTTTTAATATATTCTCCCAAGTTAGTTTAGATTAACCTCTTACTTTCTTTGTGTCATTGTCATGGTAACAAACTTGTATTCTTACATAAGCATCTAGGGTTCTTCAAACAATATGCCTAAATCATATCAATATATATTTTCTCATCTTTTCAGCAACTGATACAACATCGACTTTTAGTTAAATATCTGTATTTCTTATCTTATTCATTCTTATATGGCCACACATCCACCTTAATATCCTTATTTATGCTACTCTTATTTTATATTCATGTTGCCTAAGTGTTGGCTAACATTTATTTCTGTTTATCATTGCAAGTCTTATTGTTATTCTATAAAATTTCCCTTTTAGCCTTAAAGGAATTTTGCGATCAAATATAACCAATTCACTGCGCCATTTTAGCCTACCTACTCTAATTATGTGGTTCACATCCTCATTAATCACTTTCCATTTTTGCAATATTGTTCTCTGGTTTCTAAGAGTGTGCATGACAACCATTGCATTCCCGATACTGTTTCAGAAAAAAAAATGTTTTTTTTTCTATTTCTATGCCTTGGAATAGTTTCTGAGAAAAAAAATATGTTTGATAACATGTTCTATTTTTATTCCGAGAATGAAAATTACGTTTGATAACACAACAAATAATATAATAAAAAATAATTCCTATTAAACATAAAAAAAATTGAATCATCATTTTTCTTTCCATATGGTGTAGTGGTGGCAGCGACGATGGCGTTGAGGTGGCAATGGAGGTGGTAGTGGTGGCGTGGTGATGGTAGTGGTAGTGATGGCGATGGTGGTGACAGTGGTGGTAGTGGTGATGATGGCATGTGGAGGTGTGCATGGAACAGTTCATAACCGGTTTTGACAAAAACTGAACTGAATCGATTTTAAACGGTTTGGTTTTCAAACCGAATCAGTTTTCTTTTTTAAAACCGATTTTTATTTAGCCAAATTGGTTTGAAACCGGTTTATGGTTCAAAACCGATTTTGATTTAAAATCAATCAAAATCGATTTTGAACCTGTTTTAAATCAAAACCTGTTATCAAGTTCAAAACCAATTTTATAACAACTTCAAAATCGATTTTTAATGAGTTGCACTATTTTTTTTGAAATAAAATAAAAAATACCTTGATTATTTATTTATTGCTAAAATTATCTAGGCTATTTTGATTAAAGATGAGAAGGCCCACTATATTTGAGAGAAAAGGTCAATAAATCATACAACTTGTTTAGGAGATGCTTTTTGGGATCTTACTGAAGACCTCAAGAATTTTCAAGGAGAGAAGATTTTGGATTGTGACTTGGAACATGTGCATCTAGATAGACTCAGTCTTAGAAATCTATCATTTTGGCTTTTGTTTTCCTCTTTGGTAATGTCTTTTTTTCAACCTGTTTGTATAAAATTTGGGGTATTGGGAAAATGTTTTTTTCTCCTATTAATCACAAAAAGAATTTGGCTATTTTCTAAAAGTAGAATGACCTGTAAAGGAAGAAGATATACAACCACTATTGCAAGAGCGTCTATGAAAAACTTCTAGTCCTAGTAGACATGATAAAGCCATTGGACTGGCATGTTAACTGTTATTAGTCTAAACTATGTTAAATTGTGTCCTATTTTCTTCCTTAAGTCAGCAGGCAAAGTTATAACTTTGAAGTCAATAAGTAAATTTTATGACTAGCTAGCGTTGTAACTTTAAAGTGAACTTGAATGACTGTGTTTTATGTTAAATATATCAAAATATTGAAGATAGGGTTAAAAAGGAAAAATAAAAAACGATGAAAAAAATGGATATGGTTTGGTTATTTTGGATATCCAAACTATTGTGAAAATGGATAACCGAACCTAAACCAAAATTAAAAAACCGGATCGGTTTTTTAAACCATTTTATAAAATCGATTTTTGGAACTGGTTTGGTTCAGTTTATGGATTGGTTTGGATCATTTGATTTTTTTGAACACCTCTAAGGGCATGGTGGTGGTGGTGATCATGACATGGTGGTGGTCGTGACGACAGTGACTGCAGCAATAGTGATGGTGGCGGTGGCGATGGTGAGGGCATAGTGATAGTCGTGGTGGTGGTGATGGTGGCGGTGACATCGTGATGATAGTCAGGTGACGACGATGGCAGCGACTATGGTAGTGGGGGTCGTGTCGATATGATGGTGGTGGTGGTGATAATGGTAGTGGTAAAGAGTGATTAAGATATATAAGTATTTCTCATTTTGTACCCATGAACAAAAAAGCAAAAAAAAATTTATTCTTTTTTCTGTTTTTCAGTACAAAAATTAAACTGGTTCATCCCAAGAACAAAAAATAAACCGATTTTATCAAATGAGTTTTCTATCCATTTTTGTATCGAGGAACATAAGCATATTTCTTAGATACCTTTTGTCTTAGCATATATTCTCGGGGTCTTAATCTCCGCCAATTATCGTAGCAAACTCACACATCATATATTTAGTCTTATTTCGACTTAATGTAAATCCTTTAGACTCCAGTATGCTTCTCTTGTTTGTTAGCAATCAGCCTTGATTTCATCAACCCTAATTTGTAGAGTAAAAATCTGAACATATTTATATCTATACCATTCGTAAAAAGCTAGAATTCTCAAAATGTTAAAATTAGTATTTTTAAAGTCGAACCGATCTTTGATTCAGTTAGAGTACTGGGTTAATGGGTCACCAATTTGTCCAATGAATCATTGGTTGAATCGGTTGAATTAAATATATATACTAATATGATATAAATATAAAATTAAAAACATAACAACCAACAAGTAAAAAATAATTTAATGGTGGGTCTGATTGATTTATAGTCTTAAAAACAATTTTTGAATTTTTAAAACAAAAAGGTAAAAAATATTGTTTGGAAAGGGTTATTTTGAAAAATGATTCTGAAAATTAAATAATAATTTTTTTTAAATAAAAAAGCAGAACAACATAGGGAAGTTCTAAAAAATATTTTTTTGTTTTTTTTTGTGGTGACAATTTTGTTTATATAAAAATTTATTAATGATCTTTTTGTAAATAAATATAATTTTTTTTTTATTTTAAATTATTTTACAGTGGTGATCTTATAATTATGAAATTTCATTAATGACAGTTTTGTAGATAACTACAACTTCTTTATTACTTTAAATTTAGCTATACTCAAACAAATTTTATTGTTCTTTTACTCTCAAAATAAATTTTCAAAATTTATATTCAAAACAATTTTTTTTTAAGAAAAACAAAAATATATTCAAACAGACAATTTCAATTATCATGTTTTAATGTCTTACAAAATCACGAAGATTTCCTTTCAATTACCAAGGAGGATAATTTTGTAAATTTAAAGGCCCTCATCCAATGATATATTTTAATCGCTGTCAAATATTCTTTCCCTAGTATAACACACTTTCACAGTTATAATTCTCTTTCTCCCAATTAAATATTTTGTATCTTCTTTCGATATATTTTTAAATATTAATATGAAACCATTTTCATTCGAATCTATCATGCCTTAAATAAAATCAAATTTATATTGCCATTGTGGAGCCCTCTTATAACAGTTCAGAGACAGAAATTGCAGGTCTAATATGTCCTTCTATTCATCGTGTTCTAGGGAACGGTGTCGATATTTGCAACATAGATATAAAATTGAATTGGGTAATGATATCTCTATTAGGTTGTTGGCTCCCCCGTTAAGCATGAGTAAAATGGACGCATCAGTGCCAGGCAAGGTATTTGTTTCCTCAAAACAAGAGTACCACTTGGCTCATCAAGGAAAAGAAAATAACAGTTAATAGTCGCAAACTTTGACTAATTTGGTCATCGTTTTGGTTCTTCCATATCCATATGGGTATAAAAAATATGGTCCCCTTTTAATAGGAAATTCCAAATCTAGAAAACAACAAGTTTTGTCTTGCACGTTGGTTTATTTAATTTGCCCTCGTTATCATTCACATGCTATTGTAGCTTTTTAACCCCTTTTAGCTTCAAGACTCGCTCCATATTGACAAAATATGTTTCGTGACCTTCAATTTCTCTTGTCTCTATTAGGAAGAAGATATAGGACTTTAGGACTTGAGTCCCATTATCCCACATTAGGTATATGGGTGATTAATATGAAGTTTATATGAACTTTGGATTCTCCTATCTCATAGGCTAGTTTTTAGGGTGAGGCTCTCCTAATGTTTGTATTAATTGATATAAGAGCTTTTCACTATGTCTCACAGCTGCAATTGAGTTGCGCGACTGGTGACGCTGGTATTACAGTGTTTGTCCAGATCTAATAAAAGACTAGCACAAAGTCAGCTCGCGTGGGCGTCGGGATGCGGAGCATGGTGGAATGTTACAATCTAATTACAAGATATGGAACTTAGGTCCCACATTGGTTATATGGATCATTAATGTGAAGTTAATTTATATGGACTTTTGACTTTCTTATTTCATAGACTAACTTTTGAGGTGTGTCTCTGTCAAGATTTGAATCATAATAGCACTAATTACTAAAGCAGTGATGAGAGCAAGGTAAATAATATGCTAACTACCAACTGCTCAAAGTCAACTCCTCATAATCATAACTCCTAGATGATTATTGATGCTCATCGACAAATGTACCGATCGCACAAGTAATACGATAATAAGAAAGTATCGTCTCCACAGGGATTGTGATCAAATATCAATTAATCGTTCTTTTTAGGACAGGACGAGATTAAACAGATGTGACAAGATATTGTGAATTGAGTAATAATAAGAACTAAATTAAAATGTATTTTTGGAATTTTTGTTATGAAAAATAAACAGAGATTGATTTTATAAAATTGGAGAAAGCATTGTAGCTAGAGTGCACTCACCATATGATCCCCGCTTCTTACTCTGGATTGATTTACAATACTTATTTACATAAATACTCAGATAAATTATCATCTAAAAATATTAGTAGTTAACCCTCAATTCCTTGCAAGATTAACCCTTTAACCCCAATTGGAACCCCAATTCCTTGCAATGTTCCTCATGGATTTAAACAATGAATACGATAAATTAAGCATCTGCAATCAAATATACGTCTATTCCTAGCACGCATACCAATTGTTATCCTACTCCCTTTCAAGATTAAAAACCCCTATATTCCTATCTAGGGTTCTAACCCTCAAACTATCATCAACTATCAGATTGATCAGTTCTAATAAAGAGGATAGAAATTACGCACAGAGTAGAAATAAAGATAAATATATAAACGAGTAAATGTAAACCAATTCGTTGTAACAAGGGTTCACATAGGGTTTGTGACCCTAACTACAATAAAAAGTAGCTAGCCAACCATGATCATGGCTGAAATGTCAATGTTCGACATGAACTGGAAATTGGAAAAGGGAAGAAGAAGATGAACAAGATCTTCGCAAGACTCTCCCCCTGAGCACGACCGTCGTCTCTGAAGAAATTCGGATCCCTAGTTCTCCCCAAAAACAGCCTTTAAATCCATCCTTTTATTCTCCCGAAACTGCCCTTTTAAAAACACGGTACTGCAATTCCCACAAACTGGCGCGGGTCCGCGCCATTGTGGCGCAAGACCGCGCCAGATCTCTGGAAAAATGGCCTAGCAAAATTTGATGCATTTCAAGCGCATGTAATGCAGCGCAAAACCGCGTCATTTCTCTGATATTTGGCCTGTGCACGCGGCGCTAACTTGCGCCAGTGTGGCGCTAAGTTGCGCCACTTCTCTGGAGTTTTGGCCCAGCAATTCGATGTAGCATGGAATTTCCACCCGTGTAGAGTCGCATCATAAAACTTTTCGTAGTTTCCACCTCTTCTCCCTATTTGAACATAACAAATAGGTGAGAAATGTCATTGAGATGGAAAAGTCAATATAATAAACAATTATGTATAAAAACTACTCTTCTATGACTTAATTCTCATCATTTTTAGCCTAGAAAACTACATCTGCCAGAGGCACATCAAACCATTCCCAGATTTAAATGTTGTTGTCCTCAACAATGTACAAGACTCAATCCAGAAACAATCAAGTAATCCAACATAACAAAACATAGACACTCTCAGACACAATATGCTACGCATTAATGACTGACCCAATATCATAAATTTCCAACAATATTATCAGCTCTCTAAAGATACAAGTCTACATTGATTACCCCTCACACAGATAAATAATGTCCACTCAACACTCAGTGTTTAAGGGTATCATGAGCACTCAATCAATCACAGCTATAACACTACCATAGGCTTGATCATATTCTAAAAAATTCTTAAAAATAAAGAATCAAACACATGCACTAGTTGATCAAAAAGACTTCACAGGTTATAGCTTGGCCGGGTTAAAAGGGTAGGAATATATGGATAATAGCTCAAACAACAATAAGATTGAAAAACTAATACTCTTTCAATTTAGCACATTCAATTCAATTGTTTTGCTCCACTAACATTCCCACAGAATTTCGGGAATTAATTCCTGTCAGCCACCTTTTATGCACATTCACCCTTTTTCTTTTTCTTTCTTTTTTCATTTTTTTTATAAGGGTACAGATGACATCTACATCCCCTACTTACTTGACCTTTGGAGCTTACCTCTATTTCTTTGTTTTATTTTCAGCACATCAGTAATTCAATCTCAATCAAGGTAAGTCACATGGATATAGGTTAAACCATCAATCAGGCCACAGGTCATTTATCAACAAATTAAGTTCAGACTCAAGGGGCTAACAATGGAAAATTTTCATACAGGTGGGCTATTTTGGCCATAGGCTAACAAGAACTAAATGTCTTTATCCTCTCAACCAATGCATGCATTACAGAGAAACAAATCAAATTTTAGAGTGTTACAACAGTGAGGTCTCTCAACAAGAAAATTCAGTGTTTAAGCTCAAACCTCACAGCTATGGTATCAATATAGACTCAAGAAAATTGACTTCAGACATTATCAGAATTTCACAACATTAATTCAGACAAACGAGCAATCATGTAATCCAATTATACCTATGCAATGTCATGCCAAAATTTCATACAACATACTTCCAAAAATTCAGTTAAGCACATTAACTAGATAAGCACATTTAAACCTGAGAATTGCTTGAGAAACAGATCAATATATTTTTTTAAAAAAAAACACACAAAATAACTAACTAAAAATAGAAAAAAAATTAAAAGAGTTTAGAATATCTCCCCTGATAGAAGAAGTGCAGTTCCAAGGCGCTTTCTGAAAGCCTACCATTCCCAGATTTAAAGAATTGATGTCCCCAGCAATAATCAAACCAAAAGATGGATGAAAAACCTGCACCATGGAACAAACAGCAGCATATAGGATAAACTATAATGCGCACAATAAAACATCAGAGTGTTTGGGAAATATACCAACTCAAATCAGCTAAATGACCCTAACATCAACCTATGGTCATAATAAAACAGCGAAAGTATCAAAAACATAAACTAAAATAATATACAAGAAATCTCCGACAGCAAGGAGATATAATCAATCCTCCATATCATCCCCCTCAGCAACATGGGATGACTCAGCAAATGGAGGATCTGGTGGTACTGGATGCATCGGTGCATGAGACCACAATTCCCAGATTTGATTCCAACCATGAAGCCATGTGAAGAACTCTTTGAAGTATTATTTTCCCTGAGAGATAGAGTCTCGGTGTCTCTTTTCACAGATTCTCCTTTTGGCGGCCTTCAACCTCCGGTAATCCGCACACATCCTCCAACCAGTATCAAAGAGTTTCACCACTTCCTTTCTCATTACCTTTTTCATTGTAGGATTACGCCTCCTTTGAGGTTTCCTCACATGTTTGACATCATCCTCCATTTCAATTTTGTGGGTATCGAAAGAAGGATCTGTACCTTTCAAATCAGAGATAGACCACTCTATGGCAGTCTTATGTTCTTTCAGCACTTCAATCAACCTTCTTTCATGCTCAGAAGACAATCCCTTATTAATGATAACAGGGTAAGTCTCCTCATCACCCAAGAATGTGTATTTAAGAGTTTCAGGAAGCTCCTTCAACTCCACTTTAGAGGCACCATCTTCTTTGTCATCATTTTTTTTCAAGAACCTCCAACGCCACATTATTTTCTTCCTTCAAAGGAATAATATCTCGCGCTTCAAGTTCTTCATCAAGCTCTTGACTATAAGATATTTCTTCTTTCACTGCTTGCTCTAGAACATCAAGTCTAAAACAATCGCCTTTGTCAGAAGATTGTTTCATAGAGTCAAAGACGTTGATGGTTATGGTCTCATCATTCATCCTTAACTCAAGCTTTCCATTTTTAACATCAATCGTGGCCCGAGCAGTGGCCAAGAAAGGTCTACCCAGCAAAAGAGGAATTCTAGTTCCACCTTCCATGTCCAACACTACAAAATCTGCTGGAAAGATGAACTTTTCCACTTTCACAAGGACATCTTCAATTATACCATTGGGTTTCCTTAAAGATTTGTCAGCAAGTTGCAAGGAAACCATAGTAGGTTTGAGCTCAGATATCCCCAAAGATTTATACATGGACAAGGGCGTCAAATTTATACTTGCTCCAAGATCACACAAAGCTTTTCCAATATTTGTGTTACCAATGGCAATAGGAATATTAAAACTCCTTGGATCATGACACTTAGGAGGAAACTTCTTCTGTATGATCGCACTACACTCCTCAGTGAGTGTCACTGTTTGGCATTCCTGCAACTTGTGTTTTCTTGACAAAAGGTCCTTCATAAACTTGGCATAATTAGGCATATTAGCCAAGGCTTCAGCAAAGGGTATATTAACATGCAACTTTTTGAAGATATCAAGAACTCTGGCATATTTCTGCTTCTGAGCATCTTTCTTGAATCTTTCAGGATAAGGTGCCATGGCTCTTACATATTCAGGACTCAACTCAAATTTCTTCTTTTTAGCAACAAACGGTTGCTCTTCTTCTTCACCTTTCTGAAGAGGCTTCTCAACAGTAGAAGGAATTACCAATTCTTTTTCTGGCTCCTTAACCTCCTTAAACTTCTCATTAGCTCCTACATTTATGTTTGGCCTTTCTGGAGCTGCCACCACTTTACCTCTTCGAGTTGTGATAGCCATACAATCTTCTTTTGAATTAGTAATTGTATTACTAGGAAAGGTACCTGGAGTTCTATCAGCAATTTGCTTAGTCAGTTGGCCAATCTGATTCTCCAATTTTTTTATAGATGCATTTGTATTTTTGGTATTGGCCCTAGTCTCTTCTATGAAGGCGTTGGAATGTTAAGCCATTTGTCCAACTAACCTCTCCAAATCAGAAGGTTCCTTGGTTTGGATTGGTGGAGGCAGCAGATAGTTGTTTGATGTGAAATCAAGACCAGCGCCTTGAATCCTCCGTTGATAATTACTACCTCCAGCAGAAAAATTCTGACCTCGTTGAACATTTTTCTGCTGAGGTCTCTGATCATGCCAGATGTCATTCACTTGCATTTGTTGCGGAGAATCAGAAGCCATCAAAGAAAGACATTCATTAGACTCATGATTGTCCTTGCAATGTTCACATACAACAACAGCAGCTTGAGCCTGAATACTAGAAAGTTGCATCTTGTCAAGACTTGAAGTCAAGTTTGCTATTTGCTGAGATAATAATTTTTTTCAGCTAGCACCACATCATTACCTTCCAGCTGAAGGATACCTCTCTTAGGCTTGGATGACAAACCTTCATTTTCATTTGCAGTCATTCTCTCAATCAGCTCAAGAGACTCATTTGCCCTCAACTATTTAATAGTGCCACCTGCTGCACCATTCAACACCATCTGAACCTCAGGTTTACAATCATTAAAGAAGATTCTCACCTGATTACCAGCAGACAAGTTATAATGAGGACACCTCATCATTAAATCCTTGAATCTGTTCCATGTTGCACACATAGATTCACCCTCTGATTGAGTGAAATTGGTGATATCATTCACCATCTGATTGTATCTCTCCATCGAGAAGAACTCAGCAAAGAACTTTTGTGACAAATCATCCCATGTAGGAATGCTTCTTGCAGGCTGTCTTTCCAACCAATTAAGAGCCTTTCGCTTAACAGCAAAAGGGAATAATCTCAACCGAATTGCATCATTAGACACCTAAGGGTGTTTGGTTGAGTCACAGATCATCAAGAATCTGTCAATAAATCTGTGAGGATCTTCATTCTCCTCTCCTCCAAACTGAACTCTCTCCACCAATTGAATATTAGAAGACTTGAGCTCCCAAGTGTTGTTAGCAATAGTAGGCTGAACAATGCTCGAGTTGGGCTTGTTAAATAATAGAGTAAGGATTGTATCCATGAATGGATTGTCTGCATCATTATTTTCTGCCATGATTAGTGGTTCTTCAGGAAGAGTTTCTAACTCGTTGAATGCAAGCTTCTTCCGAGCGAGTTTTCTGTTTCTCTTTTCAGTCTTTGTAATCTCCGAATCAAATGAAAATTCTGCAGTTTTGCCTCGCATACAACTCAGAAAAGAGATTAGCAACACTTTTCAAATAAAAATAAATAAAATAAAATAAAAGTATTCACAAAATCCAATCTTAAAAATCAAGATTATATGATATAAGAAACGTCAATCCCCGACAACGGCGCCAAAAACTTGATGCTCACCGGCAAGTGTACCGATCGCACAAGTAATACAGTGATAAAAAAGTATCGTCTCCACAGGGATTGTGATCAAATATCAATTAATCATTCTTTTTAGGACAGGACGAGATTAAACAGATGTGACAAGATATTGTGAATTGAGTAATAATAAGAACTAAATTAAAATGTGTTTTTGGAATTTTTGTTATGAAAAATAAACATAGATTGATTTTATAAAATTGGAGAAAGCATTGTAGCTAGAGTGCACTCACCATATGATCCCCGCTTCTTACTCTGGATTGATTTACAATACTCATTTACATAAATACTCAGATAAATTATCATCTAAAAATATTAGTAGTTAACCCTCAATTCCTTGCAAGATTAACCCTTTAACCCCAATTGGAACCCCAATTCCTTGCAATGTTCCTCATGGATTTAAGCAATGAATACGATAAATTAAGCATCTGCAGTCAAATATACGTCTATTCCTAGCACGCATACCAATTGTTATCCTACTCCCTTTCAAGATTAAAAACTCCAATATTTCTATCTAGGGTTCGAACTCTCAAACTATCATCAACTATCAGATTGATCAGTTCTAATAAAGAGGATAAAAATTACGCAGTACTGCAATTCCCGCAAATTGGCGCGGGTCTGCGTCATTGTGGCGCAAGACCGCGCCAGATCTCTGGAAAAATGGCCTAGCAAAATTTGATGCATTTCAAGAGCATGTAATGCGGCGCAAAACCGCGCCATTTCTCTGATATTTTGCCTGTGCACGCGGCGCTAAGTTGCGCCACTTCTCTGGAGTTTTGGCCCAAGAATTCGATGTAGCATGGAATTTCCACCCGTGTAGAGTCGCATCACCAAGCTTTTCGTAGTTTCCACCTCTTCTCCCTATTTAAACATAACAAATAGGTGAGAAATGTCATTGAGATGGAAAAGTCAATATAATAAACAATTATGTATAAAAAATGCTCTTCTATGACTTAATTCTCATCATTTTCAGCCTGGAAAACTACATCTGCCAGAAGCACATTAGTTATATCTATAAATGAGAGATTTTTTATCTTCATAAATCTTCTTAATACTGAATGAAAAAATTCTTAAATAAAAATAAATATATTATGTTGTGAGCATATAAAACATTCATTGTTTTCTTTATTTAGTAATTAAGATTAATTTTAGATTATTTAGAAGAATTGTAGCATTCAATATTTTATCAATTACGAAATGAAGAAAATATAGAATGCTGATTCATGCTTTAACGTTTCATGCTATGAATCATTCCCAGTATTATTCCCAACACGTTTCATGCTAATTCATAGAATGTTGACATCTGTTTCAATCATTTAAAAAACGTGCATATAAAATTTTCCCTCTGAAGAAGAGATGGAAAGATCTGATTGGATCTTTAATTTGCTGGTGGATTTCTTATCAGGGATGAAAATAATTAGAGCAATCAATTGTGATTTTACTTTGCTAGGTCGATTGCATCTTTGTACAGACCTGTGCGAATGCTTCAAGATTTTGCTTTCTATTCACACTTGAAATTGGTGCAAACTGACCAATGATGCAGCTTTCTTGGGAGGCCAGCCGTAATAAACCCACTTAATTATTAAACTCGCTTAATTAGTTCACTGCACTCTTGCTTGAAGCATAAATTTAAGTTCGTTACAAGTGAAAAAGTGCTTAAACAGACTCGAGCAATAAACATGCTAAGTGGGATTTGGATTCTTCTTGCCATCATTTGTCGTGCTAGCTTTAGATAAATTAGCTTTGGCTTAAACTACAATTTTGTAGATGGTGGACGCTTTATTGGGTGTGTAACCAATCGAATGTGAGACTTGAACTGATATGTACCCAATGCTACTTGTGGGAGTTGGTGTTTGGGAATATAATTAGGTTGAGTTATGCTATACTTTAGCCTATATATGTTGTGTTTAAAATATTTTGAATTTGGCTTAATCTATTAACTTGATGTATGTTAAACTTCAGACCTAGCTTATTTCGAAAATTAAGGCATGATTTAAGTGATTGGTTGGATTCTCTATTTTTTAGCTTCTTTTCTCTTTATAAGTAGAAGTTATGTCAAATAAGTTTTTACAAAATCTCTTATAATAAGAAGAATTTTTTTTATAATGAAGAAAAAAGTCAAAAATAAAAAGTTCATAGGAGGAGCTTTTTTTTAAGTTCTTATCAGCTTTTTTTGAAATGTGTGTTTTTTTTAAATGAACAAATGTTAAGTTAATTTTTTTATAAAATCACAGTAATCACCAAACAACTTTTAACTTTTTTAAGCTTAAGCTTAAAAGTAACTTTTAACTTAAAAAAGAGAGTATCCAAACAGGCTCTAAATATTAGATGTACACAAGGCTTACTGAGTATTAAAAAAAGTAACTAAAATATTATTTTATTATTATTTACAATTATTTAAGTAATAAATTTATTTTATTTCATTCTAAACAAATAATATAAATATAAGTCGTTCGTAAGTTTATAGGTTAGGCATTGTAAAAATAGGCCTATCATTTCTTTTTAGAATTTTTTTTTTTTAAATTCTGAGCCTTTTGTAATTTATTAAATATATTAATTCAAACCTGATTTAACGTAGTTCGAGCCATAGACCTGTGATAAGGCACATGACTTGTTTACATCCCTATTTGTGGTTGATTTGTAACCTTTCGAGTTTAGTTTCAACTTTGTTGCCAATGTCTAACCTTTCTTGGGCCTTATATTAGCACCCTAACAATTAGGAATATGGATGTAAATGAGTCAAGCGGCCTATTAGAGGCTTACAGTTTGACATGGCTTGGTCTGACCTATTTTAAAAATAGTATAGACTTGGATTCATTAAATTGTTTTTTAAAAAGTTTGGCCACGGGCCTATTTTACAATGTTTGGTCTCTAAACCTTCAAGTCTGGCTTGTATTTTTTAATAAAATAATATTTTATTAATTTCTATCTTTTCCAATAATTTTCCTATAAATTTGGTTATTAATTTGGTTTTAAGGGGCAGTGTTATATTAGGGACTTATGTTAAGAACACAATGGATTTCTTTGCGCGCTCTTTTTTTTTTCCTTTCTGATATTTTATTTATGCGGCTGTATTATTATATATGAATAAAGAATTATGTGGTTGAAATATTTTCCATTTTGTTGAGTGAGATTATGTAATACACGAGTGAGTTAATATGTTTCTTTATTTTGAAATTTAATTAAGCCTTTTGCATCATTGTCATAACTTTGTTTTTGATTTCCTACGACGTAATTAAATTATCAATATTTTGGATCGTAACTTTATCAATTTAAACATATAAAAGAAATAGAGCAATCATAACCTCTAATTTACATTGTATAATGTCATTTTTTTAAGTTTTAGTAGGCCAGACGAAGTATTGTATTTTTTAAAAACAAGGCAGGTCAAAGTCTATAATTTAGCTTGAATCAGACTAATAAATCAAGTTGAAGTTAAAATGTCTTATATAGACTTAATCTTTTTAGGTTAAAGTCTGACTTGGTCATTTACATCTATAGTTAGGAGTGTTAAAATGAACACATATCAAGACTTATAAGTGGTGTATCAAATATTAACGTGTAAATAACAAAATTATAAAATGATGGCAATATTGTATACTTATTATGAACATATAGTTATTTCTATGAACATTTTGTTCCAAAAGTTTCTTTTTAATTTTTTTAAAATTTATTCAAGTATTTATTAAGCAAACTAAAAAAAGTTAATTTTTTAAATTCAATCTTAATTCATTTTTTAAATTATGTATGAAATATATTTTTTAAATCAATAACTTATATGATTTATTTTTTACTTTAAAAAATTATAATTTTATAAAATACTAAAAACCAAAAATATTTAAGCATAATTTATAAAATCTAATTATAATCTAGCCCAGGTTAATCAAATCTTAAAATTCACTTAGCGAAAGAAGTACATATGTTATTGGGGAAGGATCCGTTTACAAATTTTTACAAATTACACTATGTACTTCCGGGAGAACATAGTATAGTTTGTAAGAATTTGTAAACAAAAAGTTTGTAAATATAACCCTCCCTATGTTATTTGCATTTCTCGTATTAGAAAAGCAACACAGAAAGAAAAGCATGACGAATGTAAAACTGTATATGCCATTAACTTGCAAAAGTAGAGAATACAATAGCTATATAAAAGAAATGCCAAATGTAACACCCCGTTCTAGAACCGGTTTGTTATCACCGTATTATGATATTAAGCGCAGTTACAATCACATTGGTTCAATTAAAATCCGGTTAAATTTTTCTTTTTAGAACATGCCGAACTTAAGATAACCAAGTACGTGATCATAAACGTATTACTTTGCGGAAACAGATAAACCAAGTTTAACATCATGTTTTTATTCTATTTTTAAACCATTAATTTGCTCTTTATTTATTTCCCAACTTATACTATGTTATAGGATTTTTCATTAGCTACGCGTGGGTTCAAACCGCGCTCAAATCGGAGCACCGTAGCCAAAGTTATGCATTTTTGAAGAAAGGATACAGAACTCTGCATGACTCCCACGCTCGTAGCGTGAGATCGTCCCAGGAGGCAGAAGGTTGGCGCCCACAGCGTGGAAGTGGCGCCCACAGCGTGGATGCCACTGCCAGGTTCCATGATCTGGCGCCCCAAGCGTGAATCTGGCGCCCTCAGCGTGGATGCCACTGCCAGATTCTGTAATCTGGCGCTCCAAGCGTGAATCTGGCGCCCTCAGCGTGGATGCCACTGCCAGATTCTGTAATCTGGCGCTCCAAGCTTGAATCTGGCGCCCCAAGCGCCATCCACAGGGCTGAGTGACCCAAAACAAGGTCATTTAACCTACCTATGGTTTTCCACTCATATTTTGAGCTATACTCACTCAAATTACACCAATTTGGGCTCTATGGAAAGCTAAGAGAAATGTCTTCAACTTCCATAGTGACATCGAAGTCCAATTCCATCACATTGGGTATGAAAATTGGTCAACCGAACAGGATGTATTTGTTTTCTCAACATTTCCCAATTTAAACCAAAGTACCTAATTGATTCTCAGCCCAACCAATTCAATAATTCAATACATAGAAAGCATGCATATATTGAATTTCAAGTAGGCATCATTTACAGTACATATTCATTACAAATCATGGAACTTAGCTTACAAAACGCTATGATCACTCCCTTGGCTCCCATCAACAAAGAGATAACCAAAGGCATGAGCATAGGCTAAGTCCATTCCAATATACAAATCATAAATATATCATTGTCTATTAATTACAATTCTATACATGTGAGCTACCAAAATAACATGTATAATCTCAAAAAAATGCAACACTTCATGCATATGCTAATCCAGATATGGCCACTTGCCACCCGAGGCTCCTGCAGCATCCTTACCTGAAAGGGGGTCCCCACAACACGGGGTGAGATATACGAATATATCCAGTAAACCAGGGGTCCTTGGAGCATCTCTCCACCCCACAGTTCCATATCAGTGTAATAGCAATAACAATAATAATGCAGTAAATACATATCTATGCAAAGTGTAATAACATCTCCAGGAGAAATCCCTCGAGCTCTCAAGCTGTCCTAAGGAAACTCAGATGCAAATAGTCCTACTGGCTAGCTAACTACCAAGTATGATTACGCATCGTCATGCAACATACCAACATAGGGAAACATCATCCTATGCCACACCAAATGCATACACATACGTATAACAAAGCATTACACTATTTTATTGCATTTATATACACAATCACAACCTCCACCCTTTCAGGGCTTGGTAGAAAAGTCAAGGGAATTACACCCAAGGTCCGAAGGCTTACCTCAATGCTTCAGTCAACCTTTGTTCACCACCAACAGGTTCCACAGTCGGTCAATTACAATACTTCACTTCTCAAACAAAACCTACACAAGGTTTAATGTAATCAACACATATTGCATCCAATAACATCTCATAGCTATCAGCCAAGCTATACAATTCATACCAAACATAAGCATGAACTCACCTATCCAATGGAGCTAATCAAGCTCCATAGCTTGCTCCAATGGTTGATCACTTACGGTTGGTCCAAATGCCTCAATCCTAGACAACACCAAGGCATAATCAACAACCAACCAAACCAAACCATTTATTAACAATGCAAGAAATCCAATATCAAGCATCATATTCTTGCCATTTTACAAATATACTCATTTAGCTATCTAAGCTCATTTTCACCGATGAAACGCCGTTCCTAGCACTTTTCACAACATGCTCTAAGTTCCATTCTTCCTAGAACATAGCTAATTTAACAACATTTCATCAAAACCCTACAACACTATTCATAAACCCTAACTCATGCAATTTCAAGGAATCATGAGGTTCAAGGGTTAGAATCTTACCACCAATGGTCACACAACCAAGGATTGATGACTCCTCAAGCTTTAATGGAGGTTGAAGCACTCAAAACCCCAAATTTCACCAATGGGCGAATTTTCGAGAGCCAATATCCCTCTCCACAATGCTCCCCACTCAAAACAAAGCTAGGATTATGAAAGAGGGAAAGATTTAGAGTGGTTTAGGCTTTTGAATCACCCAAAACGGTTGGGATTTGCTCCCTCCTCTCTCTCTCTTCTTCTCTCTCCCTTTCTTTTCCTTCTTCTTCTTTCCTCTCCTTTCTGTCAACGGGTTTCTGGGGGGTTTGGGTTCTTTTTGGCATTTTATCACTTAACATAAGTTAAGTGGTAACATGTGGGTATTAGTTCGTCTATCTATTCGACTCCATTAATTACCAAACTTTACCCAAAAGTCTGGAATATTATTCTAGGAATATTTTTAATTTTATTTTTATACTTTGGGCACTTTCGCCAGTACCCATTTATACCCCTTAATTTTCACCGAGTACACTTTTTAACTCCAAAGTGACTCAGATTCGTTTCATTAAGCCTTATACTTAATTTTACTCACTAAAACATGCTTAATTATTTAATTATATGTAATTTTCTAATTAGTTAGGTTAGGGCTATTATACCAAAGAATAATGGCATAACAGAAAAAGTGCCAGATCAGCATCACCCGCACAAAAGATACAACCCAACTTCTAGAAACGGTTACAGCAGAAAAAGAATAAAAACTAAAAATATAAAATGTATATGCTAATAGGCCCCCTCAAGATGGAGAGTATAAATTCAGAATTCCCATCTTGGATATCAGAGCTGAAAACTTGGAAGGAACCAGAGGCTTAGTAAGAATATCCGCTAGTTGCTTTGATGAAGAAACAGGAAAAGTCTTCAAATGGCCTTTGAGAATATGCTCGTGAACAAGATGGCAATCTATCTCTATATGTTTTGTGCACTCGTGAAAAACAGGATCAACAGCCAGATGAAGAGCAGACTGATTGTCACAAAAAAGATGAGCAGGACCATAATGCAAAACCTTGAGATCATTTAAAAGAGAAAACAGCCAGAGCAATTCGCATGTCACAAGAGCCATAAACTTATACTCAGCTTCAGTGGATGACCTGGAAACTGTGTTCTGTTTCTTGGACTTCCAAGATATAATAGAATCACCAATGAAGACACATAAACCCGAAATAGACCGACGGCTATCAACACAATAAGCCCAATCAGAGTCACAAAAAGCATTAAGCTAAACAGTAGAAGAGGAAGAATAGAAAATTCCTTGACCAACAGTGTGTTTGATATAACCAAGCAATTTATGGGCTGCTTGAAGATGAGGAACCCTTGGAGCAGCCATGAATTGGCTGAGAAAATTAACACTGTAGCAGATATCTGGTCTAGTAATTGGCAAGTATATTAAATGTCCAATTAAGCGACGATACATAAAAGGATCAGGGAGGAGATCTCCCTCAGAAGCAGAGAGCTTAAGTCCAACTTCAAAATGAGTACTGCGAGGTTTGCAACCAGAAAGTCCAGAATCCTTAAGAATATCCAAGGCATAATGATGTTGGCAAACAGAGATATCTTTGGCAGAATGCCTACCTCAAGTTCAAGGAAATATTTTAAGGGACCAAGGTTCTTTAGCTTGAATTTGCTATGAAGGTCATCAATAAGAAGTTGTACTTCAAGAGAATTGTTAGAGGCAACAATTTTATCGTCAACATATACTAAAACAACAATGAAACAGGATCCAGAAGAACGCACAAATAAAGAATGGTCAGATTGTGACTGAACAAAACCAAGTGAGGCCAATGTGTTAGAAAACTTTGCAAACCATTGTCGTGATGCCTGTCGAAGACCATACAGGGACTTATGGAGGCGGCAAACAGCATTAGGAGGAAGAGAAAATTTAGTAGAAGAGTAGCCGGGAGGCAATTGCATATAGACCTCTTCCAAAAGGTCCCCGTGAAGAAAAGTATTATTAACGTCAAGTTGGATAAGTGACCAATTGTTGATGGCAGCAAGGGCAAGGAGAAGCCGTACAGTAGTAAGCTTCGCGACAGGGGAGAAAGTCTCTAAAAAATCAATCCCATCCCATTGAGTATAGCCCTTGCCACTAGGCGGGCCTTGTACCTCTCAAGAGAACTGTCTGATTTATATTTTACCTTGTAGACCCATCTACAACCCACAACTTGCTTGCCAGGGGGAAGAGAAACAACTAACCATGTTTTATTGAGCTCAAGTGCTGAAAGTTCATCTTGCATAGCAGCTTGCCATTTTGGTAATTGTGATGCAGCAGAAAATGAGGTGGGTTCATAATGGGATGCAACAGAACTGATAAATGCTGCATAAGATGGGGAAAGACGATGATATGAAAAGTAATTAGATAGAGGATGAAGGGTGGAAGAAGAACAAATATAATCATCAAGATAGGAAGGTGGATGATGAGGTCGTGAAGGGCGAGAGGAGATGGATGGATCAGAAGTATCAGGCTGGGAAATATGAGGAATAGTCAGTGAAGATGGAGTAAGTAAAGTGGAAAATTCTGTATGCAGGGAAGAGGTGGAAGACTGTATGGAAAAGGGAAAAATGTGTTCAAAAAATACAACATCTCGAGAGATGAAGGTACAGTTAGATTCCAAATCAAGAAGCTTGTAACCTTTGAAGCCAGGTGGGTACCCTATAAACACAGCAGGTAAAGCCCGAGGGGAAAACTTATGACGATTTCTGGAGAGGGTTGAGTTGTAGCAAAGGCAGCCAAAGTTGCGAAGATGAGCATAGCTTAGAGGTTTATGGCAAATGAGTTCAAATGGGGGTTTTGGAAGAAAGAAGGGGGGAAGGGGTACGGTTAATGAGATAAACAACAGTGAGTATACAATCCTGTCAATATTGCAATGGAATATGGGATTGGAATTGAAGGGGCACGTGCCACATTAAGAATATTTGGTGCTTGCGTTCTACAATAGATTCTGCTGAGGGCGATCAACACAGGAATAAAATACCTGAATGCCTTTAAGAGGAGAAAAAGGAAGGCAAGTGGAACTCGGGTGCATTATCACAGAGAGAATTAATAGGTAAGGAATATTGAGTGTGAACAAGACTGTAAAAGGAAGGAAAAACAGAAGAGAAATCAGATTTTTTATTTAAAAAATAAGTCCATGTGAGTCGTGTAGCATCATCTACAATTGTGAGGAAATAGCGAGAGCCCTCTACAGAAATTGTATGAAAAGGACCCCAGATATCACAATGAACAAGATCGAAAGGAGATTTAGATAAATCCGCTGGTGGTGGGCGATTGGTATTATTACCACGAGCCATGGAAGAAGACTCGGGTTCAGAAAAAGAAATCTACTGATACCATATTAGAAAAGCAACACAGAAAGAAAAGCATGACGAATGTAAAACTGTATACTCCATTAACATGCAAAAGCAGAGAATACAATAGCTATATAAAAGAAATGCCAAAGAATAATGGCATAACAGAAAAAATGCCATATCAGCATCACCAGCACAAAAGATACAACCCAACTTCTAGAAACGGTTACAACAGAAAAAGAATAAAAACTAAAAATATAAAAATATAAAATGTATATGCTAATATCTCGTTTTTTGAAACCCACATAAAAAGCTTACATCAATCAGCTATCTATGAAGCACCGACACTTCAAAAATCTTGACGTGTCGTGTCCGACACTCATCGACACTCTGATACTTTCAGACACTCCAATACTCATTGCAAAGACTCAAAAAAGATTCAAAGGTTACGTGGCGTTGCATTTTGAGTTTCAACTATTAGATTTGTTAGATTACGATTACAATTTTATTGAATTTAATATAAACATTTGAGATATATTATGTTTCTTTGCAAAATTGATGGGTATTATAAGTTTAGTTTTATTTTTTTTGTTAAATTATTGAATATTAAATATAATATACACTACATAAATTAAAAATATTATATAATATCAAAACGTGTCCTGTCAAAATTTAACATTTTTTATAATTAACATGTCGGAGTGTCGTGTCATGTCGTATTCCGTGTCCTATATCGGTGTCAGTGTAACATAGTTAGCTATAAGTAAAAATATCTTCAAACATGATAATTAAACAGCGAAGAAAAAAATCTTTAAATCGAATAAATATCTCCACTCTTTAAAGCATATTAGAGAATGAACACATGTATATACATATATGATTAGATATTACCAAGTACAGTGAGTAACACTCTAACGAATATAATCATTAATAAATAGCATTGACGATGAAGTGTGAGTATCGGTACTTCTGTAGTGCTAGGGTCAAGAATGACCTTTCATATGATAAAATAAAGTAATGAGGTGTCTTGTCCAATCATGGGAAAAAATAATAATGGCTGAAAGGTACGTGTTGGTCCCCACCTGTTGTTTCATGAAGTTTCCTCCAACAAGTATGGTAATAATTAATATGGCCAAGGACACCAAAAGTGACACCTACACGTGGCAGCGGAAACACACAAAAAGGCAAAAGCTACTTGACAATTGGGAATAAATATTAGGCAATAATAATGCTTTTCTTATTCGCACAATTACTACTTCCTCTTAAGGTAATCCTCCTACCTTAAAAACTTTTGGTAAACTTCGTTTTCCAATTATGGTAACCTTAGGATTACACTCAACCCCACCACTTTGACTTGACATCCAACGGGTTATAGCCGGTTGTATAACCTTTATGTTTTTGGAAGAGTTAAAGATGCACCAAATATTCGGATTTAATTTTTATTTGGATATAAAAAATTAAAAATAAAACGTTCATGTTAAGAATGATATAAAAATGATATTATTATAAAAAAATTCTTGAATACAACACAAAATAAAAAAATTTACACTGCATTAATTAACATTAAGTACATTAATTTTGTTCACTAATATTATTTTCTTATTATATTTGGATTTGTAGTATTCTTGATTAATATATGTTTTCATTGTTTTAAAACATTTATCATTTAAAATAATTTATAAAAATTTAAAAAGTTGATAAAAAAAACCTTTATTTTAAGAAAATGTAATTATAATTAATTAATTTTTTATTAAAAATATTGAAAACATTATTAACATTATTATAAAAATTATATTTTATTATATTTAGAAAATTACCAAATAATAATAATAAAATTAAAAATTAATATATTCTCAATTTTTTAAATATCAGATATAAATTTAAACAATAAATTATATAAAGTCAGATATGTTTAAAACGAAGAAACAATTAGAACTGTTATCATAAGAAGTGCGTTTAATAGCAAGTGTGATCTATGATGTACCGACATTGACACGGGACACGATACGACACGACATGCCGACACGTTAATTCTAAAAAATGTCATATTTTGACACGTTAGAACACATTTTGATATTAAATTATATTTTTATTATATATAATATAATTTATATTTAATACATATAACAACTCATACTAAATCATGTAAACAATCCAATATTCAAATTTCATAACATAAATATAAACAAAAATAATTTTTCTTACCTTGTTAATTTTTCATGTCAAATTTTATAACAGAAAAAATTGATTTATAAATTACTTTTTTATGTTTAGTTAATAAAATAAAATAGGATACCAAAAAAAATATAAAATAAAAATTAGACCTAAAAAAACGTGTCAAAATATTGACCGCGTGTCACAAAAGCGTGTCGAAACATTGACTGCGTGTTCTAAAATATTGACCACATGTCGAACGCGTGTCGGTATTTGACACGCACAAATTTAAAAAAAGAGCGTGTTCCTACTTGTTAGAGTGTGATAAGAAGAGAATAGTTTAGCATCTATTGTGATTTTATTTAATATTTTTGTATTTTTACATCCATGTCAATTATAAAAAAAGACTTGAGTATACACTGTTCGCGAAAAAGACTCGACTATCAATGTTTTGTACTTGAGTACATAACTTGGTCAACAATTAAATAGGGACATATGACTGTTATGTTTTGGTACGAGGGCATGGTGATAATTTTTAATTAAATAAGGGACACTATGGTAAAAAGACCGTATTTGTCAGATAACCGTTAGATCCATGTTTTCTGTAAACAAAAATTTGGCAAGGGCTGCAACAAACGACACGAAACATGAAAACCAAATGATCCCCAGGAGACATGAATCAAACAATAATTGTTTAGCCACATATAGTAACATAATTATATTAATTTTATGCTTCCATTGAAAATGATCTCTTCAAATACGCGAGTAATATTGCATTTTTCTCCACTCCTTGGTTATTTTATCTTCGTCAATTGTTCTGTTAGTGTTGTGAATAAATATTTTTAAATAAAAAATTTAGGGTGAGAATGTGACACTGTGATACCGTTGATTGAATAATCTGCATATACAGTTATTTAAGTGGGATTCAATATTAAATTCATTGGATTTAGATGAGAAAACCTCATTCGGTAAAATTTTATCGTATATAGTAATACGACTTTTTTATAAAAAAATAAAAAATAAAGTTTAGCTTGGCAAAGTTAGTGAAAATGATGTGATTACCAATATGCCCTACCACTCACTCATTATATTATAGAGCTGTCAACTATCTCTGCATATTGGCGTTAGTTGAGTTGAACTTTATTGGAGAAAGCGTGCCTGATTATTAGTTAGTATATTTGCAATAAATATGTTTTTTGTGTGTGGGTATTTTACTAGTGTGATGAGTGATGACCACACTAACGTTAATAGCGTAGGATTGTTTATTAACTGATATATAAATCATTTTCAAGTGAATTTTTTTATGTAACATTTATGGTAATATAAAATAAATAAATAAATGATTTTAAATAAGAAAAAAATATTTATATTTTGAAAAAACATATAATTATGTCATTTTTAGTGAGAGAAACACAAAAATTAGTATTTTTTATTTAAAATTTAAATTAAAAAAATACTCATTTTCTCTCTCATGATTTCATTGCTTTTGTCTTCTTCTCAATTAAAATGACACAACTCTATATCATTTAAAATGACAAACACCAAACTCTTTAACTAACAGGATTTTATCAAAATTTATAAACTTACTTAAAAAATCTATGCTTCTCTCTTTTTTTTATGTAATTGTCATGTGAATAACTCACATAAGAAACTCATGTTCGTACTTGGGAAGTTATATAAGTCCCATTTTGTATGCAATTCTTGACAAACGATATAAATATTAACGTAACACGGGTTTTTGGGTAAGACATGTGATATACATGATTTTTTTTTTTAGATTTATTCACTAATTCATTGATTAATGGACTAATTCAGTTGAGTCGGCTAAGATAGTCGGCTAAGATCATAAAAACAGCAAAACTTTTCCTGTCAAGTTTTGAATATAGATGTAGGGAAAAATTATATTTACAAATTTTTTATTTACAAAATACACTAAGTATGACCGGTCATACTTCAATCAAGAGTGTATGACCGGTCATATTTAGTGTATTTTGTAAAAAATATTTATAAACAAATCATTCCCCATAGATATACGGGTTTTATATTTTTCTTTTCACAAGAGAAATATGGTCTCCTACTAGTAAAATATCAAAATATGTGCTTCAATTTTATTTTATTTTTAAATATAGACCCCGTCATTTATTGTGTTTGCCCAAAAACTCAAACATCTCCTGTTGCAGGTTGGATGATGCATCACAACATGACTCAGTCTACCTATACCAATTTGTAACATCAAGGCTTTGATACCAGAGTCAGGCAGCTCCAGAGAGGAGCTTGTGGCAAGGGACCCACCATCAACGGACTAAGGCTAATCCATCATATTAAGTGAGTCCGACAACATATATCAACCAAAAACCTTAAGACATTTAATTTATGGGTCCTCTCACTTATATTTATTTCACTTAGCTCATTATCAATAAACGTGAGACTTATCACACTTGGATATCCCAAAAATCTCTCCCTAAGAGTAAACTTAACATTGGTATACTCTAGGAAGCAATTTTAATAATTAACTATTTAATTTAATGATTTTCAAAACATCTCCGTGCATCTTACTCTGAATTTGACGTTATTCATTATTTCTTACTTTTGTTATTACAACTTGATTTGCTTGGTTTCATTTTTTTTATAAATTAATTAACAATTTATTTTTTAACTCACTAGCTTAATCTTTTTTTTTCTCATCTCCTTAAATTTATGTACGAAGGGTTGAAAATAAGGGAGTGCATGGTGACTTGAACCGGTTTTTTTTCCCCTAAAATTAAATTAAAATAGTAAAACCGGTTCAATGAACCGAACTATTTAATTTAATTTTAACCACTTTTAGTTTTTTCGAACCTTTTCAAAATTAATTTGGAATCGATTTATGTTTTAAATTCAGTTCGGATGATATATATATTAGTTTTAAACAAGTTTTTCAAACCGATTGTTTTAGTTCAGTTCAATTTTTTAAATTGATTTATATCAGGACAATATTTTTCTCCTTTCATAAGAGATAAGTATCACTTTCTTTAAACACTTTGATAATAATGCTAATCTCTTTTTTTTTAAGTTGTGGACTCTAATAAAAAAAATTTATTGTATAAGATAATAATTTTATGCAACATAAAATTATTATTTCCCTTTATAATATGAGTTTGGTCCTTAAAATTAGTTTAAAAAAATAATTATTTCGATTCGATTACGTTGGGTTTGATTCGTTTAGGTTATTTAATTCAGTTCAGTTCAATTTTATGTACAAATATTTTTTGAACAGATACTGGGTTTCCATGAGGGGAAAAAAAAATGCATGTTTAATGGCAACTAGGCGTTACAAGTTGCGTGTACGAATATTATTCTACTGTCATTTAGGAATAAAAAATGTAAATAAAAAAAAAAGGAGTATGATTGAGTAAAGTGTTTTTGTTTTGCTTTTCGATGGGTACGTTGTCGGCAAGATGTACGAGGTTTAAGCCTTGGGAGACGTGGATGCTCCTCTTCCTTTCATGGAAAGTCCTTCATCAACAACTTATCCTGTCGTTTTGTCAAACTTTTCATTTTATTACTATTATTTTATTCTCCTCTTTCCTCTTTCCACTTTAATACAATAGTAGTAGGTGCTTCCGCATTAATTTATTTAATAGTAGTATAATAATTTGTTTCAAACCTAATTGGGTTTGGACAAGTTCTATAAATTAAAATTGATATGCTCTCAATTCAAGTATGACCACAGAACTAATATTATTATTTATTTTTTTAGAGTGTTATCACCCATTTGAAATAAGATTAAATTCCCTTTCATGGGATAAAACACGAAAAAAAATTTATAACTGATCTTAAATTATTTCACCCAGTAATTAAACCTGAGACTTAGTAATATGTTCCTTGATATTATTTATTTTAAGACACGTAATTTTTAAGAAAGAAGAATAAAGTATAAACTTTCTCGATTTAAATTTCAAGCTTAATATAATAAAATTGTACAGTCATACAGTTAATTTCGAAAATATATATTGTAAATTAATTGAACAAATACATGTTACATATCTATAATATTACATTCCATTTCAGTGTGGAATAATGATGTTAGATAAATTTACACATTTTGTTAGTTCTCGTGTATTTCTATGTAAATTATGGAGAAAAATCTTAATGGTTCAGAACCACAAATATTTGGAACTTAGATGAAAATATAAATAAAAGAAAAGAGTAAAGTGAATTTTTTTTCCATATTTCCACAAAGAACTACTGAAATTTTTCTTGTAAATTATGTAATAGCAAATTACTATTTTCATTTCTGAAAAGTTAAGTTGATATTAATTTAATTTCCAATAATAATTTTAGGACCTCTATCGCTATTCGAGGACAAAATTAATATTACATATTTAATTTATATTAACTTATTCTTTCAATAAACAAAATAGATACTCTTCTTTTGGTAAAGAAATAGATACTTTTCTTTTTCTTTTGAGTGATCAAAACTATACACATACATACTTATTCTATGTAAAGAACTAAATATCTTCTCTTTTTTTGGGTGCAGAGTGCTGTCCAGATAAGGTACAACCAACGTCAACTTACCAAAAATAGGAAAACGACGCTAGGTTTGGTTTTTGATGGGAACACACAGATTCATTTCAGGAACAGTGACTAAAATATTATTGTTTATCAACTTTTTCATCTAAATACTACGCGAACAATATTATTTCCCAATCTGTCACGGGGGCAAGTTCGTTTCCCGGTGTAGCGAACTCGGTTTGCTGACGTGTCACGTTTATAGTGAACACCAACTTAATTTTAACCAAGTTCGCCTACATGCTAGGCGAACTTCATTTTTTTTTATTTTTTTTTAATTTGATACTTGTTATCCATTAAAAATGTGATACGTCAGCAAACCGAGTTCGCTACACCGGGTAGCGAACTTGCCCCCGTGGCAGAGTGGGAAATAACACTGTTCACGTGGCATTTAGGTAAAAAAGTTGGTGAACAGTGGCATTTTGGTCAGTATCCCTTCATTTCAAGGATATCGGTGGCCTCGGTCATCCAGACCTTACCCTGTATAATGGGATCCTCAATTTTCAGATTTCTCTCTTCTTTTGGGTAAGAATAATAATCAGCTTTCAATGTAGAAAATAAGATTAAACAAATTTTATTTACACTTGTGATTCCTTAAAATAAGAATTTTTTTATAGATATTCTAATCGATTTATTGTTTAGCGAATTTGATTCGGGACGAGTTTCAGGATTAAGGCTTTAACTCCTTTCAAAGATGATACTGGAAAGGATGAACACATATTCTCATCTCCACCTACTCAGTTCTCTGACACCAATTGATCTACCATCATTTTGTTTAAAACAAGAAATCTAACAAGTAGATGCTTACTATTATCTAATAGATAGTTATCTTTTATGAGTCATTCTGTTAGCAGTTATTTGTTAGGAGTTAGTTAACTCAGTTTCTTTATTTTCCGCCTTTATCTTTCTCTTCTTCAATGTACAGTATCTGATATAAATATCAGATCAAGATACTTTTCTATTAATTAATTCAAGAAGTATGATTCAGATCAAGTTATCCAATATGGTATCAGAGCTCTATACAGAGCTTTGATTATCGATCAGAAGCTTTCTTTTTCTTTCTTTATTTCTTTTGTTCATTGAAGTTCACAACAATGGCAAATCAAGTTCCTCGTCCTGATTTCTTGACAAACCCAACCAATTCATTTTATCTTCATCCCAATGAGAACCCATCTCTGGTTCTTGTTTCTCCCTATCTAAATGGCAAAATTACCATACTTGGTTTAGAGCAATGAAGATGGCTTTGCGTTCCAAAAATAAATTGGCATTTGTAGATGGAAGAATTGACATTCCTGATGCAGATGATCCAATGTTCGTTGCATGGGATAGATGCAACACCATGATTCTCTCTTGGATTCATAAATTTATTTCAGAATCAATTGCAGAGTCAGTATTATGGGCTGATAGAGTAATTGATGTTTGGAATGATTTGAAAGAAAGGTTTTCTCAATCAGATGTTTTCAGAATTTCTGATCTTGAAGATGATATTCTTAAGCTGCAACAAGCAGATTCATTAGTTGCAGATTACTTTACACAATTAAAAAGTTTGTGGGATGAGATGGACAGTCTTGAACCAATTCCATCGTGTAGATGCCAACCAACTTGTGCTTGTGGTCTTGTGAACCAAGTCAAATCCATGAGGGAAAGAAGCCGTGTAATCAAATTTTTGAAGGGACTTAATGATCAATTCTCACATGTCAGATCCCAGATGATACTTATTGAACTTTTACCTGGTGTAAATAAAGCCTTTTCTTTAGTAATTCAGCAAGAAAGAAGATTGAATCTTGATGTTGGAATTAATAATCAAGTAGAGCCCCAAGGTTTTGCTAATGCAGTTGAGCAAAATAGAACAAGAAGTGAATTTGCAGGAAGAGGACGTGGTCGAAGTAGCTATGAAAGAGAACGTGGGACTATCACAAAATTTTGTACACATTGCAAGAAAACCAACCATACTATTGAGAGTTGTTATTTCAAACATGGGTTTCCTCCAGGTTACAGAACAAAAGGACATATGGCCAACCTCACTGTTCAAGATTCACAAGAAACAAATGATCATTATGAATTCATCCCAGAAGCAATTTTCACCAAAGAACAGCACCAAGAATTAATGAATTTGCTGCAAAAATCCAAAGAGGGAAATCAAGTACATGCCTCTAATATTGTTCAAACATCTGCATTCAATATAGAATATGAAAAATCAAGTAAGAAATCTATATTTGGGATATTAGATACTGGAGCCACAGACCATATCACCTACACAACCTCCCAATTTTCTTCTTTTCATAGAATTAAACCTATATCATTCACATTACCTGATGGATTAACAACAGTTGCTGATCATTCTGGCACTGTTCGTTTATTTGATACTATAATTCTGAAAAATGTCCTTCTTGTTCCCAATTTTCATGTCAATTTAATTTCCATAACCAAACTTCTTCAAGACCTTTGCTGTTTTGTTATTTTTCAAGGTCTGACTTGTTCTATCAATCAGGTTTCCTCGAAGAAGATTGGTTCAGCTAAGCAGTTGAATGGTTTATACATCTTTCAACTAGATAGAGATTCAAGATATGTCAAATCAAACTCTTGCAATAATACTGTTGTGGATCAAGGAAGCCTTTGGCATTTACGACTAGGACATCCTTCAAATTCTGTTCTTAAATCCATGTATTCTCATTTTTCTTTCATTTCTTGTAAAGATGTAAACCCTTGTGATATATGTCATCTTTCAAAATAGAAAAGATTACCATACACTCTTAGTTCTATCAAATCTAATAAATGTTTTGAACTCATTCATGTTGACATATGGGGACCATATTCCATTTCTTCAATACATAACCATCGATACTTCCTAACCATAGTGGATGATTTTAGTATATTCACATGGATTATCTTAATGCAAAATAAATTTTAAACCCGTACAAACATCAAAAACTTCATTGCTTTTGTTCAAACACAATTTCAATCTATTGTTAAAATTATCAGAAGTGATAATGGAGTTGAATTTTCCATGGCTGAATTTTTCTTTAGTAAAGGGATTATACATCAGCAATCATATGTAGAATGTCCCCAACAAAATGGGGTAGTTGAGAAGAAACACCAACACATTCTAAATATAGCTAGAGCCCTTTATCTCCAAGCCAAATTACAACCAAAACTTTAGTGTTATGCAGTGACACATGTTGTTCATATCACGAACAGACTTAACACACCATTACTCAAAAATAAATCACCATATGAAATACTACATAACCAATCTCCAATCCTGACACTCCTTAAAGTTTTTGTGTGTCTTGCTTTTGCTTTAACATTAACCAATAACTGCACCAAATTCTCCCCACGAGCTATCAAAAGTGTGTTTCTTGGATATAAAACAGGAACCAAAGGATTTTTTCTATTAAATATCTCTACTAATACCACTTTTGTTTCAAGAAATATAATTTTTTATGAGGACCGTTTTCCTTTTAAATCATTACCGTCTTCAATCCTACACCAAAGATCCAAATATTATCCCAAAACCTATACCACATTATAATGATGACTCTTTTGAGTCTTTCCTTCCTTTATCTCAGAATATGTCAACTATTTCCATACGTTCTGATATCCAAGCTTGTTCCACAATTCCAACATATACTGATAACATTTTTGATGTACCAAATACTTCAACTCAGCCAACAAATTTTGATCAACAAAATTCTATAGATCAATCCCTTTGAAGAACCACAAGAGTAAGAACTCAACCCAAGTATTTGACAGATTATCATTATTCTCTATTAACAATTGCTACTGACATCCAATCTTCTACTTCAGGTATGAAAACTCCTTATCCTCTTTCTTTTGTCTTGTCTTATAATAAGTGTTCTTTTTCTTATAAAAGATTCTGCTTAAATGTTAGCTTCCACACAGAACCCAAATCTTACTCTCAGGCTTCTAAACTTGAATGTTGGAGGAAAGCTATGAATGACGAATTATCTGCTCTAGAGCAAAATCAGACCTGGAAACTTGTTACTCTTCCTCATGGAAAACAACAAATTGGTTGCAAATGGGTCTACAAAATTAAATACGAGGCAGATGGTACTATAGAGGGATATAAGGCTAGGTTTGTAGCCAAAGGGTACACACAACTTGAAGGGATTGACTATCTTGAAACTTTCTCTCCGGTAGTCAAAATAACTACAGTTCGAGTTCTTCTTGCAATTGCCACTGCACAAGGTTGGTTCATGGAGCAATTGGATGTAAATAATGCATTTCTTCATGGAGATTTACATGAAGAAGTGTATATGACCCTTCCACCTGGATTTAACAGTCCCAAATCAAATCAAGTTTGTCTTTTAACAAAGTCCCTCTATGGTTTAAAATAGGCAAGTCGTCAATGGAATGCAAAACTAGTTACTTCTCTTCTTCAACTCGGATTTATTCAATCTTCTGTTGATCACTCACTAATGATTAAAAGAGCTGGTACCAACTTTACTGCTCTGCTTATATATGTTGATGATATAGTAGTTACTGGAAATTGTCTTGAAGAAATCAATCGAGTTAAACAACACCTTGATTCTCAATTCAAAATCAAGGACTCGGGACCATTACATTTTTTCTTGGGATTAGAAGTGGCTCGTTCAAAATCTGGGCTTCTTATAAGTCAACGAAAATATGCTTTAGAATTGATATCTGATGTTGGCCTCCTTGCAGCCAAACCTTGCAAAACTCCTATGGATTCAAATCTCAAGTTACAAAAGGTTCAAGGTGATCCTTATCATGAACCAGCTGCGTATCGTAGATTCATTGGGCGTCTTCTTTATCTTACCACAATTAGGCCAGATATAAATTTTGTTGTACAACAACTTAGCCAATCTGTGGCTAATCCTATGCAGATTCATTATCAAGCATCTCTCTGAATTCTTCGTTATTTGAAAGGTTCTCCTTCTAAAGGAATTTTTTTTCCATCTCAGAATCAGTTCATACCCACTGCTTTTGCTGATGCAGATTGGGCATGTTGTATTGATACTAGACACTTTGTTTCTGGACAATGTATTTTTTTGGGTTCTGCTCTTATTTCCTGGAGATCTAAAAAGCAAACTACAGTGAGTCGCTCATCATCAGAAGCAGAATATTGGGCACTTGCTAGTCTTTCTTGTGAACTTCAATGGATCTCTTTTTTACTCAAGGACCTCCATTTTCCTGTGCTCAAACCTATCTCTGTTTTCTGTAATAGTCAGTCTGCAATTCATCTTGCACATAATCCTATGTTTCATGAAAGGAGTAAGCACATTGACATTGATTGTCATGTGATTCGTGAACGTATCTCTTCAGGACTTGTGCATCTCATGCCCATTCGCTCCTCTGCTCAAATTGCTGACATCATGACTAAGCGCTGCCACCAACTCAATTTCATACTCTCTTGTCCAAGTTGGGGATGAAAGACATACATCTCCCACCTTGAGGGGGGTATTATCTAATAGATAGTTATCTGTTATGAGTCAGTCTGTTAGTAGTTATTTGTTATGAGTTAGTTAACTTAGTTTCTTTATTTCCCGCCTATATCTTTCTCTTCTTCAATGTACAGTATCTGATATAAATATCAGATCAAGATACTTTTCTATTAACTAATTCAAGAAGTGTGAGTCAGATCAAGTTATCCAATACTTACCTTCAAGGATTGCTAAGGCTTACAATTTCATATAATATTCTTGAAAAAATAAAAATTATTAATGTTTTATCTGCACATGACAACAAGGAGGCTCACTTTCATAAATACATTATTCATAGGAACCTAACAAGATACGCAAGTTGCAAATAAAGAATCAATTTAATCCAAAAGCTTAAATTGTTAGGTGAAGTTATATTAATAATTTTTATATTTTTTTAATATTATCAACTCTTTTGTATGGTTTTAAATATATCTGATTATTGAAATGAATCCTCTTATGTGAGAGGATATTATCCGTTCAAGTATAAATTAATGGTTATTATTTCTCACTTTTTATTTTAATGCATTTTTCATCTCCGTTGATTTGTATCTGGATAGTTAAGATCTTTTTACATAATCTCATGTTACATGAAAAGATCCATTTTTATCCGATGACCCACTCGATAAGGTGCACTTGAGATAAACATTAATGGAAAAAATATTAGGGTGTGATTATTTAAAGCATCAAATATTATTAGATTTCATTGTTTTTGTTTATAACATTATTTTTTAAGAAATTATTCAACTGCATATGAATAAGATTACAATAGTTTAAAATTTTAATATAACTTTAGTTTTGAGAACCATCGATCTGTTCTTTTTATTAGTTCCAGAAGTGAAAAATATAGATGTGCTGATTTGCATAAATGTGATGGAATGAAAGAGAGGGAGGGGGGAAGTAGCGATAAGGGTTCGTTTTTTTATTTTTATTTTTTTGAACAAAGAGATAAAATAACATAATTAATAAGTTTCTTTAGACTGCAATTATAAGACTGGGTGTGTTGTTGTTCTGTAGAGGTGTCTAGCCAAAGGGCTAGTAGGTTATTATTAGATCAAGGACTTTCTCCATATCACTCTACATAGATATTATAGCGTTAGCAAAAAAGTGATATGTATACACACTTACAACATAATAGTAATAGAGAGATTGATTCGTATATGTAGATTTTATCTCTTATTTATAGAGTTTGTCTGTAGACAATCGAGTTCTGGTAGGGTCTTTAATGATTTGTTCATGAGCCTAATATCTGATTGTAGCTGTCATGATAGAATTATCATTATTAATAGAATTCTTTCTTAATTTATGTGATTGTCTTTTATTAGACCTTTGAATATATGAGCATTATATAGTTCCATAACAGTTATCATTTTACTTTTGTTTGTTAAATCGAATACTACCATCAATTATTTTTGGCACTCTACTACTACTATAATTTCCCGTCCTCAATGAAACACCGTACAAATGAAAATGATGGCATCTGAATATTTTAAGTTGTGGATGAAGTTTGCACTGCAAAAATGTGCAAAAGCTAATATAGTCCATTTGTTAATAATTTTCGTTTGGAGTCATCTTAAAAAAAATTCAAGTTCACATGAACCACACCATACAGGTAATTTTGAATTTTGATCTCTAATTCTGTATACCCCACCTTCCATAAGGAATAGGATGGCCCAGCTAAAAATATAATTACCGATGCTGCAGTATAAATTATTAGGTGAATAGTAATATTTTATTATATTTTAAATAATTAACGCTAAATTATGAAACATTATTATTTTTAATTTAATTTAAGATTTATGCTTTTATACTAATATTCTATTGTTTATATATTATATTTTAATCATGTTCTCCCTTGTAATTTTTAAAATATACCGCATCCACATATCAATATCATATCATATCATTTTTGTGTTTGTGTTCTGCCTGTCCTTCCTGATAACTAATATATCACGCGTAGGTGAATCATTAAATGAAGAATTTGCCAATTTTTTTTTGAGTTATCGAGTGTAAATCAATGTAATATGTCTATTCAAACCAACCCAACTGTTTTTTAACTTCAGGACTGTCATTAAGATTAAAGAACCCCACAACCCCATTAACAAATACAAATAAGTCTAAACATATATTCAATAAAAAAATGAGCATATGAATCCCGCACGCGCACAAATAAATAAAGGTAGAAAAAGAGTATAGAAGAGACCTATAACTGGTAAATAAAAGTTTATCAAGCTTAAATGGGAACTAAAGCATAGCAGCCAACAGAACAGAGCCATATTATACAAAATTCTTGTTCCAACCCAAACAAGGAAGAAGAAATCACCAACACAAAAATTCCTTGTACATTTTTATCCTAATTGTACAAAATCTTAATCATCGAACTCGCGTTATAGTCTCAGGGTTGTAACTTGTAATGACATGATGCGAATGCAAGGTAATTCCTAAGATATTTAAGATCAATAAACATCACCAAACACGTAGATTAATTTGTAAAGGACTGTTCCATCTTAATCAGTAATTTTGAGCTCAAATTTTGGGTACATAACTATATTAAGAGCCCCTTTGAATGAGTTTTTTCCTCTCCAAAAGTTGTTTTTTTTTTTTAAAAAAAAGCTTTTCTCAAAAAAAAATTGTTTGAATAACTGCTTTAAAAAAAAACCGAAGTCATAAAAAAAAAGTCAAAAATCTATTTTTTTGGATTACATCCGGGTATCTCCACAGCCGATAGTCATGAGACTAATCCCTCGCCCCGGGTCAGCGCACAAAGCGATAAAGAACTGGCCACAGAATGCTTTTCTATTTTTTTTAAAGCTAAAAATTTTAACTTCTAAAACAAATAGAATTCAAAAGTCAAATATTTTTTAAAAAATTTAAATAGCTTTAGCTTTTGTAAGAAAATACTTCTAAAATAAACAAGGCATAAAAACACTTTTTTTGGAAGCTCGTCCATAAAAACTTGATAAAGAAAGTTTTGTCGCCTTTGTGATCTACCTGCCCTCCTCTGGATTAGTCGATTAACCAGTGAGGAAATCTGAAAATAAAATAAAATCAATAAACAAGATAGATAGATATGGACCTTTGATCTAATCGAGGCTCACATGCTATTCCTTTAAATATATTGTCATCGCCTTCTTTAACTCATGTATTTAGGAGCTTGATATCTGACATTCTTGAATCATATTTACATTTTAGTCTTGGGAATCAATTGTGCACATGTAAACAGTGATCATCACTGAAATATAGGCCAAAAGAGACACATCCGCAATCTTAGTACTGCCTCAGATCCTGCATATTTCGCAATTTGAATTAAAAGAACTAAAATAACATTTTAAAATAATTCAAATGAGAATATAAAAGTATGTTGTTTGAAGTGGCAAGGAATTCTTTTTTCTTTAAGAAAGTCTCAAATTTTGTGTCTTGTGAAATGAAAAAAAAAAAAAAAAAACATTGGTAAAGCTTTACCCTCGTAAATGGGCGAAAATTCTTGAGGTGGTTTTAAGAAAACACTTAGCAATGCGAAGTTGAATTGGGCCAACTTGACAAGTCCATAAAGTTACCATTGGGTCACAGTTCTAATCACCGGATCTTTGGGGCTTTTTTTATAAAAAAAAAAAAAAAAAACAAGAGAAAAACCTCAAGTATAGGCTCTGATTTAATTTTTTTTCCGCATCATTCTTTTTGTGTGTGTGAATTTTGCACGAAAATGTATTTCATACAATATTTTGATTAAAAATCGATGCAAATAAAAGTATATTAGTGCAGTTTTCTGCGAATATGCTATGTAAATCTTAAAAAAGAAATCATATTCAAAATTAACTATCTCGTATTTTGCATGCTGCGGAAATTTTTTTATTGCCAAATTTATAATAAGTTCACTTAAGTAGCTATTTTTTGTTTGAATACTTTTTTCCCCAAAAAATCATACATGTTATTTATTAGAAATTATAAAAAGTTTTAAATATATTATTTATTAAAAAATATTTGTGTGATAACTTGACAGAATAAATCGACAACATAGCGCAGTACTGTACTTTGCAGGTACAACAAATCATCAAAGTGCAAAGAATAAACAAACTAGTGTTTCTTGGCATGAATTGAGTTGTAAATTTTACAGTTTAACATAAGTATTTTAAACTTAAATTTTTATATATTTTCATTATATAAATATACAGAGATTTTTCTAAGCATAGAAATAATAATTTATTTCAATACATATTAGTATTTATTTTTTAATTTTACTAAACTATTTATACATGCAAAAAATAGACGTTGTGAAATTACAAACAGCCTAATTCATTGTATGAAAATAACTAATTAATGCAAAACTTAATATTAATTTATTGAATATAAATAACTCATCGATCAAAGGTAAACGAGTTTGAAACAAAAAAAAAAGTTTAATTTTTTAATAAGTCAAACTTATATTAGATCTAATTTAATTCAGCTCGATATGTTTCTAGACTTACTGATATTGGATCTTCCCTTCTTAAATTCAATGAATCCAATTAAGAGTCCATTACATTTTAGATGGCTTTTTTACCCAGAGCGAGTTATTTTTCTAAAAAAAATATTTCTCACTTAAATTAAGCATCTTGAAAAAATTAAATAAGCAAAGAAATTGAAATACTGTTTTTTCTTTTAAAAAAAAAACTAAAACCTATAATTGGGTTGGCAACACAAGCTGAGTAGAGTGAGGAGGCGTTCGATTTCCACCAAATACTTCTTTGGGAATGATTTATGAACTTCAACTATGGCTAAGCCCCGACTTGAGATTAGTCTCATAACTGACTCAGAGAGTTAAAGCTTGTAGGGATACCTAAGGGACCAACTCACCTCGTTGTTGCCATCATAACTACCAAACTTTACCTCTATTATTATTATTATTATTACCCCAATTTAAAAATTTTCTTCTATGATTTACTTTTACATGTATTTTTTTACTAATTTTATATATAAAGAAGTATTTTTTTAATTTAATATCCAAACGGTTATGGGCCCATATTCTATAGAGCCCAATAAAGGAAAACAACTAAGAAAGAAATATGAAAAGAATCTCAGGAAGATATCAATCTTATCATATCTTCGTTGGATCAAGCATTGGGGGCCCCAATATTCGCAAAAGATCCAGAATTTCACTAACCACGGGTAAACTCTCTATAAATATGAGATTAAGCCTACACGCACACACTTTTTGAACCCTCTATCTCTTAGCTATCATTGTGCACATAACCCACATCTTGGCTACACCGTTGTTGTTGATTCACAATGATCTGCTTCCCTTGAAGGTATCTCCCCTGTTGACATACCAATCACTATATTGGACATCTGATCCACAGGATCAAACATTGGCATAGTCTATATAAACTTCAATATTCTTGCCGATTTGGGATTCAAACACCAGGTTCATCATCCTCTGATATGTCGCCCCGACATTCTTTAATTCAAAGGGCATGACGTTATAGCAATAGTTGGCCTTCTCAGAGGGTTACATAGGGATATGATTATACCATGAATAGGCATCCATGAAGGATAAGAGGCGGAAATGGACGAGTTGTCCAGTAGTTGATCTATGTTGGGCATGATGTACGAGTCTTTGGGGCACGCCTTGTTCAGGTCCGTGTAATTAGTGCAAACCCTCCACTTTCCATTTGACTTCTTCACCATCACTATGTTGGAGAGTCAGGTTGTATATTGGATCTCAGATAAATCATGTCTCCAGCAACTCTTTCACATGTTCATCTAAGGCTTACTGCCTTTTGGGTTCCAAGTTTCCTATTCTTTTGTGCCACTAGGGTGGTGTCGAGGTAAATAGCTAGCTTATGACAGCAGTAACTGAGGTCAATCCCTTGAATCTCTGACGACTTTCAAGCAAATACATTTTGGTTTTCTCAGAGGAATGTGGCAATGCAATCTTTCATCTCGGGTCTTAGAGCCCTTTCAATCCTTATACTTTGTTTGGGTTCTTCTCCCAAGACTAGCTCTTCCAACTCGCCATCTAGCTCTGGCCTCATAACCCAACTATCCTCCCTTCTAGCTCGACCATGTCCATGGCCTTTTCCGATGGATGGACCATCTTCCCTTTTCTCTGGGAACTTTTCTCCAAGTCGGATCTTGGGTGGAGAGGATGAGTCACCCTCGATAATCTTCATAGTTTCATAATAACATTCACTGGATTCCTTCTGATTTCCCTTTATGGTGACGACCTCATTCTTGAACTCACAATCTTCAAAACTTGATGCTTGGTGGATATTAGCACATCCCATTTGTGTATTATAGGATGACCACATCCTCACGTACGCAAAACTCCATATCTCCTAATCAAACTTCTCCCACTCATTCTTAGTAACACACAAGTGTTTGGAAAAAAAAATTAGGGGGGGAGGAGATTGTATGAACTACCCAGAATTGTCAGTAAGGTAAAATAAACCAGTAAACAGGTACCCGAAAAAATTCCAAATTCCCTCGAAGAACAAAAGTGAAAAGCAAAACACTAAAACACCAAAGAAATGCCAGAAAGCTAATACCAAAGGAAGAAAAGAACAGGGTTAAAGGGGAGGTACTTGCTCGAGAGGATTGAAGGATGTGAAGAAACATGGATTTGAAGCGTCATAAGCGATGAAGACGACGAAATGCGAAGAAAGGTAAACCCAAAAGTGAACCCAAAAGTGCAAATGAAAGGAGAGCATCAAAAACCCAAATGCGAGTAAGGAAGACGGAATGAAAAGTGAAAACAGAAAATGCCTAAGGTATAATGCAATTCATTGGGCGCGAATTTGAAAGGGAAGAGGTATAAAGAATATTTCGCATGAGGCAAAATAGTTGTGACAGTGACGTTTGCAGGAAGCCATCATTTCACACAAATCACGAAGTCAGTGCACGTCCTACAACACACGCCTCGCCAATTAAAATGAAACACATGTATAAACCATAACCACCAAAAGGAGACGAGAAAGCCAAGTGTTTTTGGCGCTTGGAACGTCCCCCATAAGTTCTGCTCACGAATTGGGAAGGGACCTAAGAAGCCGGTTCAGGAGCACAGATCAACATAAGAGGCTGGGAACGAATTCGGACACAAGGAAAGAAACAAGGAATCTGAAACTTAGACAAAATAATCTGGAGAAAGAATTGAAAAATCGAACCTGAATCTCAGCCAAGGTACCTGAAGAGAAAACATCGGGCTAGCAACCAGCAACCCGAAGCAGAAACCTAAAGACCAAGATTAGAGATCGAAACATGACTCGCAAGATCCGAACCCGTCCTGGTAGCCCGATAGAAGGTTTTTACTCGGCCAAGCCCGAAAGGGCATAAGCCAACAACTCAGACACCCAGACTATCGAACTGGAAGGCAACCTTATGAGCCCATGTTATACAGAGCTCAATAATGGAAAACAACTAAGTAAGAAATATGGAAAGAATCTCACGAATATATTGATCTTATCATATCTTCAATGGATCAAGCACTTAGCCCTCAATATTCATAAAAAGTCTACAATTTCACTATCTATAGGTTAAGCCTACATGTACACACTTTTTGAATCCTCTCTCTCTTAGTTATCATTGTGCACACACCTCACTTCTTGGTTGCGCCGTTGTTCTTGGTATACAGTGATCAGCTTCTCTTAAAGGTATATATCTGTTGTGCAATTTGTAATCAATTAAATCTTCCACACAAATATGCAAGTGCACATGTCACAAGTAATAAAGGGACGTGTGAGTCCAAGTATCGTTCCCACGGAGATAAGTGTCAAGTAATGATTATTTAGGTGAAGAAAGTAGATAAAATGATTGATTGTGATGATTGGATTTGTAAAATAAAAGACAATTATATTTAAGAAAACAGAAAACTAAAATTAAAGGTATTAAGATGATGGATGAGATATAGGTCAGGTTCAATTTCCCTGATACAGCAATACTTAAACGATGCTTTAACAATGTTATATCAATGTTTAACTAGTAACCGAACACTAAAGTATGTTGGGGCTTTTGGCCAACCTAACATATATACCCAATAACTAATTCTCACATCTCTATGGTCAAACGAATCACTGAATTGTTCAAGTTCAAGTTCTAGGCTATGTGGTGTGAATGATCTCTCTACCCACAAGTTAATTAAGTTATTCTTAACCTAATTAATACACACAATTCAACAAGGGTCTGGATTAGGAAACCTCTCGGCCCCAACCTCCTCAATATCACATATGTATCTCTCGACATGCACACATGAATAAGATTAAGCAAACTCGTTGAATAACTAATTAAACATTAACATAAACAAAGTTTAGACATACATCTCAATGTTACAGCATAGGTACTTTATCACCTAACATATAGAGTAAATTAGCTCATAATGAAATTAAATAAAACAGAGAAAAGAAAGAAAGAACTCATTGAAAAATAGAAAAGAAGATGAAAACGAATGTTGTAGGAAAACTTCGTCACGGTCTTGCTCCAGCAGCTCTTCTTCCTCCAGGAACCTCCCCTTTCTCTCTCTAAAACATTCCCACTTGCTTATGACTTCTCGAACCTTAAACCTATCTGAACTCACCTTCAAACCGTGCTTTAATTCGTGGGGGAACTCTTCTTTAAATAGAAAAAATGGTTGGGAAATTGGGCTTTAGGGTTAGGAGTGAAAAGTCATGAATCTTGTTGCTGCAGCCTTATCGTATCCCTAGATTCTTGGTTGTTGGCACTTCCTTGGATAAGATCTTGATCTTCTTGGATTTCTTGTGCCAATGTTGTTGTTGACCGAGTGTGAGGTTGTTGTCCTTGTTCTTTGGGATTTTAGGTTTGTTGGCACTTGTTTGGATAAGATCTTGATCTTCTTGGATTTCTTGGGCCAATGTTGTTGTTGACCGAGTGTGAAGTTGTTATCCTTGTTCCTTGGGATTTTGGGACAATACTCAATCTTTAAATATCGTCCTTGATCCTTGGAATTTTGGGATAAGATTAAATCTTCAGAAATGTCCTTTGCTTGCTGGTGTATTGTTAGAGAATAACTAACTTTTGAATTTCAAAAGTTCCGTTGTCCCTTTGTCCACGCTGTCATGCTGTAGCGATTGTTATGTCATCATTTCTTCAGCTCCTTTGCTACAGCATTTCTACATCAATTTTTCCTGCAAAGTCAAACACTCAACAAGTTATCTTTTCTTATACAAAATCAAGGAATATTATCTTATTTTTCATACTTAGTCATCTCAAAGCACTTAAACATGAATATACAATATTTAGCTTAATTATCATGCAAAGAGGTCAACTTATATGGAATTTATGCAACAATTTTATCATAAAAATAACAAATTAACTCTCATTTGAGAGAGTTATCAATATCCCATAATTAAGTGAGAGAGAATACATATCATATATTGACATACCAATCACTAGATTGGACATCTCACAAACCATTTTTTTAATTAAATTTGTTGAATAGGTAAACAATTAATACTAAATAATTTTAACTTAAAAAAAAAGTCATGAAAAAATAAATGGCCCTGAGAAGTTAGTTTACAATACTAAATAAGTCTGTTTCAAGACGTCTTTCTTTACAATCACTGCCACATTCTTGCTGAGTCACTTAAGAAGTTAGTTCATCTTATGTATTTGCTGTTGATTGTTTCAACTTTCAACGGCACTTTATTTTTTAAAAATATAAATAAAATAAAACAAAAGAAAGAAAAAGTGTACCTCCTTCACTATTATTAATTTCTTGCTGAGTCAATTTATCTTATCTATTCACTGTTGATTGTTATAACTTTCAACAGCACATATTTTTTTTTATAGAAAATAAGATAAAACAAGAGGAAGAAAAGTGTTTCTTTTAGTTATTATTGAATCAGGCTGTTTCTTTCGCACATTATAAGGTTTGCCTCCATGTTTGCTAGCACATAAATCAGTGCGCACGCCATCAAATTTGTTCTGGCATACTTTGAACAGGATCGAGAAGTACATATAGCTTAATATAAAATTGTGTTACATGCCCAAAAATATAACTCAAGACAGGCCAATATTTGAGTGATAAGAAAACATATATATGGTTTCCGCATTTTTAGGTCAAGTTTTTTGTTGTTTACCATCGTTGACTTTCAAATTTGACCTAGGACGTACATCAGTACATGCCTTCATTGTTGAGATGATAACTTTGACATGATATATATGGATGTTGACAAAACTTTCCAACCTACGAATTTAAGTTGATAAATATGAGTTTTGAATTATTTTTATATTATAATTTTCTAATACATTCATTTTTTTTTTAAATTATCTGTATGATATAATTTTTTTTAGAAGTTATCTTCAAATTTTGAAAAAAAATATTAAAATTACTTTTTCAAGAACTTATTTAATTATCTGAAAATCCTCGAAAACTATTTTATAATTAAAAATTACTTTTCACTTAAAGCACAAATAAACGAGTTATAGCTGTAGTTGTGAGATTGGAAAGCCCTATACTATCATGCACGCGGACACTGACACGACACGACACGACATGACACGACGACACGTTAATTCTAAAAAATAGCATATTTTAACACGTTGGGACACGTTTTGATATTAAATAATATTTTTAATATATATAATATAATTTATATTTAATAGATATAACAATCCATAATAAGTCATATAACCAATCAAATATTCAAATTTCATAACATAAGTATAAACAAAAATAATTTCCGTACCTTGTTAATTTTTCATGTCAAATTTCATAACAGAAAAAAATTGATTTATAAATGATTTTTTTTATTTTTAATTAATAAAATAAAATTAAGACTAAAAAAAAAATGTGTTCGAGCGTTGACTACGTATCCGAAAAAGTTGACTGCATGTCAAAAAAACGTGTCGAAGAGTTGACTACGTGTCCCAAAATATTGACCGCATGTCAGACACATGTCGGAACGTGTCCGTGTCGGAGCGTGTCCATATCGGACACGTGTCCAACACGTCCTTTTTCTAAAAATGTGCGTGTGCGTGTATTGGAGGCCCTATATATGTGAAGGGGATACTATCAATTTATACTGATAGAAAGATAATAAATTTTACATTTAATTTTAATCATTGATTTTTGTTCATTAAATAATTATAATAAATTGAGTATTTTTTATTAATTAATTATTAATTATTAATTAATTATTAATTAATTATAATCATCAGATATCTAAAAATAAATGATTAAAATTGAATGTAAAATATAAAATAAAAAAATCATTTCCCAGAGTGTAGCACTGCCAATTGTATGTGTTCCTTAAAGTCAGCATAATTCTGCTGTGATTCGTTCTAAGGATGAAGTTAATATGCCACAGTCAAGAGTCAACCCTTAAAAGTGCTTCAATGTATAATATGCCAGAGTCAAGAGCCAACCATTAAAATTGCTTCGTAGATGAGAATTTATTTTTATCCGAAAATCATGATTATTATGAATACATTGGCAAAATAAATTTTCTAGGAATGTAATCAAAAAATTATTTAGTAGGAAAAAATATTATTAAAAATATTGGTTCAAGTTTACTGATTTTATATTTAGATAATTGTTAAATATTATTGAAAATGTCAAAATTTTCCAATAACTGGAATTCCAAAAATATCACCCTTGGATGTCATTTTGCTATACAATTTGTTTACAAATCAGAATCACGAAAATCTTTAAAAAAAAAAAACTACTAAACGTAAATAAATAAAATTCTCAATACTAATTTCTCGGAAATCCAAAAAAAATTCAAATACCAAACGCACCATCGATATATAATATGCTTGAGTAAAGAGTCAACCCTTAAAACTGCTTCAATGTATACTTATTCATGTCTAATCTAAGAGTGTTTTATTTTTTTAAGAATAATTTAACAACGATTTTTAATTTATTTTTTTCTAAATAAATTAGCTTTTAGCGGTTTTCTTAGGTGTGCTCTTTTTATTGAAACTCTTCTTGAAAGAAGCTGAGGGGTGTTTGTTAGGCAAGTATGGGGAAACTTCATTGCTACATTTCACATCACAGAGCTGCCGTAAACTCTATCGAAAGAGAATATTCCATTGTCTAATATTTAATCTAATAATCTCAATGAATCCCTCTTTCATATCGGGTTTTGCTAATGTCCCGATTTTTAATATTGTGTTTGTAAGTACAAATACGGATGAAAAATATAATTACAGAGATTATAATTATCAACGTTAATAATATTTTTTCATTTAAAGTTTAAAAGATTAAAGTATCTTTGTCAATATTTTTATCTAGCTTTCATTAGTTCTCCTTTTTTATTTCTTTTATCAGAGTACTTTTGTTGTTTAAGTACGAGCCTAATTTCATTTAAAATACTGAAGTTGTCCCCCATAATAACGTATTCTCCTTTTTCTATCTTAATTCAATCATTAATCATTTCCATCTATCTTATCATAGGATTACAGTTTTGGAGGTTAAACGGCATCAAAGCTAATTTATTATTAAAACAGAGGGTGTATTAAATTGAAGATAAGGTGACATTAATTCCCATCAGAATATTAGGATGTATTAAATTAGGATTTGAAAGAATTTTAATGAATTATTTTCGGACAGAAAAATTCATTAATATTTAATTAGAATTTTAAAGGATTAAGAAAAAGTCACATGATATTCGATCTAGATTTTAAAATATTATTTTAAAATCCGTTGGTATTTAATCAGAAATTTCGAAATTAGGAGTCTTTTCAAATATCTAACCTACAACTCAATTCTTGAAGGATACTCCACTATCAAGTGTGCCACCCTTTGGATTATAATATATTCCCTTTGAACCAAGTATACTTTCAATTTTTATAGAAATAGTTGTGCTTGCAAGGAAGGGAACTGCTTATTTATTTCAATATTCACACTACACGAGATCCATTATTATTGAATTAATAATGTTACCTCTATACTTCATTTGTTATATTTATAGTTTATACTTTTTAGAAAACAAGGGGGAAATTAATTAATATAATATAAATAATAAAAATAACTTTACCTATAAACTTTTAAATTAGATTGATTCTTTATCACAGATTCTACTATCCAAGGGGTGCAGAGTTTGATTGTGCTGCTCCATGCTTATAATAAAAATAATAATTTCCATGTTTAACACATTAAAAAACCTCTTATATCTAGTTTTGATCCTATAAAGTTCTAGGTGTGAAAGTGTGTTAAGGATTAATATAATATAAAAAATAAAAGTATTTTCGCCTAACAATTTTACTTTTTGAGTTAAAATAATTCTTTACAATAAAAAAAAGTGTAAAGTAAAAATATAAAAAATTAGTTTAAAATATCATTCTTATTTATGGATAAATCAAGCTAATATGGGACATTTTTGCCGGCTCTTCCTCTGCGTATTTATTAAGGTGGGAACAAGGAGCGGCACTCAGGGGCCGTTTGGTATGCGACATTTCGTAAGATTTTCGGGAAACTGAATTTTTTTAAATTTTAAATTTTTGAATATTATCGTAAACTGAATGTAAAAATTATATTTTTGAAATTCGAGATTTTCGGACAAATAAAAATTTCTCCTGTACCAAACACTTCCTTATAATTTTATAGTTATACGTACTTTCTCCCCTATATTTTCCTTTTTATTTTAGCTTTTTGAGGAAATTCATAATTGATATACGTTCATGTTGTAATGTATCTAGATGAATGCAAACGTTGGCAGATGGCAAGTGTGAAAAGTTAGTACTTAGGTCGGTGACTTGTGGCCCACTGCACGGATTTTCAAGACAGCCCCCTTTTTCTCCTTATTTCTAATAACAAAAATATATGAAACAAATAGCGAAATTTCCTTGTCTTTACATATACCCGGTTGGTACCACACTACCACGCACACGCAGCTTTCTACGTAATTTGGTATTTACATATATTTTCTTTTAAATCTTAATATTATTTTAATTTATACAAAAGTTGGTTTTGCAGGGATCAGAGAATCCAAATAGAAGGAAGCCACTAAGGTTGATTTAGGAATAAGAAATTCGGATAATTTATATTAAATTATGCGTTTAATTTTCATTTATATCCACAAAAATCCAAATAGAAAAAAGAAAAGGAAGAGAAAAAGAAATACATATGGTTTATCTTAGGAAGAGGGAACATTTTATCACACTTTACAAAAAACAATTATCAGACTGTTACGTCAACAGTAAATTTTGTCAAAATATCACGCTGCACCCTTAGCCGTCGTCGAAGAAGTCTGAAAATAATTAAGAGTTAAGATAAGATAATGCAAATTAGTTACATTTTCAGACTTCTTCAACGACGACTAAGGGTGCAGCGTGGTATTTTGATAAAATTTACTGTTGACGTAACAGTCTGGTAAACTTTTTTGTCGAGTGTGACAAAATGGTCACTCTCCCATTTATCTTAATTCAACTCGGCATAATATTGTGTCCATAACTATATTCTTCTTTTTGTTTTAGAAAATATAAATATGTTTACAAAACATAAGCCGTGATAATTATTTATGAATCCAAACTCAAATTATTAAACAAAAGATAATTATAAAATAACTGACTGATAATAATACTAGGCCTCTAGAAGCATCAGGCGTTGCTCCGTGCACCCGGTCGAGTGGCCCCCAATCTCCACTCACACATTAGGAAACCCGCTGATTTTATTTGCAATCTGTGATTTTAATGTAAACCAAGAGCCATCGTCAAAAAATTACTTTCTTATCATAAAATATATAATATAAAAAATAAAATAAAAAACATTTTTTGAGACTATAAATAGGACCAAAAACAAGTCTTAAAAATCTTAAAAGGCAAAGCCAAAACTAGCCTAAAAAAAAACCCCTTCTTTTCTTCTTTCCCCCTTCCCAGCAGCCTCTTCCCTTTCTTTCTAATCTTGTTGGGCACAGAGGCTGTTAATTTTACGCATACTTTTTATATATACTAATTCTTTGTTTCTTCTGCATCTTCTTTTCACAGGAAAAAAAAAGAAAAACCCAGAATGGCAACAACTAGTTCCACACCTCATCAAAAGGAGAAAACAAACCCTCCCCCAAGAAGAGGCCAGATCAAAGCTGAGATATTTAACAGCTTCGTTAAGTTTGTGACCTCTACAGTCACGAAAGCTGGAAATGGTAATAATAACGGTGGCGGCTCTGATTCATCAACCCCACCACCAAGTGCTTACAACTCCGACAACTCCTCGACATGATCACGTGACTTTTCGCTATACCATGTCGCGTGTCGTATAACCTCTCAACTCATGCTCCATCGTGGATTTCATGGTTCTCTTACCGTAAGAGAAATCATCAAATTAAAGAAGCATTTCGCGTCTGTTCCTTTTTTATTCCAGACGGAAGCTGCTACTTCTTCTAAGTAACATTGTCCAAGTCTTCTTCTCTAGTACAAATATTACAAATTCGAAGGTGCGGTGTGATTTGATTTGTGCTTATTAAAATCCTGCGAAAACCAATCTTTTTTATGGTTGATCACGACTGTAATTTGCACGGTTTTTTTTATGTTTATTTGCCTTGTAAGTTGGTCTTCTTGTTGGGATAGGTCCTTAATAATAACCTCTGGCTAGTGTTTTTATAACTGGAGGAGGGTAAGTTTGTAATCTTTGTTTTCTTTGTACTTTCACCTTCGGTTTCGATTGTAATTTTCTTACATAAGTATTGTGCAAAATCAGTATTGTTTGTCTGCAATTTTTGCTCTATAAACTGGTTGTTAGCTTTTTTCTTGTTACCGGTGGAACTTATCTGTATTTTTCCTCTTCTTTCTTTTTTAATTAGACAAATGGACTACAAAGCCCTTGGGTACGTTGGTATGATGGATTTGTCTTGCTTCAATTGATAAATCTATTTCATCCAGAATTAATTATAATAGCTTAGAATATATCCATAAGTTCGGTTGCAAAGTACGATTGTACACGGTTTGATTCATCTCCAATTGATGCCGAGATCAATATTCACGGCTATTTTAATTTATGGGTGGCAATTTGAATCGACACGAAAACTAATACTCACTGCGAATATAATATGAACTTGAAATTGAGTTAAAATTTTCAATATAAACACGACTTACTTATTTTACGCGATAACACAACACGATATGAACTCCAAATTATATTTTTTTTTATGTGAGTCGACACAGCATAATAAAATACAATTAATCTGTTTATGATATGACACAACACAACACAAATTAACCGTGAGGAGATTAACGCAAGTAAATTTTGAATTTACGGATTGACACACAATATGACAAAAAAAAAAATAGATCAATTTTTGTCAACACAAATATTATACGAATTTAAAAACAGCCATGTTAAAAATCACCAATCCGTGACTATCGTTTTTAATGTGGGGTGGGTTTTATCATAGGTTAAAGTTATCAACAATTATTGATTTAACTGACAAGGATATATTTTTCAATATCTCGTTTTCGACTATTAAAAGCAGGGAGAAAATGATGTTGGAAGAAAAAAAAAATTCTGGAGTACATCTATTGATTCCATCAAAAACCGATTTATTGGTTTTTTTTTTTTACAATAATTTATTGGTTCTATGTCTAGTTTGTCCGTTGCTTTACTGGTTTTTTTTAATTCAATTAAAAAAATTAACTAAATAAAAGTTACATGCAGCTTAGTTACAAATGTTCACCATGAGATCTCTTTTATATACATGATTTATAGGTAAGCATAAGCAAAATATACATGTAGTCCTCTTTTATTTTTTATCTAAATTGTATGCTTAGATATTTTATTGACTAATATGTAACTTCAGAATATTACAAAAAATTATCAAAAGAAATTATTGTTGGGCTTCCTTCTTCAATGCTAAGCCCAAGCCCATTTTGAGGGGTTTCCTAAAAACCCTAACCTTAATTTTCACCTCCTCTATATATACTCATTGTTGTGGGTGGAGGCAAGGTTATATTTGAGAGGTCAGATTTGAGAGAACAAATCTGAGAGAATTATTTGATTGTTTGAGCAAAGCTTTATGCTTTGCATTTGAGAGATCTCTAGAGAGAGTTTGAGTGAAACATCTCTAGGGTAGTTTGATTATCACCATTGTTGGAGAGGTTGAGTTAACCACCACATTGGTATATTTGATTCTTTGTAACCATTATTTTCATAGTGGATTTCTGATCTGGACTAGGTCCCGTGGGTTTTTACTTCTTCATTGGAGAAGGTTTTCCCACGTTAAAACTGGTTGTGTTCTTCTTCTCTCTCTCTCTCCTATTTTTTGTGATTTTTCCGCTGCGCTGCCCGACCTGGTGAAGTTCAGGCCGAGGTATAGCCGAGATCCGTGATCAGGATCTTGTTGATTGACTTCTGCACAAAGGCTGCTTAGCCGAGCTTGAGGGAACCGAATTTTCCCAACAGTGGTATCAGAGCCCGAGTTCGACGGGTTCTGAGGGAGACGAGATGGAGACCAGTGGCATAACTCATGATGGAGATATGTTCAAGTTGACCGCTGACAACTTCACTTATTGGAGACCGATGATGGAAGATCATCTCTACTGCAAAGATCTGCATGAGCCCATTATCCTTGATGAGAGACCGGCAGGCAAAACTGATAAGGAGTGAGAGATCCTGAGTCGGAAGGCGGTAGCCACGATCAGGAAATATATTGATAAAAGCCTCTTTGAGCACGTGTCCGAATTCACGAACGCGTATGAGTTGTGGACGAAGCTAGAGTCCATGATTCAGAAGAACACTCCCAGGAACAAAGCACACCTGGTTCGCCGACTTGTTAAGCTTGAATACAAGGACGGCATGAGCATGATTGAACACCTGAACACCTACAAAGGTATTGTGAATCAGCTGTCAAAGGCTGATATGAAAAAATTGATGAAGAATTGCAAGCATTGCTGCTGTTGAGCTCGCTGCCAGAAAGCTGGGATACTCTGGTGGTGACCCTGAATAACTCGACTCCAGATGGAAAATTGAAGATGGATGTCGTGACAGACAGCCTCCTGGGCGAAGAATCCAGGAGAAGAGAACGAGGTACTTCGAGTACGTCTGAGGCCAACGTTGCTGAGAACAAAGGGAAATCCGACTCCCGCGGTAGAAGCAAAAGCCGAGGTAGAGGTCGTGATAGACGAGATAAGTCCAGAGGTCGGTCAAAGCCAAAATATGAGTTGAAGTGCTTTTACTATGGAAAGACAGGCCACAAGAAGCCAGACTGCTGGACCCTGCAGAATGATGAGAAGAACGGCTCTGTGAAGCCGGATCAGATTGTTCCCAAGAAGAGGGAAGATAAGAGCACCACTGTGGTGGCTGCAAACCCTGATGCCGAGATATTCTTCCTTGGTGAGGATAACTATTTGAATGTAGCTTATGATGACTGCACCTGGATTGTTGACTCCGGTGCCTCCTTCCACGTTACTCCACACAAAGGTTTTTTCTCCTCTTATCGAGGTGGTGATTTTGGAGTCGTGAAGATGGGAAATCAGGTGACCAGCAAGATTGTTGGTGTCGGCGATGTAACTCTGACCACATATGTCGGATGCCGACTTAGGTTGAAGGATGTGAGGCATGTACCTGACATGCGTTTGAACCTAATCTCGGTAGGCGAACTTGATGATGTCGGGTTAGTGAACTACTTTGGTAGTGTTAGATGGAAGTTGGCCAAGGGAAACTTGGTCGTGGCCCGAGGTAAGAAAGAAGGCTCCTTGTACGTGATGCAAGGAAAGATCAATGGTGGAGAAGCCAATTCTGTTCGAGATGCACCTAGCTTGGAGCTATGGCACAAGCGCCTCAGCCACATAAGCGAGAAAGGGCTACAGATCCTGAACAAGAAAGGATTACTGACCGGGTTGAAAGGCCAAGCGTTGGAGAGTTGCACGCACTGCCTAGCTGGAAAGCAGCACCGGGTTTCTTTTGTGAGACCGGATCAACCTAGACGACGAAGGTATATTCTTGACCTCGTCCATACTGATGTTTGCTCCATGTCGGAAAGATCCCTTGGAGGAGCTCAGTACTTTGTTTCATTTATTGATGACCATTCCCGCAAAGTGTGGGTATATTTGTTGAAGACTAAAGACCAGGTACTCCAATCCTTTAAAGAATTCCATGTGATGGTTGAAAGGGAGACTGGCAAGAAATTGAAGGTGGTCCGATCTGATAATGGTGGTGAGTATTGCGGCTCGGATTCGACTTGAGAAGACGCCCCCCAAGACACCTCAGCTGAATGGATTGGCTGAATGGATGAACAGAACTATTGAAGAGAAGGTCCGAAGCATGTTATCCAATGCCGGATTGTCGAAATCATTCTGGGGAGAAGCCGTCAAAACTGCTGTTGACTTGATCAACCTCTCACCATCACGGCCACTTGAAGGAGAAATTTCAGAAGAAGTCTGGACAGGTCGGAAAGCGGCCTACAATCAATTGAAAGTGTTTGGATGCCGAGTTTTTGTGCATATCCCTAAAGATGAAAGGGCCAAACTTGATGCAAAGACTAAAGAATGCATTTATCTTGGTTCGCCGAGATGTGAGTTCGGGTTCCGACTTTGGGATCCAATCAATAAGAAGATCGTGAGAAGCCGAGATGTGATCTTTCATGAGCATGAGAACATTCATGACATCTCGAAGCCCAAAGTCCGGGTTACTGTCAGACGTGAAGAACCCATCCCTCCTGTTCGAACTGAAGCAGGGGGAGAAAATCAAGAAAATGAAGAAATTGATGACCAGCAACAAGCTGAAGATGACCAAGACGTTGAGGTCCGAGTTGAGGATGAGATCCGGGATGAGAATGATGAACCGGGTTCTCAAGCTGAAGAACAACCGAGATATCCTACTCGAGAAAGAAGACCCTCTACGAGATACCCATCTGATGAATACACCGTTGTTGCTGAAGATGGTGAGCCTCAGAGTTATGATGAGGCTGTGACGAGCTCAGAGAAAGAAGAATGGAAAAAGGAAATGGAAGACGAGATGAAGTCTCTGCACGAGAATCAGACTTATGAGCTGACTGAGTTGCCAAAAGGAAGACGAGCTCTGAAAAATAAATGGGTCTACAAGATTAAGAATGAAGAGAACGGGCAAAAACCGAGATACAAAGCCTGGATTGTAGTGAAAGGCTGCAATCAAAAGAAAGGAGTTGATTTTGAGGAGATTTTTTCTCCTGTGGTGAAAATGACCTCGGTCCGAACAGTGTTAGCTATGGCAGCTTCGATGGACCTCGAGGTAAAACAAATGGACGTGAAGACGACATTTCTTCACGGTGATTTAGAAGAAGAGATATATATGGAGCAACCAGAAGGGTTCCAAGCTCCAGACCAAGAAGACTTGGTATGTCGATTGAAGAAGAGCCTCTATGGCTTGAAGCAAGCACCTCGGCAGTGGTACAAGAAATTTGAATCATTCATGATTGATCATAAGTTTGAGAAGACTGAAGCCGACCACTGCGTATTTGTGAAGAGGTATGAGGCTGGAGATTTTCTGATTTTGTTGTTATATGTTGACGACATGCTTATTGTAGGGAAAGACAAATTGAGGATAGCCGCCCTGAAAAAGGCGTTGAGCTCATCCTTCGCAATGAAGGACCTTGGCCCTGCAAAGCAGATTCTCGGAATCAAGATCATCCGAGATAGACAGAAGAAGCTACTGTGGCTGAGTCAAGAGAAATATATTGAGAAGATTTTGAAGAGATTTAGCATGGACAAAGCCAAAACAGTGAGCACCCCCTTAGCCGGACACATAAGTTGAACCAGAAGCAATGTCCGAGATCTGATGAAGATAAAGATGAGATGATGAAGGTCCCTTACCAATCTGCCGTCGGAAGCTTGATGTATGCAATGGTTTGCACTAGACCCGACTTGGCGTATGCTGTTGGAATGGTAAGCCGGTATTTGTCAAACCCCGACAAAGAGCACTGGGAAGCAGTGAAGTGGATCTTCAAGTACCTCCGAGGTACGACCGACTTATGTCTCCGATTTGGAGAAGGCAAAGCCGAGTTGCAAGGCTACTCGGATTCTGATTTAGAGGGAGACGCCGACTCGAGGAAGTCGACTACATGATATTTGATGAGATTTGCCGGAGGAGCTGTCTCCTGGCAATCAAGACTTCAGAAATGTGTTGCACTATTGACAACTGAGGCTGAGTACATTGCCGCTACTGAGGCAAGCAAGGAAATGCTGTGGATGAAGAAGTTCCTCATGGAACTCGGCCATGATCAAGACAAGTACGAGCTGGGTTGTGATAATCAAAGCGCAATCCATCTTGCGAAGAATTCGACCTATCACTCTCGCACTAAGCATATTGATGTGAGGTATCACTGGATTCGGGATGTGGTGGAAGGTGGAGAGCTCGAACTCGTCAAGGTGCACACTGAACAAAATTGGTCCGACATGATGACGAAGCCGGTTCCAGCAAGAAAATTTGAAGACTGTTGTGAAGGAGCCGGGTTGATGCTGAAGCCGATGCATTGAAGTCGAAGGGGGAGATTTGTTGGGCTTCCTCCTTCAATGCTAAGCTCAAGCCCATTTTGAGGGGTTTCCTAAAAACCCTAACCCTAATTTCCACCTCCTCTATATATACTCATTGTTATGGGTGGAGGCAAGGTTAGATTTGAGAGGTCAGATTTGAGAGAACAAATCTGAGAGAATTATTTGATTGTTTGAGCAAAGCTTTATGCTTTGCATTTGAGAGATCTCTAGAGAGAGTTTGAGTGAAACATCTCTAGGGTAGTTTGATTATCACCATTGTTGGAGAGGTTGAGTTAACCACCACATTGGTATATTTGATTCTTTGTAACCATTATTTTCATAGTGGATTTCTGATCTGGACTAGGTCTCATGGGTTTTTACTTCTTCATTGGAGAAGGTTTTCCCATGTTAAAACTGGTTGTGTTCTTCTTCTCTCTCTCTCCTATTTTTTGTGATTTTTCGTTTTGATATTTCCGCTGCGCTGCCCGACCTGGTGAAGTTCAGGCCGAGGTATAGCCGAGATTCGTGATCAGGATCTTGTTGATTGACTTCTGCACAAAGGCTGCTTAGCCGAGCTTGAGGGAACCGAATTTTCCCAACAATTATTACCGAAGTTGTGTCTTGATTGATACCTAGACAGGCCCCAGTTGTTATTCGTGAATATTCTAAGTTATATACATGGAGAGAAGGAAAGAGACAAAGCGAGAGGGCAGAGACACATTATTGTCTGAATTTCTGAATAAGTCAAATTATTTCCTTGTCAATTACGTTTTTACTCTTATTCTTTTTTCAAAGTACACGCTTTACTTTATGATTTAAAGTTGACAAATCTATTTAAAAATTATGAAAGCCCCATGAGCCTATGCTCATAGAAGCAATGTTCAAAAAATAGGGTCAGCGCAGCCGATAAATTAATTATATAATCGGTCAGAGTTTTATATTGAATTGGATATGTAATAAAATTGGTATGATTAGGTCGATTTTTATAGAAATTGATGACCTGGCCAGTTCAATTAAAATCGGATGGGTCATACATATTTATTTAAAAAAAATTACAATACAACATCGTTGAATCGAAGGCAAAACTGCTCTTCTTCTAAGTCTGGATCTGAACAAGCGAGTCTGTTCTTGAGAAGGAACGTAAAGGAGCTCAAACATTGTTCTTCTTCTTTGCCTCAATTCTCTATTTGTGCGATTCCTTACATTTCTTCTGGCCAAAGACCCAATTTGCGTTCTCGTCACCGGTGCTGCAGGTATTGTTTTCATTACCATAATCTCTTATGCTCTGTTTCTATGGTTCCGAGTCATCACTCACTTGATTTTACTTTGATTTTGTTTTGGCGAGGTCTATGATATGATCATTTTTGTGGATTATTCGGGTGATTTTTAATTGTGGGTCTTGATCATTGTTTGTTTTCTCTTGATAGCGATATAGCTATTGGCGTAGACTTGTGATAGATATTAAATATTTAACGACAAGACAAATATTATATATTTGTTTGATCATTTGTTGGATAATAGTATGTGATTTATTATTTTTCATATTAAAATATTTGAAATTGGTATCATTTTTTATTTGAGTATGTTTATAATTTTTTTATTATAAATTATAGATTTGTATATACTTACTGGGTCATGCGATTCAACCATTAACTCACTAATTGAACTAGTGATCCAATACCTCAACTGAATCCATGACTCAGTCAAGTTTAATAAGAGTTCTTATAAGTGTTAAACCAAACAAATAATACAAGTTTGTTGCAATCTTCATATAGCATTGACCCAATAATATCTTAATAATAATATGCTCTCTTTTTTTATACAAGTTAAAATTGAACACATAACTTAATATAATTTACACAAATTCCTCGTCACTAGATCAATCCTATGGTTTATTGTTATTGTTATTATTATTATTATTATTTGCCTCTAAACAATGGGGTAACATCCTTTGACACTAGTGCAAACTAAAAAGTTTGACACTACATCTTAGTCTTTAATTTTCGTCAACGAAAGGTTATAATTTATTAATAATTAATAATTAATTAATAAATATAATCTAATAAATTATAACCGTTATATTCATGAAATCAAATGTTAAGATTTAGTTTGACACCAATGTCAACAAATCTTATCCCCTAGATACTGGCTTTTGTTCTCAAATACATATGTATTTAATGGAATTTTGTATACTCTATGTGGCCTCTTGCTTCACTATTTACTTATAAATAGCGTTTAATGTGTGTAATTTAAAAGGATATAAGTTGTATTTTTTTAGTAACTTACATAAAGTATGATCGGTCATATTTTGTATAAATGTAAAAAGTTGTTTTTTTTTCACTTTACACGTCAGTGACAGTCATACTTTGTATAAATGTGAAAAATTATTTTTTGTTTACTTTACACGTCAGTGATGTAAGTGTAACTGAGGAGAAAAAAAAAAGTAACTTTTTGATTTATACAAAATATGATCGATCATACTTTATGTAAATCACCTAAAAAGACACAAGATAAATGACACAAATTTGTATCCTTTAAAATGATACTTCTTTTTCCCTAAATTATAATGCCACCAAAAAGGAATCACAAGCTTCTCCATGGAAATTTCCGGTTCAGACAGTAAAATGCTTGTGCAATTGAATCAGTACTAAATCAGTTCGTTGCATTTCAACCGGTATTAATCATTTTTTGAAAATATATGTAAAATATCGAAAAATTTATAGTTGTTGGGATTTGAACCGATAAGTGAAGGAAGAATAACGAATCACTTACCACTAGTTTAGAGTAATTTATTTGGTAAAGCATATCTATTAATATATTTATTAAATAATTGAATACAAATTCAGATTAACCCGTACGTTAAACCACTGACCGATCAGTTAAACCAATAACTTATTAACTCAGTACCTCCATAAAGATTAAAGTCAATACTGGTTCGACTTTAATATCATTGTTTATTTGTTTACTAAACATTAAGGTGACGTCATATTCAAGGCCATCACATATTATAATTGCTTCTAAATAGATTATTATATTGGATTACTTTCCTGAGTAGAAAAAAGATAAAATAATGCTGCCCAATAACATGTAAGGACCCATAACATCAAGGTTTGAAAAGTTTCATTTTGATTGATTGTAAAAGGAGTAAACCTCCCGCAATGTAAGGGTTCTTCGTACGTGATAAGAGCCATAACAGAGGCAATGATTCCGTGTGACTTTCGCCGTGGCTGTGCTGTGAGTAATAATAAACTACCTGGTCATTTGATTAATCACTAAGTTAGCTCCCAACAAATAAGAGTAAGGGGTAATTAAAACAATAGAATAATCCAAGGTGGGTTAGGAGTTTTCCCAATTTTAAATTTTTTTAATTTAATTTCATATTACGAATTCTCTATGTCATTATCAGTATTTAAGTTTCTTATCGGTATTTAAGAATTATTATTGTGATTTTAAATGCTTCCAAGTATAGTTTAAGCTTTATTTATTATCATAGAAGTCTAAGATAAAATTAATAAAGTGATCGTTACCTAAAAATTGAATTTTTAGCAAATTAAGATGGTTATTTTGTTGGGAATGAAACGAGGGAGCCCAAAACCCTTTGCAAAGGGTACATCCACCAATGGGCCAAATGACAAACCATAATAAGTGGGCCGACACCACATCTCAACCCAAAACCTTAAGGCTGCAGGTTTATGGGTCTTTCACACTTATATGGTCATCACTTGGTCTATGTCTAGTCTATGTGGTACTTCTTTACAACTCATACTTGATTATTTTCAACATCCTCCCTCAAGTGTGAGACTCAATATCATTCTTACTCTAAGGTCAACTTCTGCGGAAGTCTTTTTTTCTCTTCAAATATTAGGGTCACACTAGCCTTCTGCAGAGGCCTTCCAAACACACTTGGCCCAGCCCAGATCATTGGCTCTGATACCACTGTTGGGAAATGGAATGAGGGAGCCCAAAACCCTTTGCAAATGGTACATCCACCAATGGGCCAAATGACAAACCATAATAAGTGGGCCGACACCACATCTCAACCCAAAACCTTAAGGCTGCAGGTTTATGGGTCTTTCACACTTATATGGTCATCACTTGGTCTATGTCTAGTCTATGTGGTACTTCTTTACAACTCATACTTGATTATTTTCAACATATTTATCATTCATCAATAAGAGAAATTTATGTAATATAATAACAAACAGCAATTGTGATATTTAAATGACAATTTGTTTTTTAATATATTATCATTAAATAATTATATATTTACATCTAGTGATGTATTATCAACTTAATTTAATTATCTTAACGATTAATTAGATATTGATATAAAATTCCTTTATAAGGTAAAATCATGTTTATTTAGCATAGGAAACTTATTGTAATTTTGTTAACAATAACATATTGGGATAAATGAGAAAACCCGTAGACAGAAACATTCAACTAAGAGTGGGTGATAAGGGTGAGGCACATTAAATTTGACGATGACCGCAGTCCTATAGTTGCAGAAAAAGTGATCACTTTTTCTTATTCAATTCATTTCGTATGAATTTTTTCTCACATTCTATCGCCAATGTTTATTAGGGTCGGTTAAGTCGTCGAACACGAAACTACGACATGAAATGAAACACATCATGGAGAGAATAGCACTTGTTAATATAGATAAGGTCCTACGGAAGAATCAGCAAATTCAGTTACTCTTAAATGGACGGTGGGTGACTTAAAACACCCTTTCTTTTCAGGTTTAGTCGTCTGCGCGCGTGCGAACTGCAGCAGAATTGTGCAGTTCAGTAGAAAATGTTAATAACACAATAACACATAACAAGAAATGTCATAGTGTGGGATGTGGGAAAATAATGCCTAGTTATATCTTTTTCATAGCCCTTGATTTTATTTTTTTATTTTGGTTTTAATTAGAGTGTCTTGATTATTCTTATTGGCTTGGTTAACCATTATCTTCTCCCGCATTTGGATTTTAAGGAGATGTTTGGTGGAAAGAAATTTTTTAAAATCCTGGGAAAGTGATTGGGAATCCGATTTATCCACGTTTGGTACGAGAATTTGTAAATAAAATTTTCCCAAAAAATCAAATTCCCGGAATTATAATTTGTTAAGCATAATCCCATGTAAAAATAATACCATGTGGTATTTTGAGATTCCTTGAAAATACTTAGGACGATTTTTATGATGAAATTAACCTTCTCTTCTTCTTTCGTTCCTCTCTCTTTGTTCACTCTCTCTTTCTTTTTCTCTCTCTTTGATGCTGCACATTTAGAAGCCATTAACAAAAAGTTATGGTCTCTCTGTTGGTATTTATATATATATATATATATATATATATATATATATATATATATAAATTGTGTAGACAATCTATTGGTTATGAATAAGAAGTTTGGTAGTGAAAGGGTGTGTCTTTTCGTCGACAAACAGATGTATCTTTTCATCGTAAAGGATGTGTTGTTTCATCTGAACGGATCTGTTGTTTCATTTGAACAGCTGTGTTGTTTCATCCTAACGGATGTGTTGTTTCATCCTAACGGACATGTTGTTTCATCCTAACGGACATGTTGTTTCATCCTTGAATGGGTGCCTTTTCGTGTTGAACGAATGTGTCTTTTCGTGTCCAACGGATGTGTTGTTTCGTCGTCGAATAGATGTCTTTTGAAACGTGACCGGTCAGTGACTATAAATAGACACTGACACCTTCATAAAATGAATCTAGTTTTCTGCACTTAAACTCTGCCGGAATTTTTCTCCTTCCGATTTTGCATACTGTTGTTCATCCTCCGGTGTGATTTCCTCTGGCAATTGTTGTGTTCGTTTGGGCTGTTGATTGGTAGTGCCACCATTCTTCAGACGTAATCCATTCTATCCTGGGAGACAAGTGTCCATCAACCTTAGGCATCAGTGAGGGGGCAAATTGTCTTAAGGAGACACGTTCTGTGGGCTCGAATTTAATTCCTCTACTTCTGACATATCATTCTATATGTTGTATCATTCTGCTTGCATCATCATCTGATTTCAAGTAAGTCAGTTCTTTAATTTTAATATTTATAATTGCACAGTGATAATTCTAATCATCTACCTCCTCTGGTTCTATACATGGGTTCAATCTTTTAGTGATATAATATCACCCACTGTCTTCAATAACAATCTTAAGACAATTTGGTGTTTTTGAACCTGTGATCAGTATATTCTATTTTTCGTTTTATATACTGTTTCTGTTTATTTACTGTGTGATTAATCTGTGTTATTAATCTGTGTGATTAATTTCGAATTCTGTTTGTGTAACAGAAATGGCTACTGTAAGTACAAACAATGCCAATCTTACTGCCTCTGTTCCAATGCATGCTGATAAGCCTGAAAAATTGAATGGAACAAATTTCAAACGCTGGCAACAGAAGATGTTGTTCTATTTGACAACTCTGAGTCTGGACCGATTCCTCAAGGAAGATCCTCCTAAACTGAATGAGGGAGAAGAGTCTGACAAGGAAAAGGTTGCTGCCATTGATGCTTTTAAGCATTCTGACTTCCTTTGCAGGAACTATATTCTCAATGCTCTAGACAACTCACTGTATAATGTGTACAGTACCCTAAAGACAAGTAAGGAACTTTGGGAAAGTCTGGATAAGAAGTATAAAACTGAGGATGCTGCCTTGAAGAAATTTATAGTTGGCAGATTCTTGGACTTCAAGATGCAAGACTCCAAATCTGTTGTGAGTCAAGTTAAGGAACTTCAAGTGATTGTGCATGAAATTCATGCAGAAAGAATGTCTCTTAATGAGTCTTTCCAAGTTGCTGCTTTTATAGAGAAATTACCAAACTCTTGGAGAGACTTCAAGAATTATCTGAAGCATAAGCGCAAGGAATTGTCACTTGAAGATCTGGTTACCAGATTGAGAATAGAAGAAGACAATAAGATGTCTGACAAGAGGAATGGCAACAATCCTATGATCTCTAAGGCTAATGTAGTTGAAGAGGAATCAATGTCAAAGAAGAGGAAATATTCTGAAGATGGAAATGCTAAGCAAGGAAAGGGCAAAAAGTTCAAAGGCAACTGTTATAACTGTGGGAATCCTGGCCACCGTGCAAAGGATTGTAAGAAGGAACAAAAGAAAGATCAGAGAAAGCCACAAAAGTTCAATAAGAAGAAGAAGAGCACTCAAGCCAATATGGTTGATATTGCTGATCAGGTTGAAGAATTGAATCTGGCAGCAGTGGTGATGAAGTGCAATCTTATTGGAGACTCCAAGGAATGGTGGGTGGACACTGGTGCCACCAGACATGTCTGTTCAAACAAAAGGATGTTCTCCTCCTATACTCCTACTGATAATGATGAGAAACTTTATATGGGTAACTCATCTACTTCAAAAGTTGAAGGTGTGGGGAAAGTGGCTTCGAAGATGACATATGGCAAGATAGTGACACTGAATGATGTGCTTCATGTGCCTGATATTCGCAAGAACTTAGTTTCTGGATCTCTGTTAAGCAAGAATGGCTTTAAACTTGTATTTGTTTCTTATAAGTTTGTACTTACTAAGAATGATGTGTATGTAGGAAAGGGCTACCTTAATGGGGGCCTATTCAAACTGAATGTGATGACTGTAAACAATTCCAATATTATTAATAATACTAGTGCTTCTGTTTATTTGCTTGAGTCTTCTAATCTATGGCATAATAGATTAGGACATGTTAATTTAAAGTCAATTAAGAGTTTAATTCATTTAGATTTATTACCTAAATTTGAATGTTTAAATAACAAATGCCAAGTATGTGTTGAATCAAAATTTTCGAAATTACCTTTTAAATCAGTTGAAAGATCAACCGAGTTGTTAGATTTAATACATACTGATATATGTGACATGAAATCTATACCATCTAGGGGTAATAAGAAATATTTTATTACATTTATTGATGACTGCAGTAGATATTGTTATGTGTACTTACTTAGTAGTAAAGATGAAGCGATTGTTGCTTTTAAGCAATATAAAAGTGAAGTTGAGAATCAACTCTACAAGAAAATTAAAATGGTAAGGAGCGATCGTGGGGGAGAATATGATGGCCTCTTCGAGGAATTCTGTATAGAGTCCGGTATTATACACCAGACAACAGCTCCTTATTCACCGCAATCAAATGGGATTGCAGAAAGGAAAAATCGGACACTGAAAGAGATGATGAATGCTATGTTAATTACGTCTGGTTTACCACAGAATTTGTGGGGGAAGCCATGTTAACGGCTCATTATATTATTAATAGAATGCCCCACAAAAAGATAAACAACATTCCATACGATATATGGAAAGGAAAGAAGCCATCCCTGAAATACTTTAGAGTGTGGGGGTGTTTGGGTAAGGTTGCGGTTCCTAAACCTAAAACGTTAAGAATCGGACCTAAAATCGTGGATTGTGTATTCATCGGTTATGCACTTAATAGTAGTGCTTATCGGTTTCTAGTGTATAAATCTGATGTCTCAGATATACATGTTAATACGGTTATTGAATCAAGGGAAGTTACTTTCTTTGAAGACATATTTCCGTATAAGAAAATACATGAATCAAGTGGTAATAATGATAATCAGGTTGAGATACCTCGAGATGCTACAACTGATACTGATCCTGTAGAGGATATAGAAGATGAACCTAGACGTAGCAAGAGGCAAAGGACCGCCACATCTTTTGGACCTGATTTTATGACATATTTATTAGAAAATGAGCCTCGGACGTATAAGGAAGCTATAACGTCCCCGGAAGGACCATTCTGGGAAGAAGCTATCAATAGTGAGATAGAATCTATCTTGTCCAACCACACTTGGGAATTAGTAAATCTTCCTCCTGGCAATAAGCCTTTAGGAAGTAAGTGGGTTTTCAAAAGAAAAATGAAAGAGAATGGCACTATTGATAAATATAAAGCAAGGCTTGTGGTAAAAGGTTACAGGCAACGTGAAGGTCTCAATTTTTCGATACTTATTCACCGGTTACAAGGATCACATCCATTAGGATGTTGATCGTGGTAGCTGCATTGAATGGTTTACAAATACATCAAATGGATGTTAAGACCGCCTTCTTAAACGGAGACCTGGAAGAAGAGATATATTTAGAACAACCTGAAGGTTTTGTTGTTCCAGGACAAGAACGAAAAGTTTGTCGCTTAATAAAATCCCTTTACGGGTTAAAGCAAGCTCCAAAGCAATGGCATGCAAAATTTGACAATGTTATGTTATCAAATGGATTTCGAATCAATGAGTGTGACAAATGTGTCTATGTTCGAAATACTGAAAAAGGATTTGCCATTGTCTGTCTTTATGTAGACGACATGTTGATCATGGGTAGTAAGAATCAAATGATTAAAGCTACTAAACAGTTACTTAATAGTAAGTTTGATATGAAAGATATGGGGATAGCAGACGTTATCCTAGGTATTAAAATCCATAGAACATCTGCAGGGTTGGCCTTATCACAGGCTCACTATATAGCTAAGGTTTTTGAGAAATTCAAAAGTTTGAATATAACTCCTGTGAGGAACCCTGTCGATTGTAATCTTAGTTTACTCAAGAACACTGGTAAAGCTACAGCACAAAAGCTATATGCTCAAGTGTTGGGAAGCCTGATGTATGTTATGAACTGCACCAGACCTGATATTGCTTATGCAGTAAGTCTATTAAGTCGCTTTACTAGTAATCCAAATGAAAATCATTGGAAAGCTATGGTAAGAGTTTTGGGATACCTGAAGTATACTCAAAATTTTACTTTGCATTACGAGAAATACCCCGCAGTTATAGAAGGGTATTATGATGCAAATTGGATCACCGGCTCTAACGACACTAGATCCACAAGTGGATATGTGTTCACCCTTTGTGGAGGTGTTGTGTCTTGGAAGTCGTCCAAGCAGACCTGCATTGCAAGGTTAACCATGGAAGCAGAATTTATTGCTTTAGATAAAGCCTGTGAAGAAGCCGAATGGCTTCGTAATTTTATTGAGGATGTTCCTAATTGGCCAAGACCGGTCCCAGCCGTATGCATACATTGTGATAGCCAAGCAGCTATTGGAAGGGCCAAGAACGTCATGTATAACGGTAAGTCAAGACACATACGTCGTAGACATGATACCGTAAGACAACTACTCTCGAATGGAAT